>NC_135547.1:92459245-92759822 GCF_045843805.1 Urocitellus parryii | reverse complement strand
CAGACAATGATGGATGGAGAGGTCTACACAAGAGTGTTAATACTGAGAGGCAGGGATCATTTGGACCTATCTTGAAGCCAAATCCCAGCTACTTGGAAGGCTAAAGCAGAAAGATCACAAGTTTCAGTCCAGCCTGGGCAACTTAGTGAGACCCTGCTTCAAAATAAGAAATAAAAAAGGTCTGGGCATGTAGCTCAGTGGTATCGTGTCCCTAGGTTCAATCTCTAGCACTGAAAAAGAAAGTTAGGTTTCTTGAGGCTGGCTGCAACATGGAGAGATACTTTAAATCCAAGCAAATACTCTGGTACTCATCCGAATTGCTCTGTTAAGTTTTACATTCATTGTTAATTCTTCTTTGAACCAATCTTGACTATGATGGCTGCAGAATGACTTCTATTCAGCTTTGAAAAAATTTTAGTTAACAGTTTCAAATTAGATATATACCTTACATCATTAACAACCTTATAAATTAGCCAAAGTTGATCTTCGTCCCTGATATTTCCACCTTCCCACGCTGTCCCCTCATGGCTGTTGATGACACTATCCTGGCTCCATTCACTGTCACCATGGAAGGCACATGAGATCTGAGCAGCTGGCTGTAAAATGTTCCCCAACTTCCTGGACTTTATATGACCATAGATATTGTGCAGGGCAGGTTGAAAGGTTAAAGATGAAAAGCCACTCGAAGCCCTTCTGCCAGTAATTGCTTGAAGATAAAGAATTATGATTGGATCTTCCTAATGAAGTCAATTTTTTTCTCTCTCCCTTATGGCTAGAAGTTTACAGTTCTGTGATACTTTATGAGAAAAAGATATCTTCTAAGGCCTGAGTTTTGCTTTGTTTTGCTGTCCTCAATACTGGGGATTGAACCCAGGGATCACTTGATCCCTAAGCTACAACCCCAGCCCTTATTATATTTTTATTTTGAGACAGGCTTTGTCCGAGTTGCTTAGGGCCTCGCTAAGTTGCTGAGGGTGGTCTCAAATGCAGTCCTCCTGCCTCAGCCTTCCAAGCTACCAGGCCCATCCTGAGACCTGAGTTCTTAATCTGGAGTCTCTGGGTCATCAGAAAACCCCTGAAAATTATTACATCATGGGTGTGCCTACTGGTGGTATGCACTGCCAGAAGCACCTGGGGACATTTTTCAAGAGAAGGGTCATAGTTCTCAGCAGGTGTTTAGAAATGTCTCAGGCCCAGAAAAGAGACATCTGACAATCTAGAAGGAGTCTCCTGGTGATCATACCCTGGAACTATCACCACACCCAAGGTCTGACATGTCTGTGCTCATTACTACATGGTAAAAAAAGCACACACCAGGTTATTCTCTCTCAATAAGGAAAAGCCCTTTCCAAGGAGGCCTTTCACGAATTCATGTTCCAGGCATCTCTTCCTGTGAGACAGATAGTGTAGATGAATATTCATGAAACAAACTCAAATGTCCTATAACAAGAAATTGCTCTGTGATCATCCTTCTTCCAAGGATCGGAAGAACTACCTGGTCTTGCTTGCTATTCAGGTTTCTCATTTATAATTCATTTTCCTCCTCTAACTTGCTTTTCTTTCAAATGATATATGATATAGTAGGTGAGCTTTTCCATAACAAAATATCTGAGGGAATTAACTTGTAAAGAGAAAAGTTTTAGGGTCTGGAGTTGTAATTTAATGGTAGAGTGCTTGCCTAGCATGTGTGAAGCACTGGGTTTGATCCTCAGCACCACATAAAAATAAATAAAAGCATTGTGTCCATATATAACTAAAAAATATTTGTAAAAATTTAAAAAGAAGAGAAAAATTTTATTTGGGCACACAGTTTTGGAGGTCCCAGTCCATGACCCATTGTTTTGAGTCTCTGGTGAAGCAGCTCATCATAGTAGAAATGCATAACACAGCAAACTGCTCACCTCCTGAGTCAAGAAGCAGAGAGTGACTAGACCAGCCAGGGTCCCACAATCCTCTTCAAGGGCACCCCCCACCCCATTACCTAAGGACTTCCCATGAGACCTCATCTCCTAAATATCCACAGCACCTCCTAGTAGCACCACCCTAGGGACCAAGCCTGTTACACATGGACCTTTAAGGACTTCCAATACCCAAACTATAGTATCAAATCATCTTCTGTTATATCTTAGACATTTTGAATATGAGAAGCCCCTGAGTCCTGTTTAAATCCTATAGAACATGTTGTTATAATTGTCTTAGCAGGAACTATATATATTTAGGGTAAGACCACAAGTTCCAACATGCTTTCTATTAGGTACTAAGATCATCTGTCCCATATGTGTGCCTGTCAGTAATCAGTCTGGTATAGAAGGTCCATTAGCTTCACTCCCAAAATCTTTTTTGTTGTTTTTGTTGGTGGTGGTTCTGGAAATTGAACACAAGAAGGTTCTACCTCTGTGCTACATCCCAAGCCCCTCTTTTTTTGTTTTATTTTGAGGCAGGGTCTCACTAAGTTGCCCAGGCTGGCCTTCAACTTGTAATCCTCCTGCCTCAGCCTCCTAAGTAGCTGGAATTATACCACGCTGGGCCCCAAATCTTTAATATACTGATTAGAATCCAATACATGTATGTACAAATTGGGGGTGAGCCTAGGCGTTCCTAAATAGCTTTGGGGGATTGCATTCCTCAGCAACTGCCTCTTTATTATCTCTCAGTACTTTCCAGTTTCCTGGAGCTCTCCTTTTCATTTCTCTAGCCAGAAACCACCCATTTCTATGATGATGCTGCCTATGGGGTCAAGCAGCAAAAGGACAGAGAAGAAAAGAATTTAAAAGCAAAGGGTTTAAAAAAGAATCAAAGTGAAAGTGCTTGGCATGCAGCATAATCAAATGGAAAGGAATATCCCCTTCCTTCAGAGTTTTGATTCCTGTAGTTTCCTATTTCTCGCCACTCTGCTGTTACTACCCCTGCTAACGAACTGTCTAGAGACTGGTGCATGAGAAAAAGGAGAAAACAGAATGGAAAATAACCCAGGTGCTTCCTCTATGCCCTCTGAGCTTCAAGAGTTTCCTTTTCTTGACCAGGCATGGTGGTATATGCCTGTAATCAAAGTGACTAAGGAGGCTGAGGCAGGAGAAGAATAAGGCCAGCTTTAGCAACTTAGCAAGGCCCTAAGCAACTTAGGAAGATCCTTCAAAATAAAAATTAGGGGACTGGAGTTGTAGCTCAGTGGTAGAGCGCTTGCCTAGTATGTGTGAGGCACTGGGTTCAATTCTCTGCACTGCATATAAATAAATGAATAAAATAAATGTCCATCAACAACTAAAAATATACTAATAAATAAATAAAAATATAAGGGCTGGTGATGTAGCTCAGTAGTAAGGCACTTGCTTAGCATGCACAAGGCCTCATGTTCTATCCCTAGCAATAAATAAATAAATAAATAAATAGCTGTATCATACATGTTGTCTAGGTTTTAGAGTTGTTCTCAGTAGGAGAAAATGAAGTTGGCACATGTCTACCCCATCTTATTAGGAATCGGAATGTCTCAGCATAATTTTTTCTTAATACCTTTATTTTATTTATTTATATGTGGTGCTGAGGATCGAACCCAGTGCCTCACACATGCCAGGCAAGTGCTCTACCACTGAACCACAACCCCAGACCCTCAGCATAGTTTTAATTTGCATTATAAGCAAGGTATTTGTCATTTTTAAAAATGTAAAACCTAAATTTGGTATAGTGGTGCTTGTCTATAGTCCCAGTGACTCAGGAGGCAGAGTCAAAGAAAATTGCAAGTTTAAGGCCAGATCAGCAATTTAGGGAGACCCTCAACAACTAAATGAAACCCTGCCTGAAAAAATAAAGAGTGAGGCATGGTGTCTCATGCCTGTAATTCCAGTGACTTAGGAGGCTGAGGCAAGAGGATCACAAGTTCGAGGTCAGCCTCAGCATCTTAGTGAGGCCCTAAGCAACTTAGTGAGACCCTGTCTCAAAAAATAAAGGGCTGGGGATATGGCTCAGTGGTTAAGCACCATTGAGTTCCATCCTCAGTACCAAATAAATAGGGATGGGGATTTAGCTCAATAGAGCACCCCTGGGTTCAATCCTTAGTACAACAAAAAGTAAATATATATGCATATATACATATATATGATGCGTATCCCAAATTGAGATGTACAGTAATTCCCTGGTTTATTTTTTTAAGATTATTTATTTTTTATTTGGTACCAGGGATTGAACCCAGGGACAATTAACCACTGAGCCACATCCCCAGCCCTTTTTATTTTTATTTTTTTAAGATGCACACACACACACACACACACACACACACACACACACACTCCTTTTCTTTTTTAAAATATTTTTAGATGTTATAAACCTTTCTTTTATTCATTTATTTGTATATGGTGCTGAGAATCGAACCTAGGGCCTCACACAGGCTAGGCAAATGCTCTTACCACTGAGCCACAACCCCAGCCCCTATTTTTATTTCTATTTTTTTTTTTTATTTTGAGACAGGGTCTCTCTAAGTTGCTTAGGGCCTCACTAAATTGCTGGGGCTGGCTTGAAATTTGCAATCCTCCAGCCTCAGCCTCCCAACCCACTGGAATTAGAGTCATGTGCTACTGTACCTGGCAATTCCCTTGATTTAAACACTGGAAAGGATCTCTGATGAGAAAGAATGGTGTTGTGCATGGAATGAGATACTGTGGGGCCCAGCTCAGTGCTCTTTGGTTTTTGTAGGTACCATGGCCGAGGAAACAGCCCCAGCAGTACTTGAGCGACACCAAGGGTCCCTGTACTCTCTCTTTCCTGACCACCATGTGAAGAAGTACTTTGACCAAGTGGACATTTCCAATGGGTTGGATTGGTCCCTGGACCACAAAATCTTTTATTACATTGACAGCCTCTCCTACTCTGTGGATGCCTTTGACTACAACCTGCAGACAGGACAGATCTGTATGTACTTTATCATTATTTTTCTCAATACTGCTGGTATATTTTTCATGTTTGTGATTAGTAAGGCACCTCTTCCTCAACCCATGTGAAGAGGTCCTTACTTGTCAAATACAGAATTTTCCAATGTTATTATTCCCATATAATAATGATTACACAGACTTAACTGAACTGCTAAACTGTGGCCCTCAACACAATGAAAATGTGGTCAAGGTTGGCCTAATATGCATAGACCATTAATCCTTTCTTTCCACCATCATCAGAAAGGTATTCTCTGGAAAAAGAATCCTGTTCTAACAGAAGTACCTAAAGACCAATAATATAGAACAGTGTGGGATAAAAGAAAATTAGAGTTTGGTTCCTAATCTTTATTTGTACTTTACATGATCATGGACTAGTACTCAGAGGCAAATTAACAACTTTGAAAACAGAAAAGCAGTTACAGGTTGGTTCAATTCCATCAATGTGCTGTAAATAAGACATATTTGGAAACTAGGAAGGAAGGAATTATTTAGAAAAATTTAGAAGGGAGTCCTTGAACTGTTTGATGAAAGGTGCCAGACCAAAAGAGCAAAACCAATCATAAAAATGACTTGAAAAAAATCACAAGGCTCTCCATGCAGATTTAATCAGAGGTAAAATATTCCAGTACAGATACTTTTGCTTTGAAATATGTAGTGTTCTTTTTTATGACTGTTTTTATCCATTTTCCTTACACATGGTTTGAACATTTTTCCATTATATTTCAATCTGATTACTGTAGTGACCTGATTTTTTTTTCCTTTGGTAAGGAGGATTGAACACAGAAACACTTTACCACTGAGCTACATCTTCAGCCCTTTTTATTTTTTATTTTGAGAGAGGGGCTTGCTAAGTTGCTTAGACTTGTGATCCTCTTGCTTCAGTCTCCTGAGTTGCTGGGACTATAGGCATGCACCACCCAGTCCTGTACTTTTTTGATGTGTGTTTTTTTGTATACCATGATCCCCCACTTTAACCAGGCAATGGGTTTCAGGATGCCCCTCCTTTCATATGCAATTTCTTCTAATATTTAGTCTTGATTTTGGAGCATGTGGTCAGGCAGAAAAAAATCTCATATATCTTCCTAGTTTGAGGGCACAATTTGTTCACCATTAAGTTGCTTTATAGATCTTAGACTTAATCAAAGTTGGCATTTTTGTAACTAAAACAGCAAAAGTGTAATCACAAGACTAAAGAGTATCTGAGATTGGCCTGCAGGGCCTCAGTTCAGGTCAGTCTCAAAGATAACTACCTATTGATATTTTTTATTAATTTATTTTATTTTTTTAAACAAATGGAGCACAACTTTTCATTTCTCTGGTTGTACATGATGTACAATCACCATGCATGCAATTATACCCATACATAGGGGTAATAATGTCCATTTAATTCTACCGTCTTCCCCCCACACACATACATACACACACCCTCCTCTCTGCTCGATTGTTATTTTATTAAGAAGTTTACTTGGAGCTGGGCACAGTGGCACATGCCTGTAATCCCAGCAACTCAGCAGACTAAAGCAGAAGGATCACAAGTTCAAGGCCAGCCTCAGAAATCTAGTGAGACTCTGTCTTGAAATAAAGAATAAAAAGGACTGGGGATGTAGCTCAATGGTAAAATCGCCAAGAATCAATCCCTAGTACCAAATAGTACCAAAAACAAAGAAGTTTACTTGGATTGGAGGACAAACTCAGAGGTAGAACACTTGCCTAGCATGTGTGAGGCCCTGAATTCCATCCCCAGAAACACAAAAATAAAATAATTCTTTTTTTCCCCTCTTCTTCTGAAAGCTGAGGCACATATGTCTGTACCAAAACAAAAGGGAGTTAATTCACCCCAAATCATGTGGTAATAATCCTTTGTTCACATGCCAGACACTGGATAAGGAGAGGTGATCAGTATTTATAATCAGCTTAAGAGTTCATTGTGTGATTCTCTGTATTGAATGGCCTGTTGCTTTCTTGTATTTTTGGTTTTGTTTTTTTTAACCATAGCCAACCGAAGAAGTGTTTACAAGCTGGAGAAAGATGAGCAAATCCCAGATGGAATGTGTATTGACACTGAGGGGAAACTTTGGGTGGCCTGCTACAATGGAGGAAGAGTGATTCGTTTAGATCCTGAGACAGGTAGGCCCACAGCAAAGTGCAGTCTTTGCCAAGTCTAGAAAACACCAGATGCTAGGGACCTCATTCCTAGTAAAGTTAGAGATATATTCAGTGGTCTCATCTGGATGATTTTAGAAAAGGCCAAAGATATAGCCCAAAATTTACAAGCAGAACTTCTTTTCCTATAGAGGTAAGTCTCTTTGCTCAAAATAAATCATCAGGGAAGGCAACTTAAATACATGGATGAGTTCTGACCTGCATGGTCTTCTTAGAACTCCACAAAGGGTCCAGAAATACTTGACAGGTTGGAATTTTTTAGAACTAAACTTCAAATAAACTATTTGGCTATCTAGGGAAAAGACTCCAAACAGTGAAGTTGCCTGTTGACAAAACAACTTCATGCTGCTTTGGAGGAAAGGATTACTCTGAAATGTATGTCACCTGTGCCCGGGATGGAATGGACTCTGAGAGTCTTCTGAGGCAACCTGAAGCTGGTGGAATTTTCAAGGTAATAAAACTATTTCTTTTATTTTGGGGGTGAGGTAGAGAACTGAGTGGTGCTTTTGCATACTTCCAAAACATAATTCTAGTTGGTGTGTTAAGCTTAACATGCTAGACCTAAAAGTATTTTATTTAGATTTTGTAGGCTGTTACCTAGAGTCCAGGATGATATATTTAACCTACTTTGTTCAGTATTTAAAAATATTTTTGAGCTTTAGTAGTATTTGTTAGTATCCATCAAATGAATAAAATGAGCTTGGAAAACTGATGTCTGAAACATGTTTACAAGATCACTTGATTGTTTTTATATCTTAAGAACATTTTCAGGGATTTTTTAACATTTATTTTTCAGGTGTAGATGGACACAACAAAATACCTTTTTTTTTTTAAGAGAGAGAGAGAGAATTTTTTAATATTTATTTTTTAGTTCTCGGCGGACACAACATCTTTGTTTGTATGTGGTGCTGAGGATCGAACCCGGGCCGCACGCATGCCAGGCGAGCACGCTACTGCTTGAGCCACATCCCCAGCCCCAATGCCTTTTATTTTTAATGTGGTGCTGAGGATCGAACCCAGGTCTCACCCCTGCTAGGCGAGTGCTCTACTGCTGAGCCACAATCGCAGCCCTATTTTCAGGTTTTTGATAATTTATTTTTACAACAGAACAAACATTGACAAAAATCACAGACTTTTTTGAGCTGAAAAGAAATATAGAAATATAGGAATCACTTCCTTAACAGGTAGGAAGATGATAGAAATAAATTTGATGTCTTTGTGGTCCCAGAGAGTAATCCCAGAGACCCAGGAGGCTGAGGCAGGAGGATCAAAAGTTCAAAGCCAGCCTCAGCAATTTAGCAAGGCCCTGAGCAACTTAGCATGACCCTGTCTCAAAAAAAAATTTTTTTTAAACAGGCTAGGGATATGGCTCATTGGTTAAACACCCCTGTGTTCAATGGGGAAGGAGGATGCTTTTGAAGAATATTTGTGAATTAACTTTTTTCAGAGTTTCTCTCTTTTCCAACAGATAACTGGCCTGGGGGTCAAAGGAATTGCCCCCTATCCCTACGCTGGATGAGTAACAGATTTTCCTTCATGCTGAATGAGGCTTTGAAGACAAGCAGAGAATTCTGGGGCTGAAATTTCAATCTAGATTAGAAAAATGAAGCAATGATATTAACAGGGTTAAATTTTAATTTTACAATTTTGGGTACTAGTGATTGAACTCAGGGCCTCATGCATACTAAGTACATGCTTTTTCCACTAAGCTATAACCCTGCCACATTAATTTACAATTTTTTTAAAGTATAGCATTTTTAACAGGGGATGTCAGGTGGTTTGTTAACACACTCTAAGACTTTCAGTAAAAGGTCTTATAAAAATGAAAAGAGTTGTTCAACTATCAGGGGTTGGGGATGTGGCTCAAGTAGTAGTGCACTAGCCTGCCATGCATGAGGCACTGGGTTCGATCCTCAGCACCACATAAAAAAAAAAAAGATAAAATAAAGATTTTTAAAAAAAAGAGTTGTTCAACTATCAACCAGCCTCTTAACTTTTACAAGTATCTCAGGGTGGTTGGAATGGGTCCATATCTATTCTTTATTCTGCATTCCCTACTTACTTTATCTAAAGATTCAAAAACTAATAAACAGAAACTTGATAATGATTTATTACAATTATGTTCCTTTTTGTTTTCATCATAACCTCATAAAATATACCATGAAGCTAACCTACCTTATTATTACTCTTTTGGGTTTGGTTCTGTTTGTTATTGTTTTTTGCTTGTTATTACTCTTCCCATATGTTATTTTACAAACTAAAGTACTACTGGAGGATAAGACGCTAACACTCTGGCAAAATTCCTGGTTCCAACTGCCACCTACTGGATATAAAAGTAGTATGACACTTTGGAGAGCTTTGTTTTTGTTTGGTTTGATTTGGGTTTTGGTACTGGGGATTGAACCCTGGGGCACTCTACCACTGAGCTACACCCCAGCCCTTTTTATTTTTCATTTCAAGACAGGGTCTTGCTAAGTTGCTGAGGCTGGCCTTGCACTTGTGCTCCTTCTGCCTCAGCCTCACAAGTCACTGGGATTATATGCATGCACCTCAGCGTCAGGCTTGGAGAGAATTTTTTAAGTAGCTTTATTGAGTTATAATTAGGCTACACATATTTAAAGTGTACAATTTGACAAACTTGTCATGTATATGTATATAATACATAGTGTATATATTGTCAGATATATACGCATATTAATAATACAAACACCATAAACAAGGTAATTAATCTCTCTACTACCCTCACACCTTTCTTTATGTCCCATTGTAATCATTTCTTTGATTTCTCTGTATACTTGTGTCCTATTCCCAAGAAGCCACTAATATGCTTTCTGTCACTATAAATTAGCCTTAAAATTGGGTACTGTGATCCTCAGTACCACATAAAAATAAATAAATAAAGGTATTGTGTCCAACTACACCTAAAAAATAAATATTTTTTAAAAACAAAAAATAAAAATGATTTTTGATGTGTCTCAGTAGTAATGTACCTCTGAGTTCAATCCCTGGTACCAAGTAGTAGTAGTAGAAGTAGTAGTAACAACAACAATAATAATAATTCTCTGGAAAGGATAGTGTGTAATTATGGTTATTTAGTCTTTAAATATTTGGCAACGTTCCAACCTTTTGGACCTGGAGATTTTTCCTTTTCTTTCTTTCTT
The DNA here is from genome assembly GCF_045843805.1 of Urocitellus parryii. NCBI lineage: Eukaryota > Metazoa > Chordata > Mammalia > Rodentia > Sciuridae > Urocitellus > Urocitellus parryii. The sequence continues at coordinate 92,749,576 of NC_135547.1, read as the reverse complement.
TCTTTCTTCCTTTCTCTCTCTCTCTCTCTCTCTCTCTCTCTCTCTCTCTCTCTCTCTCTCTCTCTCTCTCTCTCTCTCCCCGCCCCCTTTCTTTCTTTCTTTTTTGAGACAAGCCTCTCTATGTTGCCCAGGCTGGCCTCCAACTTTTGGGCTCAAGCAATCCTTCAGCCTCAGACTCCCAAGTAGCCCAAGTAGCTTGGACTACAGGTATGCACCATAGTGCCTGGCTTTTTGAATTTTATCTGGGAAGCTAATTTTTTTTTTTTTTTTGCAGTGCCCAGGAATCAAACCCAGGACATCTCACATGCTAAAGCATCCCCAGCCCTTTTTTACATTCTATTTAGGGAAAAGGTCTTGCTGAGTTGCTAAGTGCCTCACTAAGTTGCTGGGGCTGGCTTTGAACTAGTGATCCTCCTGCCTCAGTCTCCTGAGTCACTAGGATTACAGGCTTGTGCTACCACACCGAGCTCATATTTATACTTTGTCCATCATCTTACTTGAAAATTACCTGAGTGATTATATTTTGAGTTTCTTTATTTATCATATAGTTGGGCCATTATTTTATCCTTCTGACAATCTCTGTATTTTCATTTATGTGTGTATACCATTGATATTTGGTATAATTATTGATATGTTTAGATTTAGGTCTGCCATTTTATTATTTGCTTTCATTTTTCCTGTTTATTTTTCTGTTTCCTTTAGGGCCTTCATTTGGGTTATTTGAACATTTTCTTGTACCTTTTGATTCTAACTATATCTACTTACATAATTTTTTCAGTGATTGCTTTAGGGATTATAAAATACAAAGATTTTTATTTTGTTTTGCTTTGTTTTTTGTGGTGCTGGGGATCAAATCCAGGGCCTTGTCTATACTAGGCAAGCATACTACCACTGAGTTAAACTCCCAGGCCCCAAATTAACATTTCTTAGTCTATTAGAATCAATACTTTACCACTTTCCTTTTGATGTATAACCCTTACCCTTCCTCCTTCTTGTTATGTTATTATATACTATGTCTGTATACAGTTATGTGCCACATGTTTCAGTCAAGGGTGGACCACATGCATATACAACAGTGGTCACATAAGATTATATTGCCTAGCAATATATTCTTACATGTCTGTAATCCCAGCAGGTTGGGAAGCTGAAGCAGGAGGATTGCAAATTCCAGGCCAGACTCGGCAACTTAGTGAGGCCCTAAGCAATTTAGCAAGACCTTGTCTCTAAGTGAAAAATAAAAAGATCTGGGGATGTGACTCAGTGCCTCTGGGTTCAATCCCCAGTACAAAAAAAAAAAAAAAAAAGACTATATTGCCTAGTAACATTGTACCATAGTAGCCATCTAACTTGTACAAGTATACTCTGTGATGGTTGTACAATGACAAAACTATCTATTCATGCATTGCTCAGAACATATTCACCTTGTTAAGTGGAGCATGACTGTACTTTCACTCAATGTTACATATTTTGCTTTTAACTATGAAGCAAGTTTTAAAGAACTCAAAAGGAGAAAAATAGCTCATGCTGTATGCAGTAGCACACACCTATAATCCCAATGGCTTGGGGAGGCTGAGGCAGGAGGAGTTCAAAGCCAGTCCTCAGCAACTTAGCAAGGCCCTGTCTCAAAATAAAATATAGTCATGTATAACTAATTAGAACAAATTCTTTAAAAATAAAAAAAATATATATAAAGGGCTGGGGATGTGGCTGAGTGGTTAAGTATCCCTGGGTTCAATCCCCCCACCCCACCCCCACAAAAAAGCTCATTATGTTTACCAAGATATTTACCATTCCTGTTGTTCTTCCTCCATTCCTGATGTTCTCAGTTTCTTTCTTTTATCCTTTTTTATTGTCTAAAGGATTTCATTTAATACTTCCTCTAGGCCAGGTATGCTGCCTGCGACTTCTCTTAATTTTCTTTCATATAAGAATGTCTTTATTTCACCTTCATTTCTAAAGGCTATTTTTACCAGATATGGAATTCAGGGTTGCTAATTCCTTTCTTTTAGCATTTCAGCATTTTAAAATGTGCCATTTCCTTCTGGCCTTCTTGGTTTCTGATAAAAAAGCTACAGTTATTCCCCTTCAGGTAAATGAGTCATTCTTTTCTCACTGCTTTCAAAATGTTTTGTCTTTTGTTTGCAACAGTTCTGATGTGTCTGGATGTGGATTTATTTGACTTTATCCCATTTTGAGTTTGCTCATTTTTTTGAATCTCTAGCTGGATGTCATTATCTAGCTTGGGATATTTGAGCCATTATTACTTCAAATATTTTTACTGCCTCATGCACCTTTCTTTTTAGGAACCCAGTGACTTGAATATTAGACTTTTTGTTATTTCGCCTGTGTTGAATTTTTTTCAATTTTATCCTTTCTGTTGTGCTGGTTCGATAATATTTCTTGATCTATCATCAAGTTCACTGGATTATTCCTCTGTCAACTTTATTCTATTCTTCTATTGATCTCATCCAGCACCCAATTATCTTTCTTTGGCAGGGGGCAGTACTTGAACCCAGGGGTGCTTATTTTAGTCAGCTTTTTCACTGCTATGACTAAAATACCTGACAAGAACAATTTTAAGGAGGAAAAGTTTATCAGAGGGCTCACAGTTTCAGAGGTCTCAGTCCATAGACAGCCATTTCCACTCCTCAGGGCTCAAGATGAGGCTGAACATCATCACAGTAGAATGTGGTAGAAGGAAGCAGCTCACATGATGATCAGAAAGCTGATCTACTTTCCAGATACAAAATATATACCCCAAAACCACACCTCCAGGCACTCACTTCTTCCAGCCACATCCTACCAGCCCTCAGTTATCACTCAATTAATTTCTGTCAGGGGTTAATTCACTGATTGGGTTAAGGCTTTCATAACCCAAACATTTTTCCTCTAAACCTCTTGTGTTGTATCACACATGAGTTTTTGGGAGATACCTCATTTCCAAACCATAACAATGCTCTACCACTGAGTTATACCCCAACACTTTTTATTTTTTATTCTGAGACAGGATCTCACCAAGTTGCTGAGGCAGGCCTAGAACTTGGAATCCTTCTGCCTCAGCCTCCCAAACTGCTGGGATTACAGGCGTGTGCCATCCAGCCTGGCCACCCAGTTATCTTTCTAATTTTATCTTTCATTTCTAAAATTTCCATTTGGCTGACCTTTACATGTTCTCTTTTCTATTCAAATACTTTCCATTTTAATATTTGTTCTGAGAATTTTCATGATTGCTCATTCAATCATTTTTTAATAATGACTGTTTTAAAGTTCTTCTCAGATAATTCCAGTGTCTGAATGATCTCATTCTTGGCATCCATTGGTTGTCTTTCCCCATCTGAAGGGAGCATTTCATTGTTCTTTGTATACTCAGAGATTTTGGATAGTATCTAGGACATTTTGGATATTACATTGGGATTCTGAGTCTTGTTTAAATCCTCTGAAGAATGCTGGTATATTTGTTTTAGCAGGCAATGGTTATTGGATAGCTTCAGGCCACCAGCTCATTCTGTCTTCTGTGGATGTGGTTTCAATGAAAATTCAGCTTTCATGGGCTTTGCAATGTTATTCAAGTCTTTCACATTTGTGTACCACTCACTGGTTAGTCTTGGACTTGGACAGAGGTCTAGCATTAGCTCAGTTCTCAGTCTTTGGTATGTTAATTAGAACCCCTCTGGGCGAGATGGCCCAGCAGCTCCGGCGGTAATCCCAGCAGCTCCAGAGGCTGAGACAGGAGGATCCTGAGTTCACAGCCAGTCTCAGCAAAATGTGAGGTGCTAAGCAATTCAGTGAGACTCTGTCTCTAAGTAAAATACAAAATAGGGTTGGGGATGTGGCTCAGTGGCTGAGTGCCCCTGAGTTAAAAAGAAAAAGAAAAAAACCAATGCATGAAAAGCAACTCCATAAAATTGTTTCTGAACACCTGAGCTAAAACCCAACCTGCAAAGACCTTTTCGTAGGGGATCTCCAGGGAACACAGTGGATTTGTAAGCTTCAGGCTGCCCTCTTCCTGCCCACTCACAACCCTCACTGCAGTCCACTAATTGTCTGGTCTTTAATTAGTTCCTTCCCATCCCCATTTCTCAATTGAGAGAGTTCAGAGAGTAACAGGGCTGGGACAGGGTTCCAAAAAGGGCATAGACTTTTGTGGACTATCAGAAGACCAGAGATAATCTGAAGTTTAAAATTGGGCATCTCACAGGGCGTGTTGGAACATGCCCATAATTCCAGTGGCTCAGGAAGCTGAGGCAGGAGGATCACAAACAAGTTCAAAGCCAGCTTCAGCAAAAGCAAGGTGCTAAGCAACCCAGTGAGATTCTGTCTCCAAATAAAATACAGAAAATAGGGGTGGGGCTTAATGGCCAAGTGCCCATGAGTTCAATCCCTAGTACCCCCACACACAAAAAATCAGACATCTCCTCCACCCATATAGCTAGCTAGCCTCCTAGCAGTTACTTTCTGCCCATTTCTCTGTAAAGGTGGGTAAGAAAGTAGTGGAATGACCAAGGAGTTCTAGGGGCTATGGTGGAGTATTCTGAGAACTCTGAGGAGCAGATCTCCTGGAAAAGCCTCCAACATAGCTCTACTGCCCCTGGACTTGGATACTCAGTCTTGTGGGCCACAGGCTCTGGCCTCTTTCCCCAGTGATAGAACACTCTCTCTGACAAACCTCTTGCACTATCTGAGTCTTTTCTGGTCAGTGGTCTAAATAGCCATCTAGTCAAATAAAACTTCTAAAAAGAACATCTGGTTGATAGTAAATCAAGACATCTGGTCAAACCTGTGAACCCAGACCTAAGGTCAACACCCAAATCAGAACATTTTGTCAAACCACAGAGTAGGCCATCTGGTCAATCTGACTTGCCAAAAGACAATCTGCCAAGGTCCCTAAGGGTCCCTACACATTCTTTTGAGACATGCCAAGATAAAAGGCCTTGGATTTTTACACAGTCAATTGCTCAGTGAGCTCCCTTGAGAAATGAAATAACATTTCCTTCCAGAGAAAAAGCAGACTTTTTACAGCTCTATAAAAGCCATGAGGGGGCTGGTGATGTGGCTCAGTGGTAGAGTGCTTGCTTAGCATGTGTGAGGCCTTGAGTTTGATTCTCAGCACCACATAAAAATAAATCAATAAAATAAAAGTCCATGGACAACTAAAAAATAATTTAAAAATACATGAATCCCCCACACTCAGCATTCTTCTAGAGCAACTCCACTCACAATGTGTACAGCCATGCATCCAGGCCCATCTGCATTACCCCCTTTAGTCCTGGGAGCATGGAAAACCAGCCCAAACATCGTGCATACTCTGACTATGGCTCTTTCTGTGAATAGTAAAATTCTTTATCTCTAACTAAGGAGAGTCACGTCTTCTGATTGCATCCACAAAATGGGATAGCTTATTGTCTTATAAGTAGAATAAAATCTCAGACTGTTTATAGTTTTGAACATTTCCCATCAGACATTTGAGTCCAAAGCCAGGAACAAATACCAGGCACTAAGTCCTGTCTTCCCTCTGCCAGATATCGACTCCCAACTTATGCTGCCAAGTACTGCTTCCCTAGTTCCCCCATGAGTGGCTAACTCTACATTATTAGCTCCAGAACCTAAATCCCACTTTTTGCTACAGAGACTAAGCACTAACCTCTTCCTCCAGAGAGTGAGTCCTTATTTCTCCTTCCAGAAATCGAGGAAGGATCTGTGTCTCCAGAGGATAAATCCCAACTTATGCCACCAGCATTAGGTTTCCCAATTCCTTCTCTAGGGGCCAAATCTCCACTCTTTCTCCAGATAATAATTCTTGATCTTAGCCTCAAAGTCTAGTGCCTACATTGTGGGTATGGGGTTGGGGGAGGGTACTGGGGATTGTACCTAGGTGTGCTCCACCATTGAGCTACATTCTCAGCTCTCTTTTATGTTTTTTATTTTAAGACAGGGTCTCACCAAGTTGCCCAAGCTGGCCTTGAATTTACAATCCTCCTATATCAGCCTCCCAAGTCACTAAGATCACAGGCATATGCCATTATGCCTGGCTAGACCATACTTCTTTTTTATTAAATATTTTTTAGTTGTAGATGGACACAATACTTTTATTTACTTATTTTTATGTGGTGCTGAGGATCGAACCCAGTGCCTCACACATTCAAGGCAAGCACTCTGCCACTGAGCCATAATCTCAGCCCTAGTCCTTACTACTTAACCATGAGATAAAGTCTAATTTTCTCTACAGAGGATAAGTCCCATCTTTCACAGTCACTGAAACTCTCCTACCACCCAGCCTCAGCCTGGGCATTTCACAACCCCATTTCTTTTCTTTTCTTTTAATAAGTATTTTTTAGTTGTAGTTGGCACAATACCTTTATTTAATTAATTAATTTATTTATTTATCTATCTATTTATTTATTTATTTATGTGGTGCTGAGGATCGAACCCAAGGCCTCGCATGTGCTAGGTGAGTGCTCTACCACTGAGCCACAACCCCAGCCCCAGCCCCACACCCCCATTTCTCATGCATGGGAGAAAGGAGAGAGGAGGGATGGCAGAGATAGCCCTGGAAACTTCCACAGAGGATTCAGTTCTTTTAGAAATGACCCTAGGGAAAGCAGGAACAATAGGAAGACCTAATCAGGGCCTCCCATCCTCTGAGGCTAATTGGTTTTACATAATAACCCAGGCATTTAGTGGCCCCATTTCTAGGGTAGGGGAGTTTTGAGAGGAGCAAGACTGACAGGACAATGCCAGGAGTCAACACCAAGGGTGCCAAGGCCTTTAAGGAAGGGCCCACTGGGAACAGAGGCAAACCCATACACCAGCACTTACTTCCCCAGCAGAGCCATACAGACATGCAACCTGATACTTAGTGGCCCCATCTCTTGGACAGGGAAGAAAAGAATTGGGGAAGAATAGCACAGGTCAGTCCTGGGGTTCTCCATGGGGAGTGTTGTCACCTTTAGGAGAGGCATGATAGGAACTAGGGTATCTGAAGCCACAAGAAGCACCCCTCATGCAGTCAGCTGGTTTTGCAATAACAAGCACAGATTTATGGCCCTGCTCATTATACAGAGGAAGTTGTAGAGTATTGGAACCCTAGGGACAACCCCAGAGGCCAATATGAAGAATGCAAGAAATTTTCAGGAAAGCTGGGCATAGTGGTGCTCAGAGGTGACTCTGGAAACTGAGGAAAGGAGAATTGCAAGTTTGAGGCCAGCCTGGGCAACTTAGGGAGACCCTGTCTCAAAATTGAAATAAAAAGGTCTGGAGGGCTGGGGCTATAGCTCGGTGGCAGAGTGATTGCCTAACACGTGTGAGACCCTGGGTTCTATCCTCAGCACACATGAAAATAAATAAATAAAATAAAGGTATTGTGTCCATCTACAACTACCAAAAAAATGATTTTTTTAAAGGGCTGGGGATGTAGCACAATGATAAAGCTCCCAGGTTCAATCTCTACTACTTTAAAAACAAAACAGCAACAACAACAAAAAAATTCCAGGGAGACCTTCTGTGGAACAAGGTTCCATTTGAAACACCATCTGAGTTCCACCCTCTTTAGTCAAACTGGTAACTCTCTGATGTCGTGATCCAGAAGGTTTATTGACATGGTCAACTCATTTGTGGAGGCTGGATTGATTTGCTCAGGCCCCAGGGACCTCCACACAGGGTGCAGAGGCCTTTTTGGAGGTCCTCTGCAGGTATCTAGCTCTAGGAAAAGTCCCAGATCAAGCTCTTCAGGGGGCTCTCTCTTCCACCTGTCCATCCCATCAGCCATGGCTTTCTAGCCCCCGTTCTTAGGCACACAAGATCAGACAGAAATAGGACAGTTTTACTAGTCCTTTGAAGGCTTCAACAGAGGATAGGTTTGCTGGGCCTCCTGCAGTGAGCAGGACCAGCATCAGCATCTCCTGGGGCTTCTGCAGACGATACAGAGGGCTTTTTGTGTGTATGGTACTGGTGATTGAACCCAGGAGCACTCTACCACTGAGTTACATCCCCAGTCCCTTTTTTATTTTTTATTTTGACACACGATCTCACTAAATTGCTCAGGCTGGCTTTGAACTTATGATCCTCATGCCTCAGCCTCCCAAGTGGCTAAGATTCAGAAGCCTTTTTAAGACATGACCCAACACCCAAGACTGGTTCCTGCAACCACAGCAGGATAACAGTGCTACTTCTATGTAGTAACTTCCCAGCTCTGGCCCTCAACTGGGAGAAATTAGAGTGCCTGGAATGACTGGGTGAGTCCCTGTGGAACTCTAAAGTGAAGAAGACTTTTAATCTGGGTGTGGTGGCACACACCTGTAATTCCAATAACTTGGGAGGCTGAAGCTGGAAGATCACAAGTTCCAGGCCAGCCTGGATAACTTAGCGAGACCCTGTTTCAAAATAAAATAAGAAGGGCTGGAGGGGCTGGGGATGTGGCTCAAGTGGTAGCGCGCTCGCCTGGCATGAGTGCGGCCCGGGTTCGATCCTCAGCACCACATACCAACAAAGATGTTGTGTCTGCCACTAACTAACTAACTAAATAAATAAATAAATATTTTAAAAAAAATAAGAAGGGCTGGAGATATAGCTCAGGGGTAGAGCACCCCTAGGTTCAATCCCCAGTGCTACAAAACAATGACAACAACAACAAAAAAAGCCTTTTAGTGGGGATTACAGTAGACCAAGGGCCATCCAAAGCTCCATATTGTGCTTCCCAACTGCAGATAGCTACCTGATTGTCCTCCCACCACCATCTTATTTCAGTGAGAGAAAGGAGCAGGACCAGCACCAGAAGGCTTGAGGTACTTGTGAAGACGATGCAGAGGCTGTTTGTGAGGGATGCCTCTGAGAAGTCCACTGCAAACAGACAATACAGGGTTTAGAAGTTTTTCAGAAGATGTCTTTCATGGAACTGGGGTGATCCAAGTCCCTAAAATATGCCTCCCAAATCCCTGCTGTAGCCAGCTAGTTAACCAATGTGAAGTAGGAAACTGCCCACCCCTATTTCTAACCCATACCAAATCTTCATCTTGACAGTAAAATCCAACAATTGAACACTGACCTCAAACTAAACTTAACCCTAACACTGACCCTTACTATATACCTGACCCTAATGCTAATCATAACCATAAACTTGATTCTAATTTGACTATGAACCTTAATTTGGAAGCTAACTATGAACTAGATTCTAAACATTACATGATCATGATACTGGCTAACTCTAACCCTTAACCTAATGCTAAACGTGATCTCTACCCTAATTATATTCCTAACCATGAGCCTGACCCTAACCTAAACCTAACCAGAATATTGACATTGGACTAGAACCTGACCTAAATTTTTTGGTACCAAGGATTGAACCCAGGGACACTTAACCACTTAGCCACATCCCAAGCTCTCGCTAAGTTTTTGAGGCTGGCTTTGAACTTAAAATGCTCCTGCCTCAGTCTCTTGATTTGCTAGGATTATAGGCATGCACCACCATGCCCAACCTAACCCCAATCTTGAAATTGACAATAAACTTGACTCATTCTGACATTGATCTGAAATTGACATTTATTCTAACTGATCATGAGCCTGACCCTGACTTAACACTAATCATGAAATTAACCTGGCCCTTACCCTGATCCTAAACCTAACCATAACCCTGAAACTAACATTATCCTTTAACATAACCTTAATGCTCACTTTGTGGAGAAATGTGTTCTTCTGATCTTATTTTCACATATACTGTTTATAATAAGGTTCTTTCTAATTAGCCATAAGAAATTGCTTTTAAATTTGGTGTGGTGGCACACATCTGTAACACTGGCTACTTGGGAAGCTGAGTCAGGAGGATCTCAAATTCAAGGCCAGCCTGGGCAACATGGCAAGACCCTGCCTCAAAATAAAAAAAAAAAATAAGAAGGCTGAGAATATAGCTCAGTAGTAAAGCATCCCAGTACCACATGCATGTGCATGCACACACATGCACATGCACATACATGCATGTGCACACACATACACACTCTCTCCTTTCTCTCTCTCTCTCTCTCTCTCTCTCTCTCTCTATATATATATATATATATATATATATATATATATATATATAAAATTTCAATCCAAGAGAAGATATTGCCAGACTGGATTAAAAAGCAAGACAAGCTGAGCATGGCATATGCTTGTAGTCCCAGCAGCTCAGGAGGCAGAGGCAGGAGGACAGTGAGTTGAAAGCCAGCCTCAGCAACTTAGCAAGGCACTAAGCAACTCAGTGAGACCCTGGAAACCCCCCTCCCGCAAAAGAAAGCAAGACAAAGCTCAATGCTGCCTACAAGAAATGTACTTCAAATATAAACACACTCATAGGTAAAAATAAAAGGATTAAAAATCTGGGTGCAGTGGCACATGCCTGTAATCCCAGAGGCTCGGAGGCTGAGGCAGGAGAATCACAAGTTCAAAGCCAGCCTCAGCAAAAGTAAGGTACTAAGCAACTCAGTGAGATGCTGTCTCTACATAAAATACAAAATAGGGCTGGGGATGTGGCTCAGTGGTCGAGTATCCCTGAGTTCAATCCCCGGTACCAAAAAAAAAAAAAAAAAAAAACAGGCTGGATGTAGCTCAGTAGTAAAGTGCTCCTGAGATCAATCCCCAGTATGCAAAAATAATTAGTTAAAATTTAAGAAAATCTGGGGATGTAGCTTAGTGGTAAAGTGCCTCTAGTTTCAATCCCCAATACTACAAAATTGAAACACACAAAAACCAAACCAAACAATTACAAAATGCATGAAGCACAAATTGATAAAACTGCAAGGAGAAAAAAGTAAATTAACAATTACAGTAAGAGATTTATATAAGCTTCTCTTAATAATTAATAAAACAAGTAGTCAATATTGGCAAGAACATAGTAGACCTGATCAACACTACTAACCAACTTAATTTCATTGACATTTATGGAACATATTGTTCAACAGCAACAGCATACACATTTTTTTCAAGTGCACACAGAACTCTTACTGATAAATCATATTCTGGGCCATCCATAAATTTCAGGCCTGTCATGGTGGCACACGCCTGTATTCCTAAGGATTCGGGAGGCTGAGGTAGGAGGATTTCAGGTTTGAGGCCAGCCCCAGCAACTTACCCTAAGCAACTTAGCAAGACCCTGTCTGGAAATAGAAAATAAAAGGGGTTGGGGATGTGGCTCACTAATTGAGTGCCCCTGGGTTCAACTCCTGGTACCAAAAAAAAAAAAAAAAAGTTTCAATAAATAAAAATGAATTCAAGTGAAAGAAAAAAATGTTCTCTAACAACATAGGGATCAAATTTAAAATCAGGGCTCGGGGATGTGTGTATCTCAGAAGTAGAGTACTTGCTTAGCATATGTGAGGCCCCAGGTTCCATTCTCAGCACTGCAAAAAAAATCAATAACAGAAAGACCCTTGTAAAATCCCCAAATATTTGGAAACTAAATAACACACTTAAAAAAATTCATTGGTCCAAGAAGTCAAAAGGGAAACTAGAAGGCATCCTGAAATGGATGAAAATGAAAATATACCAAAATTTCTGAAATAACTGCAAAAGCAGGACTTACAGGGGAATTTACAGCACAAAATGGTTATGTTAGGGGAAAAAAGGAAAGGCTTCAAATCAATACCCTCAGATTTCACCTTCAGAAACTAGAAAACAAAGATCAGATTAAAGCCAAGGTACACAAAAGAGAGGAAATGTCAAGATCAGGGCAGAAACCAATGAAATAGAAAACAGAATAAATGAAAAAAAATCAATAAAGCCCAAAGCAGATTCTTTGGGTAGATAAAATTTATGTCTAGCCAAACTTATCATGAAAAAGTACTAAGACACAAATTATCAACATAAAAAATGAGAGGTGACAGATCTACAGATATTAAAAAGGATATGGAGATATATATCTGGGAATTGAACCCAGATGTGCTCTACCACCAAGCTAAATCTCTAGCCCTTTTTATTTATTTATTTTATTATTATTATTTTTTTTTACTTTGAGACAGGGTCTCACTAAGTTGTTTAGGGTCTAGCTAAATTCTTGAGGTTGACCTCAAACCTGAAATCCTCCTTCTTTGGCCTCTTGAGTCATTGGGATTACAGGCATGAGCCATCCACACCTGGTAATATGGGCATATTTTGAACAACTCTTTGCAAATAAATTCCACAACATATATGAAATTGGAACAATTTACCAAAGCTCATTCAAGAAGAAATAGGGCTGGTGATATAGCTCAGTGACAGAGCACTTGCCTAGCATGTGTGAAGCCCTGGGTTCCATTCCCAGGGCTGCAAAAAAAGGAAAAAAAAAAAAACAAAGAGAAGAAGGAGACATAGATAACTTGAATAGTCCTATATCTGTTAAAGAAATTGCAACTACAGTTAAAAACCTCTCTCTCCACTACTGAAAAAAAAGAAAACTTCCAGGCTCAGATAGCATAGTTGGTAAGGAAGAAATAACTATTCTATTTGAAGATGAGTCTAGCATTAACATGATGCCAAAATCGGATTTCTCATGTACATTGATACAAAAATTCAGCAAATCCAATCTAGTGATATATTAAAAAGATATACATCATGACCAAGTGGGATTTAATCCAGGATTTCTAGGCTGACATAACACTTCAAAATGAATCATTGTAGTTCAGAGTATTGACTAACTGAAAAATAAAAACCATATGATCATCTCAATAGATGCAGGAAAAGCATGTGACAAAAATCAAATATTCTTTTCTTTTTCTTTTTTTTTTTTGTCCTAGGATTGAACCCAGAGGTGCTCTACCACTGAGCTACATCCCCATTCCATCTACATTCCTTTGTTTTGTGTGTGTGTGTATGTGTTTTGTTGTTGTTGTGTTTTTTTGTTTTGTTTTTTGAGACAGGGTCTCACCAAGTTATTGAGAGTTTCTCTAAATTGCTGAGGCTGGCCTTGAACTTGTGAGCCTCTTGCCCTAACTTACCAAGTTGCTTGTATTATAGGAGTGCACCAACATAGCAGGCTTTTTTAAAAAATAAAAACTCTCAAATGATAGGCACAGTGGCACATATCTGTAATCCCAGCAATTTGGGAGCCTGAGGAAGGAGGATTGCAAGTTTGAGACCAGCAAGAGCAATTTAGCAAGATCCCATCTCAAAATAAAGTAAAACAAACAAGATGGAGTGTATCTCAGTGGTAGCGCATCCCTGAATTCAATTCCCAGTAACACAAAACAAACAAAAACCTCTCAGTCAACTAAGGACTTCCTCAATGAAATAAAGGGTGTGTAAAAAAATCCTGCATCTAAAATAATGAGGTAAAAAAGTTAAAGCTTTCCTCATACAATCAGGAATACAATAGAAATAGCTACTTTTGCAGGGTGCAATGACAGATGCCTGTTTTCCCAGCAGCTCAGGAGGCTGAGGCAAGGGGATCTACAAGTTTGAGGTCAGCCTCAGCAGTTTCGTGAGGCCCTAAGCAACTTAGTGAGACCCTGTCTCAAAATAAAAAATAAAAGGGGCTGGCAACGTAACTCAGTGGTAAAACATCTCTGGGCTCAACCCCCAGTACCTCTGCAAATCAACTTTTCTCTCTTCTCTTCCATATTATACTGGAAGTTCTAACTAATTTTATCAATGAGTTCTATCAAGTATTTAAAAGGAAAAAAAAAACACCAATCCTACACAAACTTTTCCAGAAAGGATATCACAGACCTGAGATAGCACAAATAGTATGAGGAATTATTTACATAAAGGAATGCCTATACTTCTTCTCTCCACAGTTTCAATTTATCAGCTTCTGAATGTGCATCTCAGACCTTTCTGCAGAGCCCTAGACACACAAATCTAAATGCCTACTGAACATTACCAATGGCTTATGAATATGTATGTGTGTGTGTGTGTGTGTGTGTGTGTGTTCAGAACATATATTTTTTTCTGTCTGTGGGAGTTCCATGAGAGCAAGGTCTTTGCCCTACCTTGTTCACAAGTGTATATGTGTTTGAGGTACATGGTAGGTGCCTAAGCTTGGCATCATGGGGTTTACCTGTAATCCCAGCTACTGAGGAGGCTGAGGCAGGAGGAACAAAACTTCAAGGCCAGCCTCAGCAACTTAGAGAGACCCTCAACAACTTAGGAGATCCTATCTTAAAATTAAAAAATAAAAAGCTGGGAATATAGCCAATGGTAGAACAACTCTGGGTTCAATCCCCAGTATCAAAACACACAGACATGTACACATGCACACGTGCGCTCGCGCGCGTGCGCGCGCACACACACACACACACACACACACACACACACACATACACAGTAAGTGCCTGAAGATTTTCTTTCTTTTTTCTCTCTAGTACTGGGGATTGAACTCAGGGCTTCATGCATGCTAGATAAATGCTCTTCCACTGTCTGCATCCCTGGCCCTTCTTAAACTTTAATTTTGAAGCCAGGTGTGGTGGCACATAACTGTAATCCCAGCAGCTCTGGAGGCTGGGGCAGGAGCATCACAAGTTCAAGGTCAGCCTCAGCAACTTAGTGAGACTCTGTCTCAAAATAAAAAATAAAAAGGGGGATGGGGTTGTGGCTCAGCGGTAGAGTGCTCGCCTAGCATGTTCGAGGTGCGATCCTTAGCACCACATAAAAATAAATAAATAAAAATAAAGGTATTGTGTCCAACTGCAACAAAAAAAATTTAAAAATAAATAAATAAAAATAAAAAGGTTTGGGGATATAGCTCAGTGGTAAAGCACCCCAGGGTTCAATCCCTGGTACCAAATAAACAAATAAAATTTTATTTTTAGACAGAATCATGCAAAATTGCCCATGTTGGCCTTGAACTTGAGATCCTCCTGACAGACTCTGGGTAACCCGGCTAAGAGTTTACTTCTTATTTTAAAAATATCTTCCCACAAAGAAAATAGTAAGCCTAGAAGTTTCACAGTCAAGTTCTACAAAACAGGGCTAGGGATATAGCTCAGTTAGTAGAGTGCTCACCTTGCATGCACAAGGCCCTGGGTTCTAACCCCCAGCACCCCACACACGCACACACAAAAAAAAGTTTCTACAAAACATTCAAGGAACATATAACTTAATATCTTATCAATTCTTATAGAGGATTGAAAAGAGGTTGGTTAAATCCCTAATTCATTTTATGAATATAGTGTATTCATTTCCTAGGGCTGCTATCTAACAGAGTGCCACAACTTGGAGGCTTAAAAATAATAAAAATTTGAAAAAATTAACTCACATACACACACAACAGAAATTTCTTCTCTCTCATGATTCTGGATGCTAGTAGTCTGAATTCAAGCAGTCAGCAGGGATGAGCTCCCTCTGAAACCTTTAGGGGTTTCCTTCCATCCTCCTTGCCTCTTCCTAACTTCTAATAGTTAGCTGGTAATCTTTGGTATACCTTGGCTTGCAGCTGTATAACTCCATTCTCTGCTTTTTGGTTTTTTTGTTTGTTTGTTTGTTTTGTTTTGTTGTTTTGCTGGTACTAGGATTGAACTCAGGGGTGCTTTTCCACTGAGCCACATCCCCAGCCCTTTTTATTTATTTATTTTGAAACAAGGTCTCAGGGTCTCATTAAGTTGCTTAGGACCTCCCTTGCTGAATTGCTGAGGCTGGCCTCAAACTTTTTTTTTTTTTTTTTTTTTTTGGTACTGAGGATTGAAACCAGGGGCATTTTACCACAGAGCTACATCTTCAGCCCTTTTTATTTTTATTATTTTATTTTGAGACAGGGTGTTTCTAAATTGCTTAAGGCCTCATTAAGTTGCTGAGGCTGACTTTGAACTTGCTATCCTCCTGCCTCAGCCTTCCGAGCCACTGAGATTACAGACATGTGCCACCATGCCTAGCCAATCTCTGCATTTTTAAGGACTCAACAATATCAGATACCTGCCAATGGTAGGCAGCACAGAATGTTTGTCCAACACTTTGACTCTTGACCATGGTTGTGTGGCCTTTATAGCAAAAGGTACATCACTGTCACACTGCAAATGATCTGCGTGGAAAACGTGGAGTCATTTTGTGTGGGGGAGATGGGAGAGAACCATGATGGTAGATGCATTGCCATATTCGGGAGACAATGGTAGTGATGTGCTGCACAGACTCCATCAGCTGCTTGATTCCAGTTGGTGTCATCAGACAACATGGGTGACCCAGACTGACCTCAACCACTGTCTCCATCACTCATCTCCCACAGACCCCTATCGTTGTCCCCAGAACTCCCCATCAACCACTACAGAGACCCTTTCTCAGAAACAAGTCCCCTCCAACATGGCATGGTAGTGCACACCTGTAATCCCAGCTGCTGGAGAGGCTGAGACCAGAGGATTGCAAGTTCAAGGCCAGCCTCAGAAACTTGGTGAGACCCTATCTCATAATAAAAAGGGGTGGGACATAACTCAGTGGTAGAGTGCCCCTGGGTTCAATCCAAAGGAAGAAAGAGCCCCTCTCTCTCATAGACTCGCAGGCCAGGCAACCTCATATCAAATTCCATTCCTATGTCAACTCCCCACCCCTAAGAGTCTCTTTCCAGGGGCTACTGAATAGGAAGCCACGTTTCTATACAGCACAGGAAAGTCAAACTAATTCTAAAGCTGTGATTTTTAAACAGATAAGTGGGCGGGGCTACCGATGGAATTAGGGTTTCTTAAAGCAAAACAAGAGTCAGTTAAGGTTTTGTTTTGTTTTTGGAACTGAGGTTTTAACCCAGGGGCAATTTACCACTCCCCTTCATCCTCAGCCCTTTTTATTTTGAGTCAGGGTCTCACTAAATTGCTGAGGATCAAACCCCGTTTTTTCTTCCATCAGTCGCCCCACACCCACCTCAAGTAGACCTGCTTATTGGATGACAAGTGAGTTAATCAAAACAAGAACCTACCCTTTACTGCCAAAAGACACGTACTACCCAAGGGACCCTGGCTCGGAGGTTCTCACTGAATGGAAAGACTCTGTCAAGCTCCGATCCCCGCCCACTTCGCGCAAAAGAGGGGCGGGTGCAAACCCGGGGCTCACTGCTCAGCCACTTTGTCAATCAGCCCTCAT
The DNA here is from genome assembly GCF_045843805.1 of Urocitellus parryii. Lineage (NCBI taxonomy): Eukaryota > Metazoa > Chordata > Mammalia > Rodentia > Sciuridae > Urocitellus > Urocitellus parryii. The sequence continues at coordinate 92,732,575 of NC_135547.1, read as the reverse complement.
CCTTTAGCTCAGCACACCCTGGCACCTCAAAGCAGTCTCTGGGTTCTTGATTGGTCCTCCTGGCAGTCTTTAAAGAGTGTCAAAGCTCCTCCAAAGGACAGGGGACAAAACTAAGTGCTGTCTCTGGCCCACAGATACCTATCACCACTGGCTCCGCCTCTATTGGCACGGACGGGCGGGTCTGGAAATACTCCCTGAGCCTATCCCAGTTTTTCTCTGCTGGTGTTTTGTTTTGTTTTGTTTTGTTTTGGTAACTGAGGTTTTAACCCAGGGGCAATTTACCACTCAGCTACATCCTCAGCCCTTTTCATTTTGAGACAGGGACTCCCTAAATTGCTGAGGATCAAGCAAGCAAGTTCAAGGCCAGTCTCAGCAACTTAGTGAGGCCCTAAGCAATTTAGTGAGACCCTGTCTAAAAAATAAAAGGGGCTGGGGATGAGCATCCTCCTGTCTCAGCCTCCTGAGCCACTGAGATTACTGGCGTGTGCCACTCTGCCTGGCTCTTTGCTGGTCCTTTAAGGTGTCTTTTTCCGTGGCCAATGTTACCGGAGGAAGGAAGGCAGCCCGGCAGTGTTGGTTTTCGTGAGGTAGATGGCAGCGGGGCCCAGAGTCTCAATGCAGCCACAGTATGTAAAAACAAAAATCTGGGGACGAAAATCAAAGGGAGATCTGCAGAGGAAAGGGACTAGCAGGTGGGAGGAGGAGCAGGAGGCGGGGGAAGTACTGGGGAGTGATGTGAGCCAAATTATATTGTTAAATTGTGTGCAAGTACGAATATGTAACAACAAATCCTATCATTATGTGCAACTATAATGCACCAATAAAAAATGTGGGAAAAACCTGGGGATGGGGCCAAAACACTTGATGTGTTGCTGTTATAGTTTCTTCTATAGCGTTTAGGTATTGGCTTTCATCCAAACTGCCAGGGTTGAAACCCTGTATGGGAAATGATGAAGGTTTGTGTCTGAAACTGTTTTATAATACATTTAAATTTGATGAATCAAAGCCTTTTAGAGGCCAGGTGTGGTGGCATAAACCTGTAATCCCAGCAGTTTGTGAGGCTGAAGCAGGACGATCGTATGTTCAAGGCGGTCCTCAGCAGTTTAGCAAGGCCCTTGGCAATTTAGCCAGACTGTGGCTTCAATGAAAAATAAAAGGAACTGGGAGCAGGGCACACCTGTAATCCCAGCAGCTGGGGAGGCGGAAGCAAGAGGATCACTCACGAGATCAAAGCCAGCCTCAGCAAAAGTGAGGTGCTAAGCAACTCAATGAGACCCTGTCTCTAAGTAAAATGCAAATAGGGCTGGGGATGGGGCCCAGGGGTTGAGTGCCCTTGAGTTCAATCCCCGGTAAACCCCCACCCAAGAAAAAAAAACTGGGAATGTGGCTTAGTGGTTAAGCATCCCTGGGTTAAATGCCCAGTATCAAAAATAAGTAAATAAATAAATAGATAAATAAATAAATAAATAAAAATAAACAACCTTTATTGGGTTAGATCCCAAACTGACTCTGAACTAATTTTTTCAAAATGAAAGCTTCCCCCCCCCAAAGAGGCCACATTCATAAGGCAAGTAGAATTTTGGCGGGGAAGAAAGAATTCTGGGTGAGGACAATGGTGGCCCCTGAGGTCACTATGACTTCAGATTTTTAACGGAAACAAAGGCTGGGAAGTGACCACAGACAGTGTTTAACATTTAGGTGGAACCTATTGGAATCCTAGTTTGGAAAGGTGAGAATGTTGTTGCACTTTTGTTTTTAATAGTTTGGCCTCTTCATTTTTATTTATTTTATGTTCACTTAGTTTTTAATCTTATAATTTTAGTTTTGCTATTTTATTTTCAAGTTTTATTATTTGTAAAAATTTTATAACTTTTAAAATTTTTATTGCTGCTGTTTTTTTAAATTAAAATTCCAAGAAAATGCATTTATGCCTCTGTTAACAGGTCTAAGGGCATATATTTATAATACTTTGGAGCCATTGATATAAAGTATTTATACATATTCATTAATTCATTCCAAAAACTCTGTTATATGTACTCCAATAATATGAAGGTATTGTAGTAGATATCTTATTAACACTAGTAATTACTAATTATTAATAAGCTTAATTATTAATAAGCTTACTAATTATTAATAAACAGTTAATAGCTGGATGTGGTGGCACGTGCCTGTAATCCCAGCAACTAGGGAAGCTGAGTCAGGATGACCAAAAGTTCTCTGAGACTAGCCTGGGCAATATAGACAGACCCTGTCTCAAAATAAAGCAGGCTGAGGATGTAGCTCATTGGTAGAGCACTTGCCTAGCTTGTGGGAGACCCTGGGTTCAATCCCCACTACCACAGATAATAATAATAAAAGTTAACGAAAATAAAATAGAAACTCTGATAAGAAATGTAATTAAGTGCTGTATTATTTAGTGTTGATGTGTGCTAGTAGGATTCAGTATGCATTGCATAGAAATGTGATTGTCTCTTTTTCTCCTAGCTGGTTTATGTGAAAAATGTGGGCAGTTTCTTTTTTTTTAAAGAGGCTTTAATGTCTGAATAACATTTTGTGTGTATGCATGTGCATATGCTCTCTCGCTGGGGATCAAACCCAGGGCCTTGTGCTCTAATCACTAAGCTCTCACTGAGCTACAGCCCCAGCCCTTGACTAACACTTATTGACTGCTTGTTTATCCTAGGAACAATTCTAAATGCCTTTAGATGTTACCTCATCTAATCCTTACAAATAGGCAATAGGTACCTTTATTATCCCCATACTACAGATGCAGAAACATCTGTAAGTGATAGAGCTGAAATTTGAACCAAAGTTGTCTGCCTCTCTCTCTCTCTGTTTCTCTCTGTGTGTTTCTCTCCTCTCTCTCTCTCTCTCTCTCTCTCTCTCTCTCTCTCTCTCTCTCTCTCTCTTGGTTTGAACCCAAGGCCTCTTTACCACTGAGCCACATCCCTAGCCCTTTTAATTTTATTTATTTTTGAAAAAGGGTTTCCCAATATTGCTTAGGGCCTCGCTAAATTTCTGAGGATCAAACTTGTGTTCCTCCTACCTCAGCTTCCAGAGTCACTGGGATTATTGGAGTGCCACTACACCTGATGAACCAAAGCAGTCTTGAAGGTTTCGCTGGAACAGTGCATTGTTCTTCCCTGTAAAATGAGCACAATAATATGTGTAAAATGATTAGGATATATAGTCAACTCTAATTTGTGTCAATATTTATTAGTATTATAGTCTGCTGAAGACTCTAAACCATCCCCATGGATTAGGTACTAACATGACCCCCTCCCCTTGTCTATAAGAGGAAAAAGGTTCTGAGAGAAATGACTTTTCCAAGGCCACTCAGTTGGTACACAGTCTAGCTGTGCTCAAGCTGTGGTCACTTTTCTGCTATAAACTCTTAGGTTCCACATTTCTCTCTGGCTAAAGTCTTGACTTTTCCAAGCTTGTGATTCCTAAAATTTCAGTATATTTCCAAAAACAAACAAATAAACAAACAAAAAAACCCACAAACATAAAAGAAAAAAGAAAAAAAAAGTTTGGCCAGGCACTGTGGGCAGGCATATAAGTCCCAACTACTCTGGAGGCTGAGGCAAAAGGATCACAAGTTCAAGGCCAGCCTGGTCAATTTAAACAGACTCTGCCTCAAAAAACAAAAACAACCTTAAACACACACACACACACACACACACACACACACACACACACCAGTTCCTGCTTTATTCTAATCAGTTTTTTATGGTTTCCTTCCTCTCTCCCTCCCTATCTTCCTTCTTTTTTTCCCCTTTTCTTCTTCTCTCTCTTTAAAAGAATATAAGCATGCATGAGGCCCTGAGTCCAATTCCCAGTAGAGCAGTAAAAACATAAATAAATAATAATAAAATAAGGTAGAGCTAGGGATGTAGCTCAGTGGTAGAACACTTGTCTGTCATGTACAAGGCCCCCCCCCCTTTTTTTTTTACTTTGAGACAAGGTCTCACTAAATTGGTAAGGCTGCCTTCAAAGTTGTGATTTGCTTACCTGAGCTTCCCCAGTTTCTGGGCATGCACCACCACACTGGCCCCAAATTTTATTTTTTAAGGGCACTTATTTTTTTAAAAACTTGCATGATCACTCATTAATATTAATGAGAATTAATTCACCTGGTCAATATTTACAAACAGCTAATCTGTGTGAGACAATGTTGTAAACACTCATTAATCCTCTCAAAATCCTTATGAGGTCCAGGTGTGATGGTGTATACCTGGGGGGGGGGGCAAGGCAGGAGGATTGCAAGTTTGAGATCAGCCTCTGCAACTTAGTGAGACCCTGTCTCAAAATCTAAATAAATAGGCGCAGAGGCACATGCCTGTAATCCCAGCAGTTTGGGAGATTGAGACAGGGGATGGCAAGTTCAAAGCCAGCCTTAGCAACAGTGAGGCACTAAGCAACTCTGTGAGACCCTGTCTCTAAATAAAAAATACAAAATAGGGCTGGGGATGTGGCTCAGTGGTTGAGTGTCCCTGAGTTCAATCCCCAGTACCCTCCCCCCAAAATCTAAATAAATAACTAACAAGGTCAAGTGATGTAGCTCAGTGGTAAAGCACCTTGGGTTCAACTCACACTACATATGTATTCTTATGAGTTAGTTAATATCATTAGCCTTTTTACAGAAGAAAGCAAGGGCATAAAGGCATACATTTGGAATGGAGGGGGTTTAGATTTTTGCCCTGACAGTCTTGGCTGCCAGTGCTGTGCTCCTAACCATTAGGTTTATCTATCTTGAGAACTTAGCTCTTGTTCAAAGAGCTCTCTTTGGATTGGGGTGTAGCTCAGTGGTAGGGTGCTTGCCCAATATGCACAAAGCCCTGGGTTCAATCCCTAGCACTGGAAAAAAAAAGACAAAAAAAAAGAAAGAAAGAAAGAAAAGCCAGGCACAGTGGCACACGCCTGTAATCCCAGCAGCTCAGGAGGCTGAGGTAGGAGGATCACAAGTTCAAAGCCAGCCTCAGCAATGGTGAAGTGCTAAGCAACTCAGTGAGACCCTATCTCTAAATAAAATACAAAATAGGGCTGAGGGTGTGACTCAGTGGTTGAGTACTCCTGAGTTCAATCTCTGGTACAAAACAACAATAACCAAAAAATAAAAAATAAAACATAAATAACACAAAGTTTTCTCCTCAATTAAATACTTCCCTCAGGTCTTTCTGATTTTTTTTTTTTTTTTTTGCGGTGCCCAGGACCTTGGGCATGCCAGGCAAGCACTTTACCTCTTACCTCTGAGCTATATCCTTAGCCCTCAACAGTTCTTTCAGTGAGGACTTTTCCTTGGCCACTTGAACCAAATTTTCAACATATATACATGTGCATGTGGACACAAACAAAACCACAGATACATACATGCATATATGTGGGTACATATGATACCCTTTTCTGCTTCATTTTTCTCAACATTTATCACTGTTACATATTTTAATTATTTATCTATCAATTACCATTACCCCTAAATTGTTATTCCTTAAATGTATTGTCTGATAAAGGCCACAGCATGCTGAGCACTCTCCCTTATTACCTGGAAGACTGCTGGCTTGGTTTCTTTACAAGCAAACCTGGCTTGATGCTCAAACCCCTTCTCAAAGCCCCAGTGATCATTCATTCTACAGGAACAAAGTATGGATCAGCAGCTAGCCTCCCAACGCAGGGGAGCTGCTCACAAACTACATGGCTGGTCCTGAAACCCTGGGCTCAATACTCACTGAGGCCTCTGCAGATGCAAATGAAAGATGGGACTAATAATAATGCCAGGTCTTCTGCAGAGTTATGTACTTTAAATAAAATTAAAGGGCCAGGTGCAGTGGAACATGCCTGTAATCCCAGTAGCTCGGGAGGCTGAGACAGGAGAACCATGAGTTCAAAGCCAGCCTCAGCAAAAGCAAGGTGCTAAGGAACTCAGTGAGATCCTGTCTCTAAATAAAATACAAAATAGGGATGGAGATGTGGCTCAGTGGTTGAGTGCCACTGAGTTCAATCCTGGGTACCCCAAATAAAAGCCCCCTGTTTCTGCTGATGGGCAGAATCACAGCCTTTCAGACAGGAGTCCCCTGTATTTTTTCTTTGCTAGCAACGCAATAAACCTTCTTTTTCCTTTTTCTAAAAAAAAAAAAAAAAAAAAAAAGATATTTTAGTTTTATTTCCTGGACAATCCATGAGAAGAACTGTAAGCAATCCCATTTAGACAGTCCAAATTTTCTGGGATGTGCTTTGCTAATCTGTTTTCCATAAGCTTCTGGCCAACTTTGTGCAGTGTATAAAATCTAAGCTCTTTCTTTTTTCTTTTTTTTTTTTTTTGTTTTTGGTGGTGCTGGAGATTGAACCCATGGCCATGTGCATGTGAGGCAAGCACTTTGCCAACTGAGCTATATCCCCAGCCCCCAGCTCTTTCTAATTATGGCCCATGGAGCCTTACTGTTCTGGCCCCTGACCACTTCCATAACCTCATCTCTAAACACTCTTGTCATCATAATATTCCAGCCACACTAGCCTTCTGGTGGGATTTATCTGATGCTTTGTGTGCTTATTTATCCTCACCTTGCCCTTGTTAAATCAACTTTTGAGACTAAGAGGCCTCTGAAATAAAGGGTTTCTTGAGCTATTACAGATAGTAGGCAAAGGTGAAAAGACCAGTGCTGGGACAAATTTCCTAAGTTAACAGATAACAGCTGGAAAAATGTCCACTGAACCTAAGGGGCCAGGGTGCTGTATAATGAATGAATTGTGGGGAGAAGAAACATAAATCATTTATATTGGACATACACTGGCTATAGATAAGAGGGGTAGGACACGGCCAGGTGAGCAAAGTCCTGGGATAGGCGGTTAGTCCATAAATAGAAGTTTTTGCTGCTTCTTGCTTGGTTGATTCAAAGCAGAATGCAATATTGCCTTGAGGGCTAATCTGTAGCATACAGGAAAGGAAATTTGGAGCAGTTTTTTCTTTTTCTTTGTTGATTTAGCTTGAACCTGTCGATTAAAATGACCTCCACTTATCTCTGCCCCCCTCCATTCTCTGGCATGTAACTCAATTTAGGATATCTCAGAATGTCACCTACCAACCTATAAAGTCCTTGAGGACAGAGACTGTCTTATTTTGTGTCCCTGAGACAAGGATTGAAGTCAAGTAGTTTATGTAGGAAGAGATTCCAGGACATGCCCACAGGGCATTGGAAAAGTGAGGAAGTGAGACAATGAAGAGAAGGCCACCAAGGAAGTGTTGGAAGTGTTGTTTTGGTATCAGGGATTGAATGCAGGGGTGCTTAGTCACTGAGTCACATCCTCTGCCCTTTTTATTTTTCATTTTGACTATTTTGTTTTTTAGTTTTATTCTTCTTTTTCCTTTTTCTTATTTTTTATTTTGAGACAGGGTCTCACTTAGTTGCTTAGGGTCTCCCTAAATTGCTGAAGGTGGTCTCAAACTTTCGATCCTCCTGCCTCAGCTTCCCAAGTCTCTGGGATTACAGACATGCGCCACCATACATAGAAATCAATAAAGTATTTTTTCAGTTGTTTATCACTGTGGGCAACTGGAGCATATTCCCACTGAGGAGTTTTAGGGCCAGTGGTGAACATACAAGTTGGACCATCTGAGGGGTGAGGGAAGAAGAGTATTTATTCACCGGCTCTCATCAGGGTTGAAGGCTACTTTGGGGTAGGGTGGGGGTCTTCATTTCATGGCACCTGCAATCTGCCTTCCAGAAAAGCCACGTAGAATCTGATGGTTGGAAGTTGGCCAGTGCACAGGCCTCAGGGCTATGGACAGGGAAATGATAGTACCTGCCACAGGGACCGCCTTGTTCACTGGGCCTTGTGCAGAAGAAATGCTCTGTTAGATTGAAGGATCAGGTTTGGTATCTGTTATGTTAGCAAAGCAAATCTGGGTCCCAAAATATCAACATTCAAATGGACTTGGGGTCGAATGGTAAGATGAAACATGGTGATTATGTTCTCTGACTACTCACATCAGGCCCCCACCCTAGTCCTGGGATTCCTGAGAACAGAGGCTCATATCCATCAGTGCCTGGCACACTGTAGGGGCCTAACACTCCATAGACACTCAATTTCCACCCCTTAATCCCAATGTAGGCCCTAAAATATCAGTAACCTGCCAAAATGGATACAATGGAAAAGATGGAAAAGGATAAATGATGGTGAATCTGCCACAGGGGAGTGTACATTGGAAAATTGGCATGATCTACTAAAGCTGATTATGTTTACTCCGTAACTTAGCAACTGCATTCCTAGATATATTTCCAAGGGAAATGAATGCATATGTCCATCAAAAGATGTGTACAAGAGGGTGTGGTGGTACACCCATGTAATGCCAGTGGCTTGGGAGGCTGAGACAGGAGGATTGCAAGTTTAAGGCCAGCCTCAGCAACTTAACAAGGCCCCAAGTCCCCTGTCTCAAAAAATAAAAAGGGCTGGGGATATAGCTTGGTGGTAAAGCAACCTGGGTTAAATCCTAAGTACCAGAAAAAAAAAAAAAAAAGATGGGAGATGTATACAAGAACATTCATAAAGAGCTAGAGATATGGCTCAGTGGTAAAGCATTTGCCTAGCACGTGGAAGGTACTGGGTGTGGTCTCCAGCACCACAAAAAATTATGTTAAAAAAATGTTCAGAAGCTGAGTGTGGTGGCACATGCCTATAATCCCTGCAACTTGGGAAGGGTAATCACAAGGCCAGCCTCTGCAACCTAGTGAGACTCTGTTTCAAAACATAAATAAATAGATAAATAAATAAATAATGGGTTAGTGGTATAGCTCAAGTGGTAAAGCACCCCTGGCTTCAATCCCCAGTACCAGAAATCAAAACAGCTTGATGAGGGAAGTGTTCATCCTTAGGGCTATAAACCTGAAGGGCATGGATGGGCAGGGGATGTCATCTACATAAGAGGTTAAGTACCAGAAGTTCATCAAGGGCTGGGGTTGTAGCTCAATGATAGAGCGCTTGCCTAGGATGTAGGAGGCACTGGGTTCAATCTTCAGCACCATATAAAAATAAACAAATAAATAAGTGAATGAAGGTATTGTGTCCATCTACAAATAAAAAAATATTTTTTAAAAAAAGTTTATTATACACATGCTATGCCAGTCACTGCTCTAAGTAAGCAGAATATACCTGAATCTTTGCCCTTCTGGAGTTTGCATCCTGGTGTGGCGGGGTGGATTCTCTGAGCCACAGACTGAGATTATTATGGGTACCTAGGTCAACATCCCCTTTCACTTCATTTTGGCAAATACAGGTTGGAGGGTAAAGAGTGCTCTCTTTGGGACCTATCCTTGAGTTGGTAGAGTGGCCCTAAGGAAGCACTCAGGTAACGATAGTTCTCATTTACAGGAAGGCTCATGTGGATATGGTTCCTGCTTTAGTCACATACATGTGGACTGGGGCCAGTCCTAACACTCACTCATCAGCCAAGGGCAGACCATTGCCTTTGGTGGTGAGTCCAGCAGGCCAGATGAGCAGGGATGGGGGTGGAGGTAGGGTGTTAATGCCAGCAGACAAGGGAAGGGAGATAGTCTATTCTCAGAGAGAAAATGAAGGGAGGAAGATTTCTTATTTGAGAAAGAGAATTGGGGCCAGGAGAGAAACACACACACATGCAGAGATGTGGGTTTGTGTTTTTGGTGTTGCTAGAGATGGAACCCAGGACCTCATATATGCTAGGCAAGTGCTGTACGAATGAACTACACCCTCAACCCTGATGTGTCTTGAGTAAGAGACAACCCAGATTTGAAACAGAACGGAATAGAGAGCTACCTAGACTGATCAAGATATAAGACAGAGGAAGATATCTCCAAAGCCAGAGAGCAGCAGAGAAGGGAAGTAGATAAATATTCACCCTCAGCAATTGAAAAGCTGTTCTCATGCATCACCCTCAATCTTTAGTCATCCCATTCCATCTTCAAATGTAGGCCCCATTGTGCTAGCTTATTTCTAAAGGTGGCTGCCATCAATATCTTTCTATATGCTACACTGCCACCCAGAGAAGCCCTTAACAACCCCATAAGAACTCTAGGGTAGTCTGTTGAAGAGAAGCCATGTGAAAGAAGACTGAAATGCCAGACATGCGGGTGAAGAAACCATCTTGGATGTCTAGCTCAATTGAGTTTCAGATGACTCTAGCCCCAGCCACCATCTAATTGAGATCCCAAGAAGGGCCACCTAGTTAAGCCCATGCAACCCACAAATCATAAAAAAAGATAATACTATATTATAGTTTTCAGCCACTAAGCTTTAGGATGTTTGTTACACAGTAATAGATAACCAGAACACCCAGGAAAGGCTGCAGTGGCCCTTTTAAAGCTTGTGACACCCCCATCTTCAAACCCCCTTCACAACAAAAGCAATGGTAGCCAGTCAGATTTTTCAGTCCCTTTAATTACGACCTCTGAGGAGTAGGTAGAATGGCAGGTAGCAGGTAGGGAAGGTGGTGCATCTTGAGCCCCACTCAGCAACTGGTCAGTCATCATCAGGCAGCTGGATTTTGCTGGGGTCAAAGCAGTTGGATTCCATGACGGGGAGGCCATTGGCCTCTCGGTATTTCACAAGCCTCTCAGCTTCCCGGCGGGCCCACTCCCGCATCCTGGAAGCAGAAGCAGTGGGGGGATATGAGGAAACTTCACTAGAAAACAGTACCCCACCCCACCTCAGCACTCCATTTCCCAATGGTGCAGGGACAGGATTTCCAGCAGAGAGCCCTGCAACTTCTACCCCTTCCTCTGCCTCCTACCCAGCCCACTCTCTCAGATACCCCTTGTACCTGTAGTCAGGCAGATAAGCCACAAAGGTGGTGCCTAAGACCAGGACAATTGAGACACCAAAGAAGAAGATAACCCGCATGTTCCAGAGGTCCACAACAGGGTCCTTGTCGTAACCATGAGAGTCTGGGTTCTGTGAAAAAGGAGAGGTGAGTGAGGGCTTCCCTTGCGCCATAAAGCTGTATGCTGGCCCTGTATAACCTGATCTCTAATCTTCCCTCAGATCCATCTCCTCCCTCACTAACTTCTCTATCTTTAGGATATGTTAAGTTCCTTCCCATCACACAGATTTTGCACTTGCTGTTGTTTCCTCTGCCTAGAAAGCCTTTCTCCCAGATCTAATCATGGCTGGATCCATCTCCTCATTCAAGGTTTTGATTTCATTGCCAAATGAAGAGTTGGCTCCACCAATTCCTTTAGGAGGTATCCCCTAGTCACCTTGTTAATAGATAACATAGGAACCACAGAAAACTGCTATTTTTATAGGTTAAAAAAATGGTTGAATACTGACAAGCTCTTATGGTTCAACCTAATAAAATAGCACTCTGCACCCTAGTTACTCTCCATGTACTTACCCTACAGCATCCTATATATCCAATATCCTCAACCAGAGATAAGTGTTGATGAAATACTTAGTATGTGCCAGGTCTTTTCAAATATGCAAACCTCACAACATCTTAGAGGTAGAAAGTGGCAGTAATGAACACCTTTTAAGGTTGAGTACTTTCAAAGTGCCAGTTGCTGTTTTGGCCATTTTTGATTCATTTAATTACATGAGAACAGATTGGTTTTTTTTTAAGGTGTCCTATTCCTTTTCCTATTCTATAAAGAAATTGAGGCACCAAGGGTTTAAGCTACTTGCCCAAGGTCACACAGATAACTGTTAGTGCTTGGATTCCAACTTGAGCTGTCTGAGTCCAGAGCCTCTGCTATTGACACGGCACAGGAGACCTGGTAGCTCTAAGTTCAAATACCAGTTCCACATGTATTCAGTTATGTGAGCTTGGGCAAGAAATTTCGCATCTCTGTGCTTCAGTTTCTTCATCTGTAGAAGAGAGTCCCTACCTTAAAATCGGGTTGTTTTGCAGACTAAATGAGTTAATGTATATAAAATGTTTAAAACAGGGAGGGACACCAGGCAAGTGCCCTGTCACTGTTTAGTATTAACGTGATTCTATTTTTTTCAAACGTGCCTGAGCGCTCCGCACTTCAGGTTTAATTTCTGTTTCCAAAATAAGGTCAATCCAGCCTCTGGCCCTGGACCGAAGATATCAGGGCACAAAGGACGAAAACAAACTAGGCAAAATTCCCAAGTCTTCAAAGATTTTGCCGGCTGAGCAATTCTCAGCACCTAAGAACGTCCTCTACAACTCCCGGTCCTCGGGTCCCTGATTGACCCCTCCGGCGTCCCGTTCCTCCTCCCTCTCACCTTCTCATAGAGGTTCTCGTCCTCGGGTTCTGGGTCCTCCTGCCAGCGCATGGTCGGTTCCGGCGGCCGCTTTCCCGCCACAGCAGACGGAGCGACCACAGCCCTTGAGGAGCTGGATTCCCAGCGAACGCGGGCAGCGGGGAGCCCTCGTATCGCTGCTGCCGCCAAAAGGCGGCGAGCGCACAAACCTAACAGCTCGGTCGCCATGACAGGTTGTGCTACAGGGTCTCAGGGGCGGAGACGGAAATGGAACTGTGCGCAGCTGCAGTTGACTCAACCGCGATCATTGTCGCTCCGCCCCCACCTCACTAAATAGATCCCGGGTTCAAGTTTGTGTTCATATGAGGCGGGGCGTCGAGGAGTCCTCCTTTCTCTCCCTTGTCATGGCCTCATGGGACCAACCATGCTCTTATCCTCTTGGTCAGGCTGAGAAATTTCATCTTGATAGGAAGAAAGCGGTGACATCTGGCAGGCCCCGTGGGGAAAGAGGTGGAGCTTCCGCTTCGCTTTCAACTTCAAAGGAAGCCAAGCTTCTAAAAAGCGGGTCTTGCGGGATTGGCCAATAGCTACTCTTTTTCTGGACTTGCGGGGCGTTTTCACGGGGAGTGGGGAGGTGGCATACGCTTGCCAATCAGAAGCGGCCAGGGCCGGCCGTCGGCGGGCGGCGACCAATAGACGAAGCCGGCCAGAGCGCGCTCCCTTAGTAGGTGGATGGTGGTCGAAGCGCCGGCTCCCTTCTCCTCGTCGCCATTTTGTGCTGGTGATTGCGGCCGGCTGGGAGTAGGCGGCAGTGAGTTTCTTTGGGAGGGCAGCGCGCTTGGCGCTTCTCCCCTCCCCCCTCCTCCCTTCTGCCTCCAGCCTTGGACTTGATTGTTGAGCGCTCCGGCCTTGGCTGAGCTGGGACAGTTGGAGGAGGTGGCGGCGGGCCGAGGTGATGCCTGGGAGCCCTCCTTTGACAGCCCGGGCCGAGAAGGTGAGCGTCGACGCTGGTCGTGGGGGCGGAGGTAAGGGGTCCGGAGCGTGTGTGGGGTTGCTTAGAAGAGGCGCGAGGGCGGACTGCGGTCGGGGGGGTTCGCGTGGAGCCAAGGGATGTCTGTCTGGCCTGAACCGAGGAGGGGGGTGTCTTTTTTTTTTTCCATGTTGGAGCAAAAGCGCGTGCGCGATTGGGACACGGGACGGGTGCACGCGGGTTGGGGGAAGGGAGGGACGGATGGGAGTGGGCTTCAATGGCTTAGTGCGTTTGCCGCCCCGAACTTTATCCACGGGAAGGCGCATGTCTGCGACTTTGGTTTTTATCCATAAGGGAGGTATGCTGACTGACCTGTGTTACTTTGCTACTTATCTGTCCACGGAGAAATGTCCGTGGCTGTGGTCCTTATTCGTCGGGGAGGGGGAGGGTGCGGGTGCTGAGAGAGACTATGACTCTGGTCTTTATCTTTGGGATGTATATCTGTGACTGGTGGTTATTCTTGCAGGGGTTGTCTTGTTACTTGCCCATACCCACTTTAAGTGCAGAGCGACTGTCAGGGAATGTGTGACTTGCGCCCCTTTTCTTGGGGCGCTTCTGTGACACGGACTTTCATCAGTTGAAAAGGGGCTCAGTCTGTTGATTAGGCTCTTAACGTGGGATCCTTCTGTGATTTTGGTTCGTACTTATTTGGAGCTCGTGTCTGTAACTTTGGCTCCTATCTGTGTGGATGCCAAAGTCTGGCCTTTTTGCCAGAGTCTGTTGAGGGTTTTCTCAGCCACCGGGGGCCTGCTTCGGATTCTCACTTTTACCCATCTGGAAGCAGGTAACTCTGGTTCCCCCTGGCTTGAGGAGGAAGAGAAAATTAGTATGTGTGTACAAGGAGGAAAGGTGTGGTGGCAACCTAGTGTTGGGCAGGTGCTGTAACCGCCTGACTTCACCTGATTCCTGTTTAGAGGGTGGGGCATGATTCTGTGATACATTCTGACCCCTAGCAGGGTCACATGGCTCTCTAGACTCCCTTAGTTCTCATGGAAGCCCTAAAAGTTGGATGCAGTTCTTCTGCATCTCCATCCTAGCAGAAAAGCACAGTGTTTTGGAACAGTTCAGAAAGGGCCTCTTTTGCCTTGGAGAACTTGGCCTCAGAGCCCTGGGGAGAGAGCCACCTTGGGACCCGGCTGTACATCAGAATCGAGTTAGTTGCTGTGTGAGGGCCAGGGCTGTGTTTGGCCAGGAGCCCAGGGAGGTGGTGGCTGTCTCTTCTCATACTCCCCCAAAAGCCTTTCATGGTCTCTGCTGACTTGTTGGGTGCTGCCAGCATTTTGTTGAAGGATGAAATGGTACCTTGGGCAGGTGGAAGGTGCCTGGTGGGGGCCTGAGATTTCCATCCTTGCGAAGTCTCATCTCTGAGGTGCCTAATCTCAGGCAAATCTTTCTGCACTGGGAGTTCCCCTGAGGCAAGGTGCCCCGGGCTTGAATTTGCCTCCCAGTCAGAAAGCCCTGATTCACTGAGAGACCCAACAGGTCTCTCTGCAGAATGCTCCCTGATGAAGGCTTTGCTGTTTTCTCTGGCAGTGGGCTCAAGCCTCATGTTTGTGAGAAAAGGAAGAAGCAGGGGGGCGCTTTCCTGCTCTGATGCACAGGAATAGTAGGAGGTTAAAAACAATGTCCCTGGGCTGAGGGACAGCAGAGAGCCTTGACAATGAGGGTCTCTCAAGGAGACCCTCTCTGCCCCCAACTGCCTTGATCCCTTTCTTCCTTCCCTTCTCCCCAGAGTCCCTGCAAGAGGCATCACCCAGGCTGGCAGATCATGGTGGCAGCAGCGGGGGTGGCTGGGAAGTGAAACGGAGCCAGCGGCTGAGGAGGGGCCCCAGCAGCCCCCGCAGGCCCTATCAAGACATGGAGTATGAAAGACGGTGAGTTTACTCCCGCCCCTCCCAAGCAGCCTAGGCTTGTTCCCTTGTGAGAACTGATCCAGGAGGATGCTAGGAAAGGACTTCTGGGCAGAGGAAACACACATTGGACGAGTGGTTTCTTTTTGGCACACATTTATTTGGCACCTGTTGTGTGCCAGGACCTGTGGTAGGCTCTGGGAGTGCAGTGACAAATGAGACTTAAGATTGTAGGTCTCCCTTTTGAGACCTCTGTGCTTAGGGTCTCATGAGGGAGACCACACACTTTACAGGTGATTACAAAACAGCTTGATCAGTACCATGGTTGGATGTGAGGGTGGGAAGAGATCAAGAGAAAGGGAGGAATGAAGGCTGAGGCCCAGGTTTCCAGCTTTGGGGACCCAGATAGGTATGTGGTGCCATTCTCCAAAGTGAAGGCAGCCATTACAGGAGGACGAGGGGGAGGAGGAGAGGGAGAGGTCAGGCCTGGGTTTTAGAGTCAGGGATTTATTTGCCTGGAACATTGGGGCAAGCCAGATTAGAGTGGAAAGACTCCAGGAATGGGTGGGTTGCAGTTAGCAGGGTGCTTGTCTTAGAAAGGATACTTATATACAACTTTATTTTTCAACTCTGATACAAACAAGAAACATTTGGGACACTGGGTAAATACAGAGTTCCTGGGTAAAAGTTTGCCATTCCTTGCCATCCTAGTGTATCCTTGCCACCCCAGGTGATTCTAAGGCAGGAAATCCGTCCACGACAAGTTTACCTAGGAAAGCAGATCTAACTCTCCCAGAAAGCCTCTCTTCAGAGTCAGTGAATGTGTAAAATGTCAGGGAGAAAACAGTTCCTGAAATGTCTTACAGAAGGTTTCTCCTTGCTGGGTGTAGCCTGTAATCCCAGCAGCTTGGGAAGTTGAGACAGGAGCAGAGGCTGAGACAGGAGGATCGCGAGCTCAAACCTCAGCAATGGCGAGGCCCTAAGCAACTCAGTGAGATCCTGTCTCTGAATAAAATAAAAAATAGGGCTGGGGATGTGGCTCAGTGGTCAGATGCCCCTGAATTCAATCCCCAGTACCAAAAAACAAAACAAAAGGCTTCTCCTGAGCTGGGGAATTAATTCGGTGGCAGAGCATTTGCTTAGCAGGTGCCAAGCCCTGGGTTCAGTCCCCAGTACCACAAAACAAACAAACATACACACAAACAAAAAACAACAAAAAGCAAAAACAAAGGATTTCTCTTTTAAAGTGAAGAATTATAGTGTTTTGTTTTTTGAGAGGTGAACCCATATTTGAGATAGTATCATTGACTAGTATGATTCAGTCTTGACCTTCAAATATGTCTTTTCAAAGGCATTTGATTTTGGACTGTATTCACCAAAAGGACTCCCCATGGCTGTTTCTGAGTTTGAGTACGTGACATAATTGCTTTAGACTTTATTACCGAGTAAAGCCACTGGCTTTCTTTTGGCTTTTCAAGGATCTGAAGTGCAGAGGTTTGAGTTAATCACACTTTGCAGTTCAGGGTAGGTTTCTATCATAGGCCAGTCGGTAGAAAAAGCCCTCCTCTTGCTGTGTTTATTTTTTTGTTTGTATTCCCAATTCCCACCTCTGTGGGCAGCTGCTCTATTTTGCTTGATGTGTATCCTTCTAAAATAGGTAGTGTTGTTTCAAGTGTCTGTGTTTTCAATTTACACAAACTGCATAGTGCTACAGTCCTGTTCTGCTTCTTGAACTTCGTATTACTCAGCACTGTATTTTTAAGCTGTGTCTGGATTGCCGTTTGTATATTAGTGCTTTGCCTCTAATTGCTGCCAAAGGCACCATGGGGTGTGCTGGCTGCATTTTACTTAACGATTCCCCCAAGGATGGTTACCTGTTCTTAATTTTGATGTGCTAAAATCAATACTTTATTGCCTTTTAATTTGTGCTTTCAGAATCTTTTTTTTCTGCCCCAGATCACAAAGATTCTTATACTCTGTAGTTTTACCTTTTGCATTCAAGTCTTTAGAATCTGTTTTTTAATATGATATAAGGTGGATTCTGGTTTTATTTTTTTCATATAGTGGGCAATGCCCAGTACCATCTCCTAAATGTCCATTCTTTCTCTATTGATTTGTGGTACCTCATCTGATTTCAAGTTTCCTCGTGTGATCTAATTTGTTCCATTGGTCTACTTGGTTATTCTTGTGCCAGAACCTCACTGTTTTCATTATTATGCCTCTACAGAATGTCTGAATAACTCCCTCTTTACTCTTATTTTTTAAAGTCGATTTAGATGGGGCATGGTAGTGCATGCCTGTAATCCCAGTGACTCAGAAGGCTAAGGCAGGAGGATCACAGGTTTGAGGCCAATCTCAGCAACTTAGTAAGGCCCTAAGCAATTTCATGAGACCCTGTCTCAAAATAAAAAGGACTGGGGATGAAGCTCAGTGGTAGAGCAGGTGTTTAACATTCATGAGGAGGGTTGGGGATTTAGCTCAGTGGCAGAGTGCTTGCCTAGCATGGGCAAGGCCCTGTGATGGGTCCTCAGCCCTGGCGGGGGTGGGGGCTAAAACAAAGGATTTAAAAAGACAAAAAAAATTAGAAAAGGTAACATTCATGTGGCCCTAGGTTCAATCCCCAGTACTGCCATAGAAATTTATAAAGGGATAATGGGAACATGACATCTTCTGTGGGCCCTTCCCATGCCAGTTGTCTGTATTTTCTTAGTTTGTGCACCAAATAGATCCTGAGTCAGTTGATGTGATAATGAAAAGGAGGATGCCTGTGCCACAGAGAATTCTGGAAGCTTTCATGCTGAAATTGTTGTAAGATATGAGGCATCTGAATACTTCAGCAGGATCCAACTACTTCTTACTTTCATCTTTCACCTACATTAAGGCATTGACTACTGTCATCTCAGTTAAAATTCTTGTTGAGTTTGTTTTTATTTTTATTTTATTTTTTTGCAGTACTAGATGTTGAACTCAGGAGCGTGCTCTACCACTGAGCTATATCCCAGCCTTTTAATTTTTTTTTTTTAATGTTTATACTTTTTGTAGTTCTCGGCAGACACAACATCTTTATTGGTATATGGTGCTGAGGATCGAACCCGGGCCGCACGCATGCCAGGCGAGCGCGCTACCGCTGAGCCACATCCCCAGCGCCAGCCTTTTAATTTTTTTGTCATGTATTTTGAGACAGAGACTCATGAAGTTGCTGAGGCTGGCCTCAAAACCTGGAATCCTTCTGCCTCAGCCTCTTGAGTAGCTGTGATTATAGCATGTGCCTCCATGCCTGGCATCAATATCAGGAAATTTAATAATGATATAATACTTTCATCTTATATAAAGCCCATATTCAGATATCATCAGTTTTCTCAATAATGTCCTTTATAGCTGGTTTTCCTCAATTCAGGATTCAATCCAAGATCACACATTGCCTTAAACTCCTTTGTATTTTTAGGCTCATTTAATCTCTCGAACAGTTATTTGGTCTTTGTCTTTTATGACCTTGGCATGTTTTAAGGTCAGTTGTTTTGTAAACTGTTTCTTAGTTTGAGTTTTTTGAATACTTAGGAAATTTGGGCAGAAAATTTATTTAGTGATCTCTGTATATTTACTAAATTTGATTTGTAATTGTAATATTTAGGGTATTTGCATTCGTATTTATCACTGATCCTATGATTTTCTTTTCTGTATTTATCTGGGATTGGAATCAAGGTAGCCTCGTGACATGAATTGAATAGCCTTTACTCTTTCTCTTTTTATTGGAGAAATTGTACAAAAATGTTATTTTTAAAATTTTAAAACATGGTAGGTGTTGATAAGATACACACACACACACACACACGGGATTGAATTCAGGAATACTTTAACACTGAGCTACATCCCTAGCGCTTTTTTGTTTTTGAAACAGTCAGTTGCTGAGGCTGCCTCTAACTTGGGATCCTCCTGATTTGCTGGGATTACAGGTGGTACCTCCAGGCCTGGTTAGAACTCACTTTTAAAAGCATCTAGAGGGCTGGAGATGTGACTCAAGCGGTAGCACGCTCACCTGGCATGTGTGCGGCGCTGGGTTCGATCCTCAGCACCACATACAAATAAAGATGTTGTGTCCGGTGAAAACTAAAAAAAAATAAATATTAAAAAAATAATAATAAAATAAAAGCATATAGATCTGGGACTGGTGGCACACACCTTTCATCCCAGCAACTGGGAAGGCTGAGGAAACAATTTAGCAAGACCCTGTCTCAAAATTTTAGAAGGCATGTGGCTCATTTGTAGGGTGCCCCTGAATTCCGTCCTCAGTACTACACACATACACACACACACACACACCCATCTGGACCTGGGTTTTTGTTTGTTCAATTTTGCAGTGCTGGAAATTAGACCCATGGCCTTATACATGTTAGGCAAATGCTATAAGGCAAATGCTCCACCACTGAACATCCCCAGCCCAGGACCTGGGTATTTGATTATCATTCCGTCTCTTTTTTTCTGTCAATTTTGGTATTATGTGTTCTTTAGAAATATACTCATTTTGTGGAGGTCCCCTTGTATTGTGTGTCTGTCTTCCTCCAGTTGTGTTATAAAATAAGTCTGCCTTTGGAAGGTTTTTTTGCTCTGTAGCCAATTAAAAGCATTTCCCACTATCTAAATATTTTTTGTCATCCTGGGTGTCACAGAGTTCAAGATTTCATCCAAGAATTTAGGGGGCTGGGGGCATAGCTTAGTGGTAGAATGCTTCCCTGGGTTTGATCTCCAGCATTGCCCCCATAATAAATAAGTATATAAATGAAAAAATCAAAATTTATTTGTATCAATTTAGTTCTTATATTCTGATAAAGAGTTCAAATAGCAAGGGATACCTATAGTAAACAAACATGGAAAGATCATTATATCCACAGTCTTAAAAATAACTCATGCTATTGATGGGTGACTCTTTTTCAGTGCTGAGGATCAAACCCAGGGATTCTCTACCACTGAGCCACATCCCAAGCTCCTTTTATTTTTTTAGTTAGAGACAGGGTCTCACTAAATTATTGAAGCTGACGTTTAACTTGTGATCCTTCTGCCTCAGACTCCCAAGTAGCTAGAAATTGCTGGGATTATAGGCATGTGCCACAACTGGCTTGACAGTAACTTCTCATTTAGGCTTTTATAGTAAAGAAACAATTGGGGTCTCAAGCCAAGCTCATGACAGACTTCATTTTGTTCATAGCAGTATCTATAGCACCTAAATGGTGCCCAACTCATAGCAAATATTATGATAATAATTGTTGAATGAACAAGTGAATGAACAATTATAAAAAAATAGGGCTGGGGATGTGGATCAAGTGGTAGCGCGCTCGCCTGGCATGCGTGCAGCCCGGGTTCAATCCTCAGCACCACATACAAACAAAGATGTTGTGTCCGCTGAGAATTAAATATATATATATATATATATATATATATATATATATTAAAAATTCTCTCTCTCTTTAAAAAAAAGATGCATTATAAAAAAATAGAAAACAAGAAAAATGTCTGGAGGCATTTTTTTTTCATACTAGGAATTGAACTTGGGGCTTCACAGATGATGGGCAGGTGCCCTACTATTGAGCTGCATCCTCAGCCCTTTCCAGTATTTTAATATGAAATTTCAAGCATATAGACAAATTAAAAGACTTTTACAGTAAATTCCTGTCTACTCATCCACTAGATTATACCATTTCACTATACTTGCTTTATCTCAAGTATGTTATTTTTTACTCTTTAGATTTTTTTAAAAATATTTATTTATTCATTCATTCATTTATTTTAAATGGTAGTTGGACACAATACCTTTACTTTTATTTATTTATTTTTATGTGGTGCTGAGGATCTAACCCAGGACCTTGCATGTGCAAGGCAAGCACTCCACTGCTGAGCCACAACCCCAGTCCCCTCTTGAGATATTTTTGATTTTTACAAAGCCAATTGTATCTGTTTTCTTTTATGATTTCTGCTGAGGAAGGCCTTTCCCATGCTTGAAGTAATGAGTTTTGTTGTTAGATTTCCTAGTACTTTTTATGTTTTTCTATTTGGGGATTTAAATTTTTGATCTATCTGGAATTCATTTGGAATAAATGAGGTAGAGGGCTGGGATGTGGCTCAGTGGTAGAGCACTTGCCTAGCATGTGTGAGGCAATGGAGTCAATCCTCAGCACTGTATACAAATAAATAAAGGTTCATCAACAACTAATAAAAGTATTTTTAAAAAGGTAAGGTAGAGACACAGTGGTACATGCTTGTAATCCCAGCTACTTGGGAGGCTGAGGCAGGAGGATCACAAGTTTGAGGCTAGAAGTAAGGTAAGTATACAACTTTATTTTTTGGTGGTTAACACATTTTTTTCTGTAGAGATAGTGAATATTTTTAGCATTGCAGACAGTATGATCTCTATTGCAACTACTCAACTGAAAGTACTCATAGACCACATGTAAATTAAGGAGTATAGCTGTATTCCAGTAAAACTTTACTTAAAGTAACTGGATTTGGCTCATTAACTGTAATTTTCTGTCCCCTAGGCCAGATAGTTATCACCACTATTTATTGACTAACCCATTTTGCCTTGTTAATTTCAGACATAACTTTTGGATTGTACTAAATTTCTGTGTGCATCTTTATGTGCTGTGGACTCTATTTTGCTGATCTGTGTGTGTGGTCTTTTGTTTGTTTGCTTGTTTTGGTACCCCAAATTGAACCCAGGGGCACTTAACCACTGAGCCACATCCCCAGCTCTTTTTTTTTTTTTTTTTTTTTTTTTTTTTTAGAGAAAAGATCTTGCTGAAGAGCTTAGGGCCTTGCTAAGTTGCTGAGGCTGGTTTTGAACTTGCGATCCTCCTGCCTCAGCCCCCCAGCCACTGGGATTACAGGCATGTGCTACTGTGCCCGGCTCATGTTTTAATTGATCTACTTTTATAATATGTTCTAATACTTGGTAGAGCTCCTCTAGGCATTTTACTCTCTTTAATGTTTTTATTATTGCATTACAGTTATATATACTAGTGAGGTTCATTTTGACATAATCATAAATGTATATAACAGTTTGCTCATTTTCAATGCCTAGGACTTCCCTCCCTCTGGTCCCCTTCCTCTACTGTACTGGTTTCCTTTCTGTTTATTTGTTTTTTGAACAGAATTTTCCTGACTTTGTAAAGTTGTTCCCTTGTCCTCTGCTATATTTTGGCTTTTTCTAGAGTTGTTTTTGCAGTGCCAGGGATTGAACCTAGGGGCCTGAGCATGCTATGCAAGCACTCTATACTGAAGTACCTGCCCAACCCATTTAAATTTTATTTTGAGGCAGGAGCTTCCAGAGTTACTTAGGCCAGCTTTGAACTTGGGTTCCTCTTGCCTCAGCCTTCCAGGTTCTTGGGACTACAAGTCCATACCACTGTGCCTGGCTTCTTTGCTGTTTCAACAGTGCTGTGATGAATAGTGTTTTTATGTATGTGCAAATATATCTGTACTTTAAACTCCAAGAAGTAGAAACATGTCAGAGGACCTATAGATTTTTTTAGTTTTGCTGACTATTGCCAAATTTTCCTCCTTAGGAATTATTCCATTTTTACCTCTACCATCTACGTTATTGAGAGCTTATTTCCCATACAGCTTTGTCAACAATTCATTGTCAAACATTTGGACTTTTGCAAATCTTTTGGGTTAAAAAAGTTCTATCATTAATCTTCATTATTAAAAAAAATCCCAAATATTGTATGTATATATTCCCCCCTCTCCAGGAGGCAGAGTGTAATCCCTTGAATGTGAGTTGGTGTTAGTAACATGAATAGAGAATAGAAAGGGGAAATTAAGAATTTTACTAGGGAAAAACCTGGCAGACACTGCCTTAACCAGGTGATGAAGGTTAACATCAAAAGATGAATCATGTTTGATATGTACATCCTGATATGATCAGATCAAAAGAGCATCTTTCTATTGTATGCTTCTCAAAACCCAAACTAAACCTGTAATCTCAACTTTAATCAGGAGAACACATTAGAGAAAACCGACTTCAGGGACATTCCACAAAATACTTGACCAGTGCTCTTCAAAACGCTTATGGTCATTAACACACACACACACACACAAAAAAAAAAAAATGCTGAACATGGTGTCACATGCCTGTAGTCTCAGCAATTTAGGAAGACCCTGTCTCAGAAAGGACTGAAGTATATATATCTCAGTGGTAAAGTGCCCTTCGGTTCAATCCCCAGTAGTGCTAAATAAACAAAAATGAATGGATAGCAATAAAAGACTTTCACAGACCAGAGGGGACTAAGGGGATATGTTGACTGAATGAAATACAGTATCCTGGATTAGATTCTGGGACAGGAAAAAGGACATGTGAGAAAACTGATAGGATCTTAATAAAGTATAGTTCGGTTAATTTCTTAAGTTTTGATGTGGGCCATGGTTCTCTGAATATTAGGGAAAGCTGGTAAAGGGTATACTATTATCTTTGAACTTTTTTGTAAATCAGATTGTTTCAAAATAATCTTTGACTTCATCATAATTAGAAACTTTTGTACATGAAAGGACACCATCAAGAGAATGAAAAGACAACCCACAATGGGAGAACATATTTGTGCGTATGTTGGTAAGGAATCAATACCCAGAATATAGAATGAATGCTTACAGCAACAACAACAACAAAAAACCCAACCCAGTTGAACAAAGGGTAAGGACTGTCAGATGTGGTGGCTCATGCCTGTAATCCCTTTGGCTTGGGAGGCTGAGGCAGGAGGATCGCAAATTCAAAGCCAGCCTCTCCTTAGCACCACAAAAAGAAAGAAAGAAATGATTGTCAGGTGTGGTAGTGTGCGCTTGTAATCCCAGCAGTTTAGGAGGCTAATATGGGAAGTTTATAGGTTTGAGACTGTCCTCAGCAACTTAGTGAGACTCTGTCTCAAAAATTAAAAAGGGGCTGGGGAGATAGCTCATTAGTAAAGCATTCCTTGTTTAATTTTTTTTGTTTTTAAGAGAGAGTGAGAGAGGAGAGAGAGAGAGAGAGAATTTTTAATATTTATTTTTTTTAGTTCTCGGCGGACACAACATCTTTGTTGGTATGTGGTGCTGAGGATCGAACCCGGGCTGCACGCATGCCAGGCAAGCGCGCTACCGCTTGAGCCACATCCCCAGGCCCTCCTTGTTTAATTTTTGAATTAATTTCCCAGTTCCAAAAAAAGAAGAAAGAAATTATTGTTGTTTTTTCCATGTTTTCATTTCTTCTATTTAAATATCTGATTGATTTCAAATGTATCTTGGTGTATGTTTGAAATATAGTCCTAGGTCTTGCACATGTTTAGGTATTTAACCTTTTTAATGTAATTGTAGTTGATATTTTCCTATGTTCTAAACAATGGTTATCTGAGTACAGCAAGGTATTTATTTCTATTAATTTCATATCCAGCATCCTTATTTAATATTTTGTGATGCTGGGGACTGAACCTAGGGCATGCTTGGCAGATGCTCTACCACTGAGCTACACCTGTGGCTCCTGATTTATTGTTTGTAATCACTTTTCAATTGATTTTCTTAGGCTTTGCAGGCTGACCCTCATAGCAGCTATAAATAATGCCAATTTTACCTTCTTTTCAGCTTTTAACCCCTTTTCTTCCTTCCCTTATTTAATTGCGTTAGATAGTATCTTTAGAATAATGTTAAGAATGGTGTCAATGATGGGACATTCTAGTATTATTTCTAACCAGATTTGGAATTCTATTGCATTCTTCTCTAGGGTCTGATTTTTGTTGATTGCTCATATTTTCTTTTTTAAAGTGAATATGTTGGTTGCTTTTTTTAGCCATGATTTTATCTGAAAAATAATTGTTGGTTCCTACTGAGTTAGGTACTATGCTAAACTTTTGGGAATAAGCCTCTAGGTGAGGTTCCCTCATTTCCTGGAATTTGCTGTCTAGTCAGGTTTTGTGAGTATGTATATGTATGTTTTGGTACCTGGGATTGAACCCAGGGAGTGCTTAACCACTGAGCCACGTCCCCAGTCCTTTTATAGTTTATTTTGAGAAAGAGTTTTGCTAAGTTACTGAGGCTGGTTTTGAACTTGTGATCCTCCTGCCTCGTCGGCCTCCCAAGTTGCTGGGATAACAGGCATTCACCACCACATCCAGTTAGTCAGGTTTTTATTTTGTATCAGGAATTAAACCCACTGAAACACATCCCTAGACCTTTTCATTTTTATTTGTATTATGAGACAGCATCTTACTGAGTTGCTTAGGACCTCACTCTCAAGCAGCTGGGATTAAAGGTGTGTACCACCTTGCCCAGCTAAAGTTTTTTTGTTTGTTTGTTTGTGATACTAGACATCCAACCACAGCCTTCTGTATACTGAACACAGGCTCTACCACTTAACTGTATCCCCAGCTCCATTTTTTTTTAAGGTGGGATCTCACTATGTTGCTTAGACTGGCCCTAAACTCCTGAGCTCAAGTGATCCTCAGGTCTCAGCTTCCCAAGTAGTTCAGATTATAGACAGTAACTTTTTTTTCTTTAGTGGTTCTGATTGAACATAGTGGGGTCTTGAACATGGTAGGTAAGTACTCTACACTGAGCTACATCCCCAACCCCAGTAGGATAATTTCGATGAAAGAACTATCACTGTTAGCAAGGTGACTGTGAATCAGGCAGGGTGGCATGCATGAGGCACACAGTGAGAGAGGTTGGCCAGAGACCTCCACACGCAGGATCCTGCAGGCCTGGTGGGACCTTGGTGAGCATTTCAGTATTTTATCTGGAGTCTAGAGGAAGCCACTGAAGGGAATAGCAATATTTGGTTTGATTTGTTTTGCTGTAGAGAACACTCCCGTTTGGGATGCCAAGACTGAACTGGGAGGGGTCTGGGTGGAGATGAGGAAACCAGTCAGGAGGCCACACCAGAAGTGTGGGGGACCAGAGAGGTGGGGGAGGAATTGAGAGGTGGGTTGGCTTTGGGATGAGGTTTTCAGAACCCCTGTCTGTGGGGGTGGAACTCGGGACCTTAATTAAGGAAGGGGAATTAAGGACTGTGGGGATCACCCTTGCCTCTTGAACCTTTCAGAAAGGGTGGCCCTCTAATCCCCATCCTTCTTCCCTAGAGGTGGTCGTGGTGACAGGACTGGGCGCTATGGAGCCACTGACCGCTCACAGGATGATGGTGGGGAGAACCGCAGTCGAGACCATGACTACCGGGATATGGACTACCGCTCATACCCCCGCGAGTATGGCAGCCAGGAGGGCAAGCACGACTATGACGACTCATCTGAGGAGCAGAGTGCAGAGGTGAGGACAGAGCCAGGCTGGGCCAGGCTGGGCCAGGCCTGGGGGCAGCACTCCTGAAGGGCCTGTGTGTCTGACTGCAGCACCAGGTACAGGCAGCACTCTGCTCCCGTGCCTTCAGACTGTGCTCGGTGGCTTTACCTCACCTGGAGGGTCTGTTCCTCTCCCTTCTCTGAGGGTTCCTCTCCCAAGTTGGGTCTCCCTGGCTTCCACATGCTTGCCTCTGTACTTCTGAGGGCCCCTGGCCACTACTTCTTTCCCTTCTTCCCTGTTGTTCGGTTTGGGCCCACGATTCACTGCAAGACCTGTACTGCCTGCTCCCGGCTAATTTAGGGCATTCAAAGAGTCTCTCCTGTGGCACCCGGCGTCTTGGGTTGGGAGGGCAACTAGGGGCAGGATATTACCCAGTTGAGCAGCTCTTGGGAGGCCAGCTGTGGGCATTCCTGGTGTTTGACATCTCCTAGACAGAGAGAGGGAAAGGACCCCTAGGGGGAGCCAGTTCCATATGAGATGTTTACCTCTAACCTGAGGGGGTGAGGCATAGTGCTTACCATCAGGGAAACCCCAGTTTGAAGGGGCAAACAGGCAGCTCTCCTGTCTAATAGGATGGACAGGGTATTCTTGTAAGCCCATCTGCCTGATGGTTAGAGTGTGAGCCACCCTCTGCCCTCCACAGGGCCCAGTGCAAAGACCCCATGGTGAACTGCCATCTTGTTCAGGAACCAGGAGTTGGAAGCAGCCAGGCTTTTCCAGGAACCACTGTTAAGCTGTGCCTAGTTGTCTCCAGGGCAGATTGGGCGCTGGGGAGGGCCTGTTGGCAAGTGTGGGAGTAGAGCACCTAGTTATGTAGCTCTGGCCTGCTTAGTTTCTGGAATAGGTGAGTTGGGCAACACCAGAGAACCCAGCAGCCACACCCTGTTTTGAAGGAAACTCATGGTGATGGAGACTCAGCCAAGGGTATGGTCCATGGCTCTCATATCTTTGCCAGCTCCTGCTGGCTGCCTCTGGCCCACATCTGAAGCTGTTCCTGTGTGCCCTCAGCTTGGGTGTAGGGCCCAGTCCCAGGTTGGAAACTGTAGGAGATAGGTGTCACAAGGAACAACTGTGTACATACCAGCTGAGCTGGCAAGGGAGAAGGGGGAAGAGAAGGGGAGATGTCAAGGGCAAAGTCTGGTGTGCCGACCCAGGCCAATGTATCCCAAGGAGGTTTAAGCTGTGTCTTGTCACCTGCCTCTGGGAGTTCCTCCCCCACACCAATACTATCATTTGGAAAGCAGTCCCTAAAAGTGTCCCGTGGAACATTCACAGCCCCAGAAGGGTTGCAGTCCAAAACCTACGCACCCTGTCTGCCTTGAACCTTTAGCCGGAGCCCGCCCACTCCTGGCTTTCAGAGCCTCCCTGCCTCAGAGAACCAGCGGCCAGCCCCTAGGCCCGCCCAGACTGACTGCCCGTCTGGTGTCTCTCGTCTCATTCTGTCGGCCAGGATTCCTACGAGGCCTCCCCGGGCTCCGAGACTCAGCGTAGGCGGCGGCGGCGGCACAGGCACAGCCCCACTGGCCCGCCAGGCTTCCCCCGAGACGGCGACTATCGGGACCAGGACTATCGGACCGAGCAAGGGGAGGAGGAGGAGGAGGATGAGGAGGAGGAGGAGGAGGAGAAGGCCAGTAACATCGTCATGCTGAGGATGCTGCCACAGGCAGCCACTGAGGATGACGTACGTGCCCCCCGTGGCCCTGGGCAGGCGGCAGAGCAGAAGGCCAGGCTGGGTCTCTTCTAGAGCCCTCAATTTCTTCTTACCCCTCCCTCATCCCCACCCTCATCACCCTTCCTCCCTTCTCCACCACAGGTTCCTATCCCTGATCATTGTCCATCCTCTGTGGGCAGGCCCTGTTAGCTCCTGGTCTGGAAGGGAGGAGTGTCAGATAGGCCGGATTGGCCCAGGGGCAGTAGCTGTGGGTGTCTGGCACTGGTGGGTGTGGGGGAGAGAATATCCCTCCTGCACATTCCATTGGTTTCTATCCTTTCTGCATGTGTGGATTGAGGGCCAGATCCTTACCAGGCCTGGTGCTGGATATTGCTGGTGGCAAAGATGATGTCAGGGCCCTGTTGCCATGGGGCAGTAGGGAGTGGGGGCCCATGGGAATTTCTGAAATTCCATTTTCATTCTCCCCTACTCCTTTGTCAGCAGCATCAACTCTCATCTCCAGTCTGGCCACAGCACCTTGAAAGGCTGCTAACAGCCTTTCCACCCTGTTTGCCTTTGTGATATTCTCTCCTTTCCATCTTTCTCTCTTTTCTCCTGTTCCTTCTCATAATGAGCCATATTACAACCCAAAGACACTAGATTAGCTTCATGGCTAGCCTCCCTGATCCAGTGCCTCTGAGTTCTCTGAGCAGTTCTCTGAAGTCTACTAGCTGCCTGTTTTATAGCAGTAGAAATTGGGTATGTGAAGGCTTCTAAAGTCTGACCCAAGCTGGGCATGGTGGCACACACCTTTAATCCTAGTGATTTGGGAAGCTGAGGCAGAAGGATCATAAGTTCAAGACCTGCCTGGACAACTTAGATTTTGTCTCAAAATTTAAAAAAGGGGGGGGGGGGCTGGGGATGTAGCTCAATAGTAGAGCATCCCAAGTTCAATCCCCTAGTACCACAAAAATAAATAATTTTTTTGTTCTAATTAGTTATACATGGCAGCAGAATGCATTTTGACTCATTGTATATAAGTGGAGCACAACCTTTCATTTCTCTGGTTGTACACAATTGCCCCATTCATGCAGTCATACGTGTACATAAATTAATAATGTAAATAGATTTTAAAATGCCTGGCCCACCTACCCTGTTCAGGGTCAGATAGTCACTGGTTGTAGATATTCACTGAGGATTTAAAAGCAGGCTGGGCCACGCACCAGGTCTGACTGAAACCTCACAGTGGCTCTGCTATGAAGGTACCTCTGTAGTCTTTCCTACCAAACCCCAAGCAGCAAAGTGAATTGCCCCCAAGTTCCATAGACAGCAAGTGGTAGGGTGGATTTGGGAGTCTGAACCTGGACAGCTGGACCCCAGAGCCCACATTCTTGCTGCTTCCTGAGTTCTTCCTGAGTGTTTGAAGTCCTCATAAGTTCTTCTGGATCTCTTTCCTTTTCAACCTTGTGTTAGGTGCATGTGTAGGCACGCATGCATGTATACTTACATAAGGCCATTTTCTTGGATGTTTTTTAACTTGATGAGGAAACTGAGGCCCCAAGGTGTGGAGACTCCTCCCCTGAGAGTGCCCAGCATAGTCTCTTCATCTTTCATTCAAGGCATTGTTGACCTAGAGACTTTGCCTCACCTGGTCCCAGGTTGCTCCTGCCCTGTTGCTCACCTCATCCAGGAAGGTTTCCAAACCCACAACCATACCTTTTGTCTCCATCCTAAGTTCCCGTGGTTCTCATGGTCTGGGGCATATGGGTGGAATTGACTCAGGCTCTTCTCCCTGGTTTGCTGTTTGTGTCATGGGTGTCTTTTGATGCAAGCCAGGGGAAGGAGCAATCCCCTTGCAAAGGGCTAGAATTATATCCCAACTTTCCTTGCTTTATGGCTGCCCCTGAGCCCCTTTTCAGGTCGCTCTGCCCACCATTCTTCAGTTGCTGGCTCACTTGCTCTCCTTTTGTCTTTGTGCCCATGGGAGTCATCTCGCTGCCATTCTTTACCCTGCCCTGTGACCCTGACTTCATTTGACTCATTTTCTGCAAGTCTGGGGCTGGAAGCTGAGGATGGGTGTTTGGTGTGGGTCTGGAGCTGTCATCACTCAGGGTAAAGCTCTGAAAGAGGCAGAGGAGACTGTGTGTGTATCATCACTGATGACTACTCAGGGTTCAGAGGCCTCCAGTGGGCCTCACATACCCAGCTGCGCCCTTATGCTGAGCCCACCTCCTCTGTATCTCCCCATACAGATCCGTGGCCAGCTGCAGTCCCACGGGGTCCAAGCTCGGGAGGTCCGGCTGATGCGGAACAAATCTTCAGGTGAGCTTTCGTTCCTAGTGCCCTCCCCTTCTGCTGGCCAGCCTCAGCCTCCAAATCTCCCTCCTGCCTCTGCCTCTCCCTCACCCTCCCTACCCTGCCTTCCTGCCACAGCTGGGAATGGGCAGCTTTGGGGGGTACCCTCTTTTCTCCCCACCCCCACTCTCCTCACAGCTCCAGCCAGCAGCTTCTATGGGGGGCTGTTGGGGAGGGGGTGTGGCTCTGGGCTGAGCTGAGTGCTCCCCGGGGGCAGGGCCAGGGCCAGGCTCCGGGGAACCTCTTCTTTGGGATTCTGAGTATCTGAGATGGTGACCCCTCCCAGTACACTCCCTTCCCTCTCCTTTCTCCTGCCCCTTGCTCTCCTCCACATTTTTCTGGCAACAGCCTCTGACCAGAAAGTGGGTCTGACATAGACCCACTCATGTATTCCAAGAGGGGAGGCAGGGATGGTTCTCATCCAAGGGTGCATCCCAAGGAGAAGCCAGAGCTTTCTGGCCTTGACTGTTCCCTCCCTCCCTCTTGCAGGCTGCTTGGAGCTGGCCTGAGGTTAGCAGGGTGGTGGTGGGGGAGTTATCTCTGCAGGACCTCTGCCTAGGCACCCCAAGGCAGGCACAGTGGGGCCTCACTCTGCCTGGGCTTCTCTCTCCATCTCAGTCTCTCTCCTCCCCACACCTCCTTTATCTCTTTTCTCTCTCTCCCTCCCCTCTGAGTTCACCCCTCTCTGCCATTTTTTCCATCTGTCTTTCTCTCTGACTATACCCTTCCATCCTATTGTGCATCCTAAAGGTGATTTCTTTTGGAGATCAAGCGAGTCCCCTCCCAAGTCCTACCACATCCAAAGCCCCAGTATGTACCCACCTCTGAAGGAGATGCTTTCCTGAGGCCTCAAGTCCCAAAACCCTTACCCAGCCCTGGCCAGGCCTAGAATCTGTCTTTCTTACTGGCATGTAAGTCTTAACTTTGCTTTACTCCATCTAGACCACACACCAACAGATCCTGGGTCTCTCCCCACAGAGATGTTCCAGGTGTGGCTTCTTAATGTCCCTGGACACTTTTCCCAGGCACTCACTGATTCATACCTCTAAGGTCCTCATAGCCAATCCTGGCCACCAATTCTGTCTAGGAGGAGCTGGACTGTTGTTGGCTGGAGTCTCCCTGCCAAGGTAGCTCCTAGCAAGTCCTCTCCTTCCCCTGTACCATGATGAGGCAGAGATGAGATTGTGCCCCTACCTACCACTATCACCCCACCTGTTCCCCATGGGCCAGGATCCCCACTAGCCTCACAGAGCAGCCTGGCCCAGCCTTTCTTTTGCTCCTTTGATTAAACACCTGATCCAGGACCCCTCCTGTGCATCCCTGGCCTTCTGCTGAGCTCGCCCTTGAGTTATTTGCCCTGACCTGTATGGAGCCAGCAACCTGCCCTCCCTCCTCTGAAGCTAGATCTCTCCTTGTATCCTTTCTTCCCCAGCTGCTTCTCTCTGTTTCTGTCACCCCAGGCAGGCCTGGCAGGTCGGCCTGAGCCCCATCTCTCTCCATCTCTGCCCAGTTGGGGTGTTGTCTCTTCCCCTACCTGGATTTCCTATTTTCCTTCCCTTTCCTACCCCTCCCAGCCATCTTCCTCGCCTCCCACACCCCTTACTCTTTCTCTGATTGCTTCTTTCTCTTCCTTTCTCCTCTTTCCCCTTCCCTCTCTGCCCCTGGTCCTCTCCCCTCGGGTCCCGCCCCCTGGAACGCCGTGTGTCCAAAGCTGTTGACTAACCCACTGCGTCTGTATCTGAATGCTGTCTCCAGGTCAGAGCCGGGGCTTCGCCTTCGTCGAGTTTAGTCACTTGCAGGACGCTACACGATGGATGGAAGCCAATCAGGTTGCTTTGCCGCACTTGAACCCCCCCCCAAACAAATACTACTTTGTAATCGAGCGCTCCCCATCGCCTGATTCTTATGGACACAGTTCCCCGCCCTGTGGCCCTGTGTCCTATCCCCTCTGTCCCCTTTCTCCCTCTTCCTGACCCTCACTATCTCCTCTTCCCATCTCTTGCTACCCTACTGGGCTTCCCATCCAGAGCCCGCACTCACCACTGGCCCCTTCCTACCGCCAGACTCTATCTAGTGCTGTCCCTCCACCTCTCCCGGCTGAGCTTTCAGAGAAAGAGCTGCCTGGGTGGGTTTGTTCCCCTAGCTTCCCATGCTCCCAGTGGGTGGGTGAGTCCCTGGGGGACCGCCCTACTCCAGAGTTATCCAAAGCCAGGACTTTGTTTCTCTCTCAGGACCACTGGGGAATGTAGCTTTTGGCACATGAACTAGCAAAGCCCATTTTGTCAGCCTTCTCCCTGCATGTGCATTTGGCCTTTCGAGTTCCATGCAAATGGACACTACTCTGTTAGTTGAAAGTCCCAATCAAGTGTGATAGTTTTATTAACATCCTGGACTCACTTTGCTGTCCCCTCCCTTCCTCTCCCCTTCCCACTGCCCTTTCTACCCACAGTGGGCACCGCCTCTGCCTTCCCAGCAAGGGTCCCCGCACAATCAGCAATGGAGGGAGCCTGCTCCCCTCACACGGCATGGAATCCCAACCCAGCAACTTTGGGACCTTATGAGACCCAAGGATCTGCCTTTGCCACCCAGCCCAGACCCCAGATCCTAGACCCCTGGAGTAGAGCACTGGAGAGAAGCTTCAGGGGAGGAAGGAATAGCTGTGGTAAAGTGGAGGGTCCCAGCAGAGGCAGCCCTGGGGCCAGCTCTGTGGGTCATAGGCTAGTGCGGTGGGCCCAGGACCCAGCCAGCCTTGGGAAGGCGGCCTCATTCAAGGCGGGAACTTCCGTCTGTTAAATATGGCTCTTTCTTTTTCCCCTTCTCCAGCACTAGCGCGCGCGTGTGCGCTCTCTCTCTTTCTCTCCCCTTCTTTCCCTCCCCTCCCCTTCTCCCCTCATCCCCAAGTGTAGCCTGAGTAGTGCTGGCCCTGGGTGTGGCCTGGCAGTGTCAGGGCCGAGTGGGGGGTTCTCCCCATTGTCCACAGGCGTCGGTCAGCCGAGCACTGTGTGCCTGGTGGTGTGTGTTCACGTGTGTGTGTGTGTGCCCGGAAAAGCAGCAAGCAGCTGCGCCCGAGAGCTGTGGCGCTTTCCCTCCCTCCCTCCCTTCCTTCTTCCCTCCGTCAGTTCTCCGACCTCCCTCCATTCCCTGTCCCTCATCCATCCAGCTGAAGGGCTCGCTCACTCTCTTCTCCTTTGCTGAAACGGTGCGTGGGGCACTGCTGCCTGGACCTCACTGCACTCTGCTTTTTCCCACAGCACTCCCTCAACATCCTTGGCCAGAAGGTGTCTATGCACTACAGTGATCCCAAGCCCAAGATCAATGAGGACTGGCTGTGTAATAAGGTACAGGGGTGTTGGGCATCGGGTACTATGGAGAAAGACAGCCCCAGCAGGGGTGGTAGCAGCTCTCTCTGAACCTGTGAGGAGGCATGGGTGTCAAGGACTGGTTCTCCAGCCCTAGCCAGGCTCTGCCCTCAAAACAGTCTTGCCTGGATTCCTAGTGGGCTTGAAAGAAATATTCACATAAATGGCTACTATGTGATCATGTGGGCCTATTGCAGTGTATAGAATGTGTGCTCTGGAGCCAGACTGGCTGCAGTCACACCATCCTAGGTCTGCCTTGATGATGGTCGAGGTGCTTTTCCTCTCTCTGCCACAGTATCCCTGGCTCTAAGAGGCAAGTTCTAATGAGGTTGTGGGGAGGTGGACGGCATCAATGGGAAGGTAACAGCCCACAGGCAACACAGTGTAAGTGTTCACTCTTACCATTGAAGAAAAGCACACTACGTTCAGAGGACCCATATCAGGTGACTCAACCTTGAAGGGAATCCTGACACAGCCACCTCAAATGTGAGCCTGGAGGGTACAGCATGTAGGTTTTGTGGTTACCTTCATATTCCCTAAGAGGAAGCTAGGACTCAAAGGTAGAACTATGGATGTATTTAGCCAGGATTTGCTCCTGATCACAGGGACCACTGGTTCCCTAATGGCTTCAGGTCTGCCCTGAGGGGCAGCTTTGCAGTTCCACAGCCTCATCTCCCATGGTCATCTGTCAGTCTCCAAACCAAATTAGAAGAAAGAACTAGTGGGGGTGCTGACCCTTTCCCAGAAAAGTAATCTGCCTATTCAGGGGAGAGTGGCATCTTCCCGTCCTAACATTAAAAAGTCCTGTCGGAGGGTGAGTGCTCAACCTTCCTGAAGAGGTAGGGACAAAGGAATAGTGGCATTCCATCCCTCTTATATTTTTAGATATTCCTTTAAACCAAGGTTCTCTTTGCCTCCTTCCCCTCCTTTATGCCCCGCATTCCTGTTGGTTGCCAGGTCCTGTTGCTTCCATCTCAGAAATGCCACCTTCCTTCCCTTGCCATTCCCGCTGCTCATGCCAATCCTCACGCCCTCCCACCCAGTCGCCGTGGAGCCCTCTCTGGTATGCTGGCCTCCTGCCTCTTTTTCCCACCCTCACCTGTAACATTGCAGCTGAAACCAAGCTCTGACCATGCCCCTCCTTTTCTGCTTAAAACCCTTATAACTCTGAGCTTAAGCATGAGATCCTCCTGTCACCTAGCGTCTTCCCATCCCAACTTTGTCTCTTGCTTCTCTGCTTGCTTCTTTGTGACAGCTACAGAAAATCTCTTGTTCCCTCTGCTAGGAATATCTTCCCAGCAAAACTAAACTTCTGGGCCTCCAAGATCAAACATCCTGCTTCTGTGTAGCCTTCCCTAAGCCCCTATTGGTGCACAGTCCAAGCAGACCCAGCTGCTCTCCCTATGCTACACCTACCTCCGTGCTGTTAGGCTCCCCGGGCAGTTGTGACATCCTAGCCACATATGGCAGACTTGGCAAGGAAGCAATGTTTAGTACCTGATAGGGATAGAATGTAGTAGAACTGGAAGAGGTTTACAGAAGCTGGAATATCCAAGGAAAATTTCTCAAGAGTAGTAGGATTCAACATAGTCTTAAAGGAGGGGTGGATAGGAAGGAAAATTGATGATTTCTGATTAGAGAAGCAAGTCTTGGGAAGAGAAACCTACTAAAAGGACTGAGCAGGGCACTCCTGGGAGTTGGTACCCCCAAGGATACAGAAGGAGTTATAAATTAAGGGAGTTGATTGATGATCTGGGGGTGGCACTGAGGAACCAGTTTGAGACCATGTAAAAGAAGATTCACAGGACTGAGAATGACAGCAAAAGTTCCAGAAAAGGCCCCTGCCACCCCTACCTAACCCAGGGACCCCCCCTTCCTGGACCATTGTGGGGAGGATCTCTGGATCCAGGTTATGAGGGTACAATGGAAAGCCCTGTCCCCTCTGACTGCCTGGCCTATGCCTCACAGTGTGGCGTCCAGAACTTCAAACGCCGAGAAAAGTGCTTCAAATGTGGCGTGCCCAAGTCAGGTGAGACCCACCTACCTCCCCAGAACTTGGGAATGAAGGGCGAGGGGCTGGAGCTCAGGGCTTGGTGTTGTGATATGTGTGAGGGTGACCAGCTGTGGAGCCTCCCTCTTTGTTACCAGCCTATGTCCCACCATCCCCAACAGAGGCAGAGCAGAAGCTGCCCCTTGGAACAAGGCTGGATCCACAGGCGCTGCCATTGGGTGGCCGGGAGCTAAGCCAGGGCCTGCTCCCACTGCCACAGCCCTACCAGGCCCAAGGAGTGCTGGCCTCCCAAGCCCTGTCACAGGGTTCAGAGCCAAGCTCGGAGAACGCCAATGACAGTGAGTCAGTCATTCCTTCCCTCTTCCTACATGCCCTTGGTGTCTGGGCCCAGCCCGCCAAGGCCAGAGAAGTGGTAATGAACAGGACTGGGGCCTCAGAAGTATCCACCTGGTATGGGGATATACATGTGATATAGGGAAAGCTGGGGGGAGGACCAGATGACAATGCAACTTTGGGGGTGTATTAGAAAGATTTTCAGCAGGAGAGCAACCAAGTTGGCACCTGGGAGGAGGAATTGAAGAAGCAGCAGGTGCACACACTTAGAGGCCAGAGGACAGGGAGCTGTGGGGAGCCACTGGTTAGGGGCCCGGGCAGACTGTCACGGATGTCTCCTAACACTGGGACCCTTCCCACAGCCATCATCTTACGCAATCTGAACCCACATAGCACCATGGACTCCATCCTGGGGGCCCTGGCACCCTACGCGGTGCTGTCCTCCTCCAATGTGCGAGTCATCAAGGACAAACAGACCCAACTGAACAGAGGCTTCGCCTTCATCCAGCTCTCCACCATCGTGGTGAGGGCGGCACAGGGGGGGGCCGGGCAGCCAGGGTCCCGGCCCCCGGGGTGGGGAGGAGGGACCCTTCCCCTACCCCCCACCGCGGCCCCAAGCCTGGAAATGGGGCAATGGAGCCGGGGGCCTCCCCGGGCCTGACCCTTCTGTTCCCTGCCGCCCCTCTACAGGAGGCAGCCCAACTGCTGCAGATCCTGCAGGCCCTGCACCCACCACTCACCATCGATGGCAAGACCATCAACGTCGAGTTTGCCAAGGGTTCTAAGAGGTCAGGGCCCCACCTGTGTCCCCTCCCAGCTTGCCCCCCGGCTTGGGGCCTCCCATTTCACTCCCAGTCTCTACCATCCTCTCCAGGGACATGGCCTCCAACGAAGGCAGTCGCATCAATGCTGCCTCTGTGGCCAGCACTGCCATTGCTGCGGCCCAGTGGGCCATCTCACAGGTACTCAGCCCCTCTGCCCCCAGCACCCTGACACTTGGCTTTCTCAATCCTCCTGTACCCTCTCTGCAAACAGCAGGGCTGGCTTGCTATCTGAGGATACAAAGCCCTGTCACAGTGGCTGGTGCGGGCCCTCCACCTTGTTCCCAGCTCTGTAGACAACTCCGTCCTCTCCAGCTTCTTTCCAAGTCACCTCCCCGGCTTTCACTGACAGCACTCTGTTCTATTGGGTGAAATTTTTTTATTGTCCTGAATTGGTACAGTGTATTACATAATATACACACACACACACACACACACACACACACAGGCACACAAGTATGTATATATACCATATTCCTTAATAAAAATGAATTTTTAAGTGGATGAAAGAAAATTGAGAGAAGAGAATAAAGTGGGAAGATGGGTGTCTTCCTTGATCTCGCACCCAGCACACATGTCACTCCCTCACAACAATATCAACCTCAGGAGCATTGGGGCGTGTATTGTTTTTTGGGGTTTTTTTTTTTCTTCTTATTTTCTCCACTACCCTGTTCTCTCCTGGTTGGATGGCTCTGAATTTTCACTTGTCTTAAGGTTGCATGCTTATTGGTCAGGCAGATACATTAGCTTCACACATAGGACAGACGCTGCCATCAGGTCTCCTCACTTAATATCCCCTCCTTTTCTAATGAGCCCCTCCCACCTGCCCCTCAGGCCTCCCAGGGTGGGGAGGGTGCCTGGGCCACCCCCGAGGAGCCACCGGTCGACTACAGCTACTACCAACAGGATGAGGGCTATGGCGGCAGCCAGGGCACAGACTCCTCCCTCTATGCCCATGGCTACCTCAAAGGCACCAAGGGCCCCGGAATCACTGGAACCAAAGGGGATCCAACAGGAGCAGGTGAGCCCCAGCTTCTCTCCCTGAGCCCAACTTGGGGCCCACAGGCATAGAATCCCTCGCCTCACCATTCATGGGCATTCTCTCTTGGTGTCCCTCTTCCTAGGTCCTGAGGCCTCCCTAGAGCCTGGGGCAGATTCTGTGTCACTGCAGGCTTTCTCCCGTGCCCAGCCTGGTACTGCCCCTGGCCTCTACCAACAGTCAGCAGCTGAGGCAAGCAGCAGCCAGGGCACTGCTGCCAACAGCCAGGTGAGTGAGCTCTGGGGATATGGGGCGGGGTAGGACATGCAGGGGACATCCTGGATGGGCAGGGGTAGCATTGGCAAACACTGAGCCTTGTTCCTGTCTGGCCCCATGACCAGTCATACACCATCATGTCACCTGCTGTGCTCAAATCTGAGCTCCAGAGCCCTACCCATCCCAGCTCTGCCCTACCACCGGCCACCAGCCCCACTGCCCAGGAGTCCTATAGCCAGTATCGTGAGTAGCCACGGCTTGTGGGTAGGGGGTGGGGAGTTCTTAAATCAGGGAGGAGTGTGACCCCCTCACGTTTCCTTCTTCCCAGCTGTTCCTGATGTCTCCACGTACCAGTATGATGAGACATCTGGCTACTACTATGACCCTCAGACCGGCCTCTACTATGACCCCAATTCCCAGGTGATGGGACAGCCCAAGGAAATATGGGGAGGGGTCAAATGGCAGCTGACCCTGTGGGTCCCTTTCTCGAGTTCTTTCCTCATGCTCCCTCTCCTTCCCTGTCTCCCAGTATTACTACAATGCTCAGAGCCAGCAATACCTATACTGGGATGGGGAGCGGCGAACCTATGTTCCTGCCCTGGAGCAGTCAGCTGACGGACATAAGGAGACAGGGGCACCATCAAAGGAGGGCAAAGAGAAGAAGGAGAAGCACAAGACCAAGACAGCCCAACAGGTGAACCCTGAGCCTCTGCCTGGCTATTTGGTGTCTGTTCTGTCATCTCTTGCTCCTTCCTGCTGAGGGAAGTGGGATGGTGAGAGACCATGAACCTAACTATTCCAGACAAGGATTTATAAGCCAGAGGAATTCTCATAGGCCAAGTGAAGCCATTGCAGCTGGGTGCAGTGGCATACACTTGTAATCTCAGTAACTCAGGAAACTGAGGCAGGATCACAAGTTTGTAACCCTGTCTCAAAAAATAAACATGCCTGGGGGTGTAGCTCAGTGGTAGAGCACCCCTGGGTTCAGTCCCCAGCACACATACACAAAAATAACTATTGTAGTGTTTTGTCTTAGTAGGCAGTTGCAGGGAACTTCAGTATCTCTGTGGAGAAAGATTATGGCATTTGGGGCACAGTTTCTAGAAACAAGGACTAAGTGCTCAGCAATCCCCCTAGGAAGTCCCATCATCAACCTCATCATTCTAAACATGATAGCATGCCCCAAGGAAAACAACATGGAATATAGCATCGTGTCACACATGCAAATTACAATGGCATGCACAGGTAGGTAGACCATCCTCTGCATTGTAGAAAGATAAAGTGAAAGCACAGCAAATGTTAACAGTGCGGTGCCTGTCAGAGGACTTGATGAGTAATGCTGGTAACCAATGACACAGAATAGGAATTTGCACTGCCACCTCTCTCACCTGCTTGTTCAGCTTTCAACTTCATCTGCCTTCCAGATGGGCCCACTCTTCTTCCCAGATTGCTTCTGCCATCTTGCCCTTGCAAATCAAAGTGGGTGGGGGGGCCATAGAAGGGAAGTGATGGAATGTTGAAAGATGGGGCCAGTGGGAGCCAGGGTACCAAGCACTTTGCAGGCCCTGGTCCCAAGTTTGAGTTTGTTCTTGGTGGGATGTGACAAGAAAGAGTTTGAAGGAAATTTTGTTTGGGGATGGTTTACAGTTTGTAGGAGAGCACTAGATGGTTGTGGGAGCTGTAGCCCAGAGGTCAGTTATATCCTGTTGCAGTCATTCTGACTAGAGAGTTATGGGTTTGGGGCTGTGGGAGAGTAGTCTACCGCAAGGACTGTAAGCCAGCAGATTGTGGATGGTCCCAGCAGTTTGAGGGTTCTTAGGAGTCTCACCTCCACTCTCAACGTCCAGATTGCCAAGGACATGGAACGCTGGGCCCGTAGTCTCAATAAGCAGAAAGAAAACTTCAAAAACAGCTTCCAGCCTATTAGCTCTCTACGAGATGATGAAAGGCGGGAGTCGGCAACTGCAGATGCGGGCTATGCCATTCTTGAGAAGAAGGTATGTTGTGGCCACCCATCTGTACCCTGCCTGTGACCTCATCATTCCTCTGAGCCCTCTGTGGAACCCTGAATTTCTGTGTCCTCCACCCCAGGGAGCATTAGCTGAGAGACAACACACCAGCATGGATCTCCCCAAATTGGCCAGTGATGACCGTCCAGTGAGTGCCGGTAAAGAAAGGGGTAGGGAACTCTGATCTGGCCAGATCTGACCACCCACCCTCATTCTCTAACAGAGCCCACCTCGGGGGCTGGTGGCAGCCTACAGTGGGGAGAGTGACAGTGAGGAGGAGCAGGAGCGAGGTGGGGGCCCTGAACGAGAGGAAAAACTCACAGACTGGCAGAAGCTGGCCTGTCTGCTCTGCCGGCGCCAGTTCCCCAGCAAGGAGGCACTTATCCGGCACCAGCAGCTCTCTGGGCTCCACAAGGTGACTGAGGGGAAGGTTGTCAGGGACACCCTGTACCTGGCCCATCCCAGCTCAGCCACTTGATTCCATGTCCTATACCCCTTTGCAGCAAAACCTTGAGATTCACCGGCGAGCCCACTTGTCAGAAAATGAGCTAGAAGCACTAGAGAAAAATGATATGGAGGTGAGGTGTGATCTACTTCTCCAGTCCCTCTGTCCCTTCGAAGTCCCCATTCCCCAGGCAGCAGGACTTCAAGTCCTTACCCAGGTACAGCCTGGCAGCCTCTAGTCTTTCTATCCCTGTGAGGCCTCTTTCCAGTCCCCCCACCCTCAGGACCTGGGACCTACTGGCTAGATCAAGTTCCCCTTATGAGCCCATCCCATCCACACCCACGTTTCCTAAAGACAGTAGCTAGCTCCCCAACATTCTCACACATAAACACACACAAAAAAAATTTTCAGCAAATGAAGTACCGGGACCGTGCAGCTGAACGCAGGGAGAAGTATGGCATCCCTGAGCCGCCAGAGCCCAAGAGGAGGAAGTATGGCGGCATATCTACAGCCTCCGTGTGGGTACTGGGCTGGGTGCCAGGTGAGGAGAGGTGGGGCTGGCAGACCGACGACTCACACCGTACACTGTCCCCTGCAGGGACTTTGAGCAGCCCACTCGGGATGGGCTGGGCAGTGACAACATTGGCAGTCGCATGCTCCAGGCCATGGGCTGGAAAGAGGGCAGTGGCCTGGGCCGCAAGAAGCAGGGCATTGTAACACCCATTGAGGTGAGACTCCATGAACCCATCCCTTTCCCAGTACTCAGCACTGTGTGCGCCCCAACCTGACTAAGCCTTCCTCTCTCTCTTACAGGCCCAAACACGGGTGCGGGGCTCTGGCCTAGGTGCCCGGGGCAGTTCCTATGGGGTCACCTCAACTGAGTCCTACAAGGAGACACTGCACAAGACAATGGTGACACGCTTCAATGAGGCCCAGTGAGCAACTGCAAAAGCAATTTCTAGAGATGTTGTGTGTCCATCCAGAGGCAAAGGAGGATGATGAGGTGTTGGGTGGTCTGAGGGAGGTCTTGCTCTATATACTGGTCTGCTCCCTGGGCAGAGAGGCCCTGACCAAATCAAACTTTGAGTTGGTGACTTTTGTTGGGAAATTGGGCTGGGATCATGTTCTTTTTGTAATAAAAGCTGAAAAGCCTGCGCCTTATATCTCTTCTTTCTCATGCCCTGGCATAGTTTATGGCCCATGAAGACACAGGAACACAAACATAGATGGACAGGAAGCCTCATCATCAGGTCAACACTAGTGGCACTGGTGGCATTAAATATCTAGTGCATGATTGCTACCAGAACACAGGCTTCTGGCCTGCACCACAATCCATAAGATCCTGGTCAAGGCCCCTTTCCCTTGCCAGACTCTTGCAGGTCCTGCTATACCAAGAAATCCATCACCACAAGGCTTGTAGTCCCCCAAGAAATCCATCACCACAAGGCTTGGAGTGTCAGAGCCAGGACTAGGAATCCCTCTTCCCCTGTCCTCACTGCCCCCTAGCAGCATTTAGGCCTATGATCCCAAGACCAAATTATGCTTTGCCACCCCTGGAGCTGGAGAAAATCCTCTCAGGCATTGCCATGGAGAAAACAACGATGCTCAGGTGTGG
The DNA here is from genome assembly GCF_045843805.1 of Urocitellus parryii. Classification (NCBI taxonomy): domain Eukaryota; kingdom Metazoa; phylum Chordata; class Mammalia; order Rodentia; family Sciuridae; genus Urocitellus; species Urocitellus parryii. Next base: position 92,690,336 of record NC_135547.1, on the reverse strand, counting down.
TTGGCCCTGGGCCTTCAATATAACTGATGACACCAGAGGAAGCTCAGCCTGCAAATTCTGTGACCATTGGGGTCTACCTTCAGCCCCCTCCACAGCTATTAACCAGTGCCCCACCCCTCTGGCCTACAACCTCTGAATCCCAAGCAGGTGTCTCATCTCTTGGCAGAGGTTCTGGATGCAGTGGAACATGAAGCTGGGGTTGCCCTCCCCCAGACCTCAGAGGGCTGAGCTGTGAAGTGGGGTCAGGAATACACTCAGACCCCCCCCCCAAGCTTATATAAAAGAACCATGGAAAGAAGGGAGTGCTGGAAAGCAATTGATATGAAGTCCCTTTCCCACTTAATATTCTTACCACTCAGCACTAACTTTGCTTCCCCCCCCCCAAAGAGGCTACACTCCACAAATATTCAGAATCAAAGCTGGCTTTTGCTTATTTTTATGTGTTGCTGAGGATTGAACTCAGGACCTCACAAGTGGTAGGTGAGCACTCTACCGCTGAGCCACAACCCCAGCCCCCAAGGCTGGCTTTTAATAAAACATCTTAAGAGGCTGTAGGCAGGGCTGCGCTTGCCCTAGCATGTGTGAGGCCCTGCGTTGAATCCTCAGCACCACATAAAAGTAAAGGTATGAAAAATACAATGACATTTTTTATAAAAAAAGAGTCTCTGGGTGAGGAAGGGTTTAAAGAGAAAAGGTCACGATGAAACAAAAGGCAGGAAATGTACATATGCAGATTTAGTTAAGCCCCTGCAGGGGGTAATCTCAATTCTGTTTTCTGGGCATCTCCCAGGTCAGTTGGGGCAGCACTTCAGCCTTTCCTCTCAGCCTGCAGAAGTTGCTCAGTTGTAGGGGGGCCCAACTTCAGTCTTTCACTGTGCATTGTGACACTACCCTGCATCCTATTGTGAGAGGCAGGGCTAGAAAGAAGGGGTACCAGGAAGTGAGATGCTGATCTGGGATGAGGTTGTTGCCCTGAAGGGAGGGAATGGAGAAAGGAGAGGGAATGGAAATGGGAATAAAAAGAGGCCACCTGAGCCTGAGTCTCAGGTGTGTCTTTAATCTGGACTCTAGGGCACTTCCTTCCTTCCTACCCCAGAATACCAACCAGGAACCCTTATGCCTCGCTGGCGGTAGTGTACAATAGTATAGCCACTCTGGATGTGTGAAGTTACACATATGCTTATCCTATGACCCAGCAATCCCACTCCTAGATATTTAGCCAGCATAAAAAAAGAAAAACAGGGGGCTGGAGATGTGGCTCAGCGGTAGCGCGCTCGCCTGGCATGCGTGCGGCCCAGGTTCGATCCCCAGCACCACATACCAACAAAGATGTTGTGTCCACCGAGAACTAAGAAATAAATATTAAAAATTCTCTCTCTCTCTCTCCTCTCTCTTTAAAAAAAAGAAAAGAAAAACAGGGCTGGGGATATAGCTCAATGGTAGAGTGCTTGCCTAGCATATGGGAGGCTCTGGGTTTAATTCCCACCACTACCAAAAAAAAAAAAGATACTCGGCCAACATAAATGAAAACATGTCAACAAAAAGACTTGTAGCCCAGCTGAGTGGCACATGCCTATAATCCCAGTGGCTTGCGAGGCTGTGGCAGGAGGATTGTGGGTTCAAAGCCAGTCTCAGCAAAAGGTAGGCACTAAGCAACTCAGACTCTAAATAAAATACAAAATTGGGTTGGGGATGTGGCTCAGTGGTTGAGTGCCCCTGAGTTCAATCCCTAGTACCCCTCCCCCCACAAAGAAAGACATATATGTATATTCATAGCAATTATAATAGCCCAAAACAGAAAACAGCCCAAATGTCCAACTAAAAGACAATTGGTAAATTGTGTTACATTCATATAATGAAACACAATTCAATAATAAAAAGGAACAAAATGTCACTACAATTATTGACATGAATATTATAAACAGTTGAGTGAAAGAAGCTGGACACTAAAGAGTGCATACAGGATAATTCCATTTATGTGAAGTTCAAAATCAGAACAAATTTATGGTGATAACAGAGCATGATTGTTGGGCGTAGGGTGTTACTAGGAAGAGTTGCATGGTAGCTTTCTGGAATGATTAAAAGGTTTTATATCTTGACTGGGATACTGGTCATGTGAGTTCATACCTTATGTAAAAATCCAACCTCAGCATTTTATCATATGTAGATTAAAAAGAAGTTGGAAAAAGACTGCCAAACCAAACTTCAACTAGAAGAAAATAGAGTGGTTCTTTGGTATCTGCAGGGAGTGGGATACTAAAATCCTCAGATCCTCATGTCCCTTATATAAATATGGTGCGGTATTTGCATTAGAACCTATGCATACTTTAAATCGTTTCTATATTACTTAGAATATCCAATACAATGTAAATGTTATGTAAATAGTTTTTTAAATTTTTATTTATCTGTATTTGTTTATTTTTATGTAGGGCTAAGGATCGAACCCAGTGCCTCACACATGCTAGGCAAGCACTCTGTCACTGAGCTACAGCTCCAGCCCATGTAAATAGTTTTTATACTGTATTATTAGACAATGATGACAAGAAAAGAGTATGTGTTCAATAGAAATGCAACCCCCTACCCTGCCCCAAATATTTTCCATCTGTAGTTGGTTGAATCCTCAGATGTAGAACCCACAAATAATGACTGTACTTTTAATTCCAAGAGGAAAAATAGTAATTTTACAGGAGAGAAAGCTGGCAGACACCATCTTAATAAAGGAATTAAATTCTTGTAAAATACTGGATTGTAATTTTAATTTTCTTTGTTCTTGAAAAAATAGAATTGTGAAATGTTTCAGTGTATATGTACTACAAATCACTGTTATCCAATACATACAATTTTATGTCAGTTTAAATGAATAAAAACTACAGAAACAAATATGAAATATTTGATATATACAAAATAATTTGTGCCAAATGTATATAATAATGAAGTGAAATAATAAACACCCAACATGAGAAACAAACAAAATTCTTGTAAAATACTATGTAATTTACACTCCTTAATTTCCTTCATTGTATCCCTCACTGGAATGAAAGCTCCATGGGGGGAGTCTGAAGGAAGGGACTTGTCTGCCTCCTTACCACTGTGTCCCCAATGTCTAGAACAGAAATTGGCACATACCAGAGCTTAGAGGCAGGAATAAATGCATATACAACTGTCTAAATTCATCTAATTGTCAGTATTCTCTCTCACACACACCTTTGTGTGAATATTCAGGGCTGAGGATTAAACCAGGGCCTCACACATGCTAGTCAAGTGCTCTACTAGTGAGCCACACCCCAGTTCAGGATTCTATTCTAATTTATTTGTTTGTTTGTTTGTTTATTTTCAGGAATTTGGGATTGAACCCAAGGGCTTTTACCATTGAGCCACACCCCCAACCCTTTATTTTAAGACAGGGTAAGTTGCATAGGACTCACTAAATTGCTGAGGCTGACCTCAGATCTGTGATCTTTCTGCCTCTGCCTCCTCAGTCCCTGGGATTACAGACAGATGCCACCATGCTCCATTAAAGAACTCCATTTTTTTTTTCACCCCGGGGGCACTCCACTACTGAGCCACATCCCCAGCCAGTTTTTGTATTATTTAGAGATAGGGTCTCACTGAGTTGTTTAGTGCCTCGCTTTTGCTGAGACTGACTTTAAACAGACGAGTCTCCTGCCTCAGCCTCCCAAGTTTCTGGGATTACAGGCATGGACTACAGCACCCAGCCAGGAAGTCCATTTTTAAGAAAGCTTTGCTGTGTCTGTGCTAGCCTCTTGAGTAGTTCCAGCCACTAGGAGGGTAAAGTAGAAGAATCACTTGAACCTAGGCAAAGCCAGCCTGAGCAACCCAGAAAGACCATTTCAAAAGGCCAAAACAAACAAAAACAAAAAGCGGGGGCTAATATATAGAATTCCCAAGAAGCCATAAAAATGCGTCCTCTCAGTGGGGCTTTACATTTCTGGAGGCAGTGTAAAATGCTCCAATCCTTTCTTCCATTCCCCCTCTCCTTTGCCTACTTTCCTACTTTACAGTTATTTTTTTTTCTCACTAGCTGTTCCATCCAATTGAAATGTCCTTCCCTCTCCCATGGGAAAGTCCAAATCCTGTTTCAATTACTGTGTATGCAATATGACTATGTACAATATATAGTATATACTTAATGCATCACTGATACAACTGAAGACAATTCAGAGAAGAACTTAGCCACATTCATAGCTTCAGGTACCACCTCTGCTGCTCCCCAAATTCAGATCTCCAGTGCAGACTCCACCCCCTGAATTCCAGACTCTGTCCCCAGACCAACATCTCTACTTGGTTGTCTGACAGGCATCTCAAATGTAACAGCCAAAACCAAACTCTTGATCTTGCCTCTCATCCATTCCTGTTGGAGTATTTCCCATGTCAGTTGATGGCAATTCCATCCTTCCAACTGCTTAGGCTACAAACCTGAAGGCTCAGCCACAGAACTTCTGTTTATCATACCCCACATCTAATCTCAGTAAATCTGGCATTTTTGCCTTCAAAATAAATTCATAAACCCGGTGTGATGACGCATGACTACAGATCCAGTACTAGGAGGGCTGGGGCAGTGGGGAAGATCACTTGTGCTCAGGAATTGAGACCAGTCTGGACAACATAGAGAAACCATGTCTAAAAAAAAAAAAAGTTTCTGGACATAGACATGGTGACATATGCCTGTATGACTTTAATCCTAACTATTCCAGAACAGGAGGTTTGAAAGTTAAAGGCCAGCCTGGGAAATTTAGGGAAATCCTGTTTCAAAATAAAAAATAAAAAGGATGTAACTCAGTGGTAAAGAGCCCTGGGTTCAATAACCAGTACCACACACACATTAAAAAAAAAAAAAAAAAAAAAAAAACTTAAAATGGTGAATTGGGGGCTGGGGATGTAGCTTACTGGTAGAACCCTTGCCTAGCATGAGAGGCCCTAGGTTCCATCCCCAACACCACAAAAAATAAAACTAACCCAAAGGATCCCACCCTCTCCACTTCTATTTCCACCACCCACCATGGGCTGATTGATGATGTCTTATCATCTGCTGCAGTCTGGCTGGGCACAAATAACCGAGCCGCCACAAAGCCTTGTAGGTTCAAACAGCAACCCTTTATTCTCCAATTCTCACCGGCACTGCACACACACTACTCGGGAACACACTCCTTCCACCGAGCCCCGAGCGCCCAATCTCCCCAACCCCGCGAGAACTGCACGGGAACTCCAAAGTAGCAGGCACCTGGGGCAGACTCCCTATTCCCGCAGCAGGGTCCATATACAACTCAATCAATCCAGCATCATAGCAATTATATACAGCTTAACTCAAATCATCATCTCAATGGTTCACTGGTGTCACCTTTCAACCATTCCCTCTGGCAATATGCCAGGCATCATTTTGACTCGGCTGTGGCTCTCAACAATCATCACTTCTTGGACTCTTGTAGATGCCTTTTCGCTGGTTTCCCTGCTTCTACCTTTCCCCCTATAGTTTGGTCTCTCTCCACACATAGCAGCCAGACTGTTTATTCTAAAACATAATTAGGGGTGGAGCTTAGTGGCAAAGTGTTTGCCTAGCATGTTTGAGGCACTGGGTTCTATCCCCAGCTCTGCAAAAAAAAGTCAAATAACACACAACGTAATTTCTATTTTGTGACTCCCTGTTTAAAACTGTTATGGCTCCCCACGGATCGGTTCTTAGACTAAAAGGCAGACATCTCAGCTGGCTTGCAATGCCCTGCCTGGCCTGGCCTTGCCTTTCCCAGACCTCATGTCATAATCCTTCTACTTTGTCTTTCCTCTTCAACTCTACAGATTTCTATGCTCTTCCGCAAAAATGCCAAGATGCACCTGGGCATGGTAGCGCACGCCTGTAATCCCAGCAGCTCAGGAGGCTGAGACACAGGTTTGTGAGTTCAAAGTCAACCTCAGCAAAAGTAAGGTGCTAAGAGAGACCCTGTCTCTGAAAAAAATACAAAATAGGGCTAGGGATGTGGATCAGTGGTCAAGTGCCCCTGGGTTCAATCCTTGGTAACCTCTCAAAAAAAAAAAAAAGTGCCAAGATGCTTCTAACATCAAGACTTTATGTACCTGATATTTCCTCTGCCGGAATGTTTTTCCTCTATGTTTCCACATGGCTCACTTCCTCACTTCTCACCAGACATTTCCTGACTACTTCAAATGGTTACCAGAAAGGTCTCTCTGAGGTGAGGCAAGGAATAAATAAGAAACCAATCTGAGGGAAAATTATTCTCCACGATTGTGAGGTTAGTCAGTCTCCTTGCTATAGGTCTTGCTATGTCACCAGTTCCCTGCACTTAGAAGGTGCTCAATATATCTTTTTCAAATGTGAAGGTCATTGAAAGGATGTGAGATAGAGAATTTGGGGTAAGGTGATAAAAGCACTTTGTGTTAAACACCTTTGCTCATCATCACATCAGTGAGGCCTTCTTTAATTTCCCCTTAACTTCCTCTTGCTCTATTTTTTCTCCATAGCATTTAGTAGTCATCATATATAGTGATATGCCAAATATTGTTTCCATCAACAGACTGCATATATGACAGTGGTCCAATGACATTAAAATGAAACTGGAAAATTCCTATTGCTCAGTCTTTCTTTCCTTCCTTCTTTCTCCCCACTCCTTCCTTTCTTTTTTATTTTTCTTTTTTATTTTTGGTACCAGGGATTAAATCCACAGGTGCTTAACCACCGAGCCACATCCCCAGCTCTTTTTTGTATTTTATTTAGAGACAGGTTCCCCTGAGTTGCTTAGGCCCTCGCTAAGTTGCTGACATTGGATTTGAACTCATGATCCTCTTGCTTCAGCCTCCAGAGAGTCACCAAGATTACAGACATGCACCACAGCACCTGGCTCCCTCCCTTTCTTTTTTTGCAAGTGCCAGGGACTGAATCCAGAGTCTCATGCATGCTAGACAAGGCAAATGCACAACCTTTGAACTACACCCTCAAACCCAAACCCAAGACCCCCAAAATCCTGATTCTTTTTTTTTAAAGAAGGGGTCTCATGCTGGGATGTAGCTCAGTGGCAAAGCGTCTGCCTTGCATTCCCAAAGCCCTGGGTTCGACCCCCGAGTTCCAGAAAAAACAAACAAAAAAAAAGAACCCCACCAAGAAGGGGTCTCAATGTATTGCCCAGGCAGGCTAAAAGCTGGGTCTAGAAGCGGGCACCACATGCATGGCTCTAAAATGCAGCATTCTGTTGCTATTTGTGTGCTTATGTGTGTGTGTGTGTGTGTGTGAGAGAGAGAGAGAGAGAGAGAGAGAGAGAGAGAGAGAGAGATTGGGGATTGACCCTAGGGCTTTGTACACGCTAGTCAAAATGCTATATTATGGGCTGGGGATGTGGCTCAAGCGGTAGCGCGCTTGCCTGGCATGCGTGTGGCCCGGGTTCGATCCTCAGCACCACATACCAACAAAGATGTTGTGTCCGCCGAGAACTAAAAAAAAATAAATAAATAAATATTAAAAATTAAAAAAAAATGCTATATTATCTAGTGCCTTTATTTTTATTTTATTTATTTTTATGTGGTGCTGTATCATTACTATGTTTAGATGCACAATACCATTGCATTACACTTGTCTACAGTATTCAGTACTGCAATGTGATGTACACATTTGTAGCCTAAGAGTAAAAGTTAAACCACAGATCCTAGGTATGTAGTAGGCTATACCATCTAGATTTATGTATGTTTATATCTTTGATGTTTATATCACATCATTAGGCAATGCAATGACTTTATATACAATACATAATTACTGTTACTTATATATATTTATACAATATATATTCACATATGAATTTATATATTTTTTTTACAGTGTTGAGGATTGAACCCAGTGCCTTGCACGTACAAAGGAAGTACTCCACCACTGAGCTACAACCCCAGCCCTCGAATACATAATATACACACTGAATTTACAGTAAGACATTCATCAGATACAAATGCATGTGAATTATTTACATATTGATACTAGCTATCACTTTATGCAAAACGTGGTCCTTATGTGTATTCTTTTTTTTTTTTTTAGTTGTAGATGAACACAATACCTTTATTTATTTTATGTGGTGCTGAGGATTGAACCCATGCCTCCCGCATTCAAGGCAAGCGCTCTATCATTGAACCACAAATGCAGACCTTTATGTGTATTTTTATTATATATAATTTATATTATAGATGTAACTTTTAGTGGTAGAGGGCTTGCCTAGAATACCAAGGTCTGAGTTTGTTCATCAGTACTGCAAACAAAAATCAAGCCCACCTAGAGACTTGTTTCGTCCCAGCTACTTGGGAGACTGAGGGAAGAGGGTCACTTGAGCCCAGTATTTTGAGACCAGCTTGGGCAACAGAAGGGAGACCCTATATTATAAAAAATAAAATAAGTGACTTATATTATATAATCACAGATACCTACTATGATACATATTTATATGTGAAACTATAATTTTTACTTATTTTTTATGTTTATGGTCTGTCTCACTCCAAAATGTTAGTTTCACGAAGGCAAGACTCCCCATCACTTGGCCCACAGTTTGAGCTCCATAAACGACAAATGAATGAACTCCTTTGGCTACCTGAGCCTCAGTCTCTCCATCTGTAGGATGGGTGTGCCTTTTAATCTGGAGGCACCATCACTTTCCGTTCCCTTTTCCCACAGCACAGAGTACGGCTCCCGGAAATCCTCAGCTCTTGCTTACATTTTCCCGAATTCTGCGCGCTGATACCCACCACGTGCACCAGGCACTGGCCAGACAGGACTACCAACCCCAGCATGCCACTCGCGTTTGGGACGTACCATAGCTTGTAGGGGTATCTGGATCTGAAACGGGCGCCAGAAGCACTGGAGCAGAGGCAAACACCCCTCTTGCCAAGCATCTGTGGTACATTCCAGACCGGGGGCCCTCTAAGGCCCCGCGCTTCCGACCTCCGCGCAAACTCTGGTTCTTCTTGCACGACGGAGGTGGTTTGCTCTTCCGTTGCCCCGTGGCTTCGGCTCATCTCCAAAAAGAAGGCGAGGCTTCCGCCCGGCACAGGGGGTGAGCTGGAGCACCTTTTCCCCAAGCCCCTTGGACAGCATTTGGAGGAGGGCGCCCCCCAAACCCAACTTTGGGGATCCCTTAATGGGTATATCTGGTGGCTACGGGCCCGGGGTGGCATTTGTGGGATGTCTGCTTTTGAGAAGACCCTTAGTAGGCGGCCTTTGGGGGACCCTGGGGTGGGATTTGGGAGTCAGTTTCGAGGAGTACCCCTCTGAGGCAGGCATAATTATACCCCTCGGAGGCAGGACTTAGGGGAGGCTAGGGGAGACTTAGGGTCTGTATATGTGTACTCGTCCGGCAGGATTTGGGGTGTTTCCTTGAGAGAGAGGAGGAGTTGAAGATTACTAACGTCTAGGCGAGGTTTGGGGAGGGCTTGTTTCAGGACAGGACCCGGTGACAGTGGGAACATTCGGGACCGACGTGGCATTGTGGAGGTATCTGTGGTCTTTGTGACCTCTGGTTCTATGATGAAGTCTCCGCGCCTGATGAGGTTACTCGGGACTGCGAGACTGGACACGTTGGGGCTCAGACCCAGGGAGAGGAGCCCCCCAGCTCAGGCTGGGAAAGAGACCGTCTGCTAGGCTCTTCCTGAGCGGACGTAGTGCTTCCCGGCCTTCGTTGGTCGCGGCTTTTTTCATTATTCATGAGGAGGTGGGGCTGTGGTGGGAAGCAGTTTTTGGTCTCTTTCGCACCTGGTTCGCCAGAGGTATCTGCTTGCGAATTATTCTCGAGGGGGCGGAACAGCGTTCAGAAGGGGCATGCTAAAGGGGTATTCCAAAGCCTGCCGAGCAAACTAGAGTTTATTGCTTATTTATACAAAAATCAATCGAGGTGAGTAGTGCCCGGAGTTTTCTGAGACTTTTCTAGGGGCACTGTGCCCAATTTATGAGGGGCGTGGTTTTCACAGCTTCATCTGCATGATCCGCGGTTAGATTTCTCTTATAGATTCCAGGATTTAAGCCCTGTGTCTGGTGAAGGATGAGGCCTCTGCATTTCCTTCCTTCTGGCCCAGTAATCCCAGATTATCAACCGAGCCTCTGGATTCAAATCTCATGGCTTCATGCTAGTTGTGTGATATTTAGCCAAACTTTGAATGAGCATGAAAAATGGGTATCTGGATAACGAGTATACGGATAAAATCGCTCATTTAGCGATTTTTTAAAAAAATATTTTTAGTTGTGGATGGACACAATACCTTTATTTATTTATATGCGGTGCTGAGGATGGAACCCACTGCCACACACGTGCAAGGCAAGCGCTCCACCATTGAGTTACAACCCCAGCCCTTAGTGACTTTATAAGTCCATTTTATCTTCAGAAAAATCCTAGGAGGTATGTTATTATTATCCCATTTTATAGATGAGAAAACTGGGACACAGGAAAGCTAAGTAATTTGCCTAAGATCACACAGTGGCCCAGCCAGGATTCAAACCCAGTCAGTCTAGTTCCTGAGTCTATAGTCTTAATAATCAAATGCTATAACATCCTTCCCCCAAGTTAATAGTAGCACCACTGCTGGGCACAGTGTTGTACACCTGTAGTCAGGCCACTAAGGAGGCCGGGGCTGGAGGATCACTTGCGCCCTGGTGAGATCAGCCTGGGCAATACCCTATTTTTTTTAAAGGAGACTACTATTGTTAGTTATATAGTATTTACTATGTATCAGTGTTCTAAACCCTTTCTACAAATTTAGGCATTTAAACTCCAGCCCAAGCCAGGCGCAGTGATGCACACCTGGTCCCAGCAACTCGGGAGACCAAGAGAATCTCAAGTTAGAGGCCAGCTTCAGCAATTTAGGGATACCCTGTCTTAAAATAGATAGAGGGCTGGGAATGTAGCTCAGTGGTAAAGTGCCCCTGGGTTCAATTCCCAGAACAAAAAAAGAAAGGGGGAAAGAGGAAAAAGAAACTCCAATGCAAGGTAAGTTACTGTTATTTTGATTTTCTGGATGGGGAAATAGTGGCCTAAGTTGGGGGTTTCTGAAGTAGCTGGAGATATCCTCACCCATAACTAATTTTATATTAATGTAAATATGTTTGTGTGTATATATACATATATATATATATACACACATATAGTATTTTAAAGATATACATATTGTAATTTAAAAAATTTAGCAGTGTTTTGTGGCGATATTGTTCTAAGGCTCATTCCATAATTCACTTTTACTGATTTTCATAACAAATTCATCTCTATGAGGTGGATGGGTTCAATCACAATTTTAATCTTCACAGTTGGGGAAACCGAGGCACATGTCAAAGGCAAATAGTGTATCTGGATTTGGTTGGACCAAGGCAGCCCTGGTTCCTGAGCAGTTAGTGAGGGATGGGAAGGAGGGGCTTATGCTTTCCACTGGGTTTCCCTGGTCTCTGCAGGGTCATCTATTATTACTCATGAACAGAAAGGCATGACCACATTGCCTTGACTATGTATCATAAAATCCTTATTTGCTGGGAGGGTTATCTATGAGTGTTTATGGCCATTCGACCTCATGAATAATTAATAAACTGGGTGGGACCTTTCTTGACCTCTCTGAGTTTCCAGGTTGAGCTGCTGCAACGGCATCATTCATTATTCAGGAGCCAGGGGAGCATGGTTTTCCCTGCAGTAGCCCCATTTCCCTGAGTACAAGGTATTAGATGCAGCAATAGGCGGTCCTGCCTCTTTTGTTCCAGCCCACTGGGCCTTATGCATTATTCATGAATAAGATGCAGGCTTGGTCTCCTTGGCATCCAGGCTGCTGCAAGATCATTCATTATTCATGAGCAGTGGGTGTGGCTGCCATGTTTTAACATCCGCTCTCTGGTTGCCTGGTGTTAGAACCAACTACCTGGCTTCGTGTCTAATTCACAATCAGGAAGCGTGGCCTTGAGGTTCTTCCTTGGTTTCCATGACAGTCTGAGTGCAACAATTCATTCCTTATTCATTTTCCATGGGGCGTGGCCTCTTGTTTTACCTGTTTTCCTAGTTACTGCCACAGTACCCACCAGGTGGAGCTGTTCCCCTTCTAACCGAAAGAGTCACAACCGGGCAGGGAACATACATGATTCATGAGTGGGCGCGGCCCTCCTGCATCCGGGTTCCTGGGGGTGGGGCCCAGGGTTTTGTTCCGGCCTTGGGCTCTCCGGCCGCCATCTTGTGTCGGCAGAAGGGAAGAAGGTGGTAGGGAGCAGCACCACAACCACAACGGCCGGGGGAGGAGAAGGAGAAGGCGAAGGCGGCGGCGATTCTACGCGGCCCAGGCGGCGGGGAGGAGGAGGAGAAGGAGGAGGGTGGCGGCCGGGCTTGGCTTCGGCTCCTTGAGGAGTTGGCGGCGGCGCGACCCGGGGAACCGGCATTGGTAACAAACAGCCTTTCTCGGCACCTGGCCCGGGGCAGGGGATTCGGGAGGCTGTGGAGAGGCCTGGGTTGGCGCTGTGCCAAGCTGATGTCTGGGCTGGCCGCTGTGACTCGCCAGTGATCAGCGGAGAAGGGAGCATGCCAGATTCAGGGGCGCGGCCGATGTTTCCCATCTGGGACCACCGGCTCTCTCTCAGGGGCTACAAAATCTGACCTTGGGGTCAGACCCCTCAGATGTGCTTTATGGAGACTCAAGTTCAACATCCTTAGTCAGGTACCTGACTCCATCTCGAACCTTGTATCAGACCATAACTTCCTCCACTTTCCCATAAGGGCACTAGGATCAGCATTGCTGGGTTAAGCCCTTTCCCATTGTGTGCCATTAAAGAGTTTCCCAGAATCTCCAGGGAAATCTTTCTTCAGACTCCTCGTGGCTTCCAAGAGGGGCCAGACTTCAGGGAGGGTCCCTAAGGCCATCATTTCTGAGAGAGCACCTTCTCTAGTATTTCCCTTAAGACATCCGCTGGCCCACCCCCCTCCTCTGCCCGTTGCATACACTATCTGCCTTTAATGGGATTAGACCCTTTGAAAAGCCATTTTGCATTTTGGCCCTGGCCATCCTTTTGGAGGCCCCTTTATACATCTGAGGTCTCCCAACCCCACCTGACCCTAGCATCTTCTATCAGATACCCCCTCTGGGCCCAGCATTTCTATTCAGAGACTGCTCTTAGCATCTCTGCCTTTAGAGATTCCTTTCAGTTCCTAGAATCTGCCCATAGAAACTTTCACTACTTTGGGTAATTCTCCCTATTATGTGTTTCTGGTGTTCTCTTCTGACACTGCTCACAGGCCTTAGCAAATTCCACATCAGATATCAGGGAGGAACTATTTAGATACATGATCCTCCATTAAAAATACCCTGCCACCATCTGTTCTTGCAGACCCTGTTGGCTTCTACCCCATTCTGTTGGACAGTCCTCTTCCTGACCCAACCTCTGCCTTCAGAAGCCAACCAGGGTTTTATTCTCTTTTAATCTCACATCAGGCTTCAGAATCTGGTCTCAAATCTTTTCAGGATCCCCAGCATCTTCAGTCAGAAGCCCTCAGCTTCTGCTTCCAGCCTCATAGAATACCAGTATCATACCCTAACAGGCCCACTAGACCTCCATCAGAATTGAGGGGACCCCCCTCTCCCCCCGCCAAGCATCTACTTACAGAGCTTGCATGGGATCGAACATAATTGGTCAGAGAGACTAACTCCTCTTGAGGACCTAGCCAGTGTTTACTTACTAATGTTTTTAAGGTTAAAACTGTCTGGATTCATCTTTCTTTCTCTGCCTTGTCTGCAGCTATGGTACCTAGCATATCCTGTCAAGAGAGATCCATGCAGGGCCTTTGTGTTCCATTAGAAATCCCTCCCCAAGGGTCTGTCCTCAGAGACCTCTCCAGCCCCTCAGCATCCATTCTCACAGCCTCCTGGGACTTTAGGCATTAGTGTCATATACCTCTCATCCTGAGAAACAGTTATTTTTTGGTGGAGGGTTTTTTTGTGCCACCAGCATCCTTGGGCTCTAAAATCTCCCACCCATTCCTTGTGCAGCTTCCCCCAGCAACTGACCATCTTCCTCCTTGCAATGTCTGGGGGGCAACTGAAGTTTCTCGGACCTCCCCAAAAGATCCTTTTCCAGAGATGCAAATTTGAGTGTTTCCTAACACCATGGCTGGGTCCCCCTGGAACTTCTAACATCTCCTTTTCTATTTCCCTTAGAGCTCCTTGGGTTCAGACAACTTCTTCCTGATTTTCTTTTCTCACATTCCCAAGGAATTATCAATTAACCCTTCCCAGGAAGCTTGGCAGGCCTTAGTATCTCTTTTCTGTGCCCTAGCTTTTCCATCCTGATCACTTGGCCCTGTGCCTGCCACTTCTCAAACCTACTTCAGGACTCTACCCTCAACTGTGGTTTGAGGGTAGAACATGCTCTGGCTTCACAATCATCAGTTTGGAGACTGTAGGTCAATTTTGAAACCCTCTAAGCTACAGTTCAGCTTTGCTAAACAATTCACATAATATGCATTTGATAGGGGCCTGAGCGCATGTTGAGGGTATACATGATGATGGTGGTTGTGGTGATGATTTTTGCTGGATGTGGAGATGTTTAGCTCCTTTCTGGCGGTTTCTACACCAAACTCCTCCTCACCTTGAGAAAGGGCTTTTCCAAACCTTGGCAATTGAAATCCTCTTTTGATCAATTATCCCAAACCTGCTTAGACCCTTGCTGCCAGCACTAGGGGTCTAGAGATAAAAGTTCTAGTTATTAAAGAACTTTCTGGCCCTGGATCATCTCTGATTTAAGGAGTAAGGAGAGCATATGTCCTAAACATACCAACCAAATGGCAAGGTAAAGATATAACTAAGTATTGGAGGTCCCTGCAGGTGTCCTTGCAGGATTTCACGTGTTCTCAGGTCCGAGTTCTGACCACAGACCTTGACTTCTTTAACTCTCCCAGCAGTCCCTTGAGGACAGTTGTATTTGTCCCAGCTTTTGGATAAAATGGGGCTCAGAGGAAATGAGATCCCTACACTGAGTCAGGGAGCCAGTGAATGGAAAATAGTAATTGCCTTTGTCTCCTTCCTAACTCACCAAGCCTCTTCCTATCCAGGTTGGTTCTTAGCATTCTCAGCAATTTGATCAGCAGACTCATGGGCCCTAGCCAGCCTCCCACTTCTTCTTGTCCTTTCCTTTACCCTCTCATCCCTTAGCCCTCTGGGCAGGGCCTGGAGCTGGGTCCTGTTTACCCAGGAAAATTCAATAAACTATTCTCCACAAGCTATGTGACTCTGGGCAAGCAAGTGGAGTTGTTTCTAAGCCTTTGTTTTCTCATTTGTGATTTGGGCATAGGTTTATGTGGTTCATGAGCATTGTTAGGATTAGACAAAGCCTTTTACCCTGGGATTGACTGGCAGTAAGCTTGGGGTAGACCATAGGGAGCTCTTGTCATTGTGGTTAGTGCTAGAGTGTGACATGTGCCAGGGTGGAATCTTAAGTACTTGGTGTGGTTGGGTATCAAAAAAGGCTTGGTGGAGGATCAGTTATATGAACAGAAAACTTCAGGGTAAGCAAAGGTTCAGTGCTTTGAGGAGGGAGCATTGGGGGTGAGGGGAAGTGATTGTGGGTCCTCTAGCATCTAGATCTAGCCCCCCCCTTCCCGTGGCCCCTCAGAGTTCATTGCCACTGCAGGCTGTATTCTGTCTCTGCAACCTAGTGTATGACCCTTAGTAAGTCACTTGTCTCTGAGCTTAGGTTTTCTCATTTATCCAGCAAAGACGCTAAATCCTGCCTTGTGGGGTCAGAGCCATTGAGGGGATGAAACTTGATAATACTGGGAAGTAGCTTGGGCTTCAGAGTCAGCAGATCCTGGTCAGGTCCCAGTTCAGCCATTCTCTGTGGGAATCTTGGTCAAGTCATCAAACATCTCTGAATGAATTTTTTTCTTCCTGTGTGAGTTGGGGGTTACTATTGTAGTCTAAACTCCACAGGGGTGACCTGAAGACAGATTGGAGACAAGGCTTGTACGATGTTTGGTATGGTATCTGGCACAGGGAGGACTCCTAGTGAATGTTTATCATACTGTTTACCTGTTTAAGGGATTCCACATGTAGATGAGACTTGAAGTGTTTTCTGTCTTCTTTTTTTAATTGGCCTGGGCTCATTTTCCCCTCCCAAAGTTTGAGGTTGTATAGTTGGGCTTTGTAAAATTCCTCCCTGACCCCCTGGGGACTGTGTTCTCAGTAGGGTATCCCCTGCCATCAGGCCACCCTGATGAGTGTGATACCCTGATAACTGTCCAAGCATTGTTTCCCTCTTGCACATCCCCCTATCCCCATCCCTGGGATTAAGGGAGAAGAGAGTGAGGAGAATGGCTGCTTGGTGTTGCCTACCTCCTCTGTGCCAGGTCTGTTTTTTCTCGTCTCAACCCCTTGGGGAAGGTAAACTGTATCATCACCCCTATTTTACAGGTGAGAAAATCGATCCCCATAGGGGTTAAATGATACCCGTCAAGGAGCAACATGGTCAAGATTTGAAACCAAGTCTATCCTGAATCCACATCCCTCCTCTGACCTCCCCACAAGTAGTCTTGTCGTTTCTTCACCCCACAGGATTGGAGTCTCTCCCTTATTTTCCTGGGCTGGGGAGAGGCAAATGGCTTAGTGGTCAACAACGAGGATTTGCAAGCCAGACCACCTGGGTTCAGATCTTACCCCCAACAGTGGTGTGACCCTGGGCAAGTCACTTCATCTCTCTATGTCAGTCTCTTGTAAAACAGGGTTGCTAATACATTAGTCTTCCTAACCCCATAGTCATATTAACAAGCAGGAAAATGTTCTTGTGTGCCCCAGGCTCACTTTGAACCTCCTTTACCCCTCTAGATGTCCAGCTCGCCGCTGTCCAAGAAACGTCGCGTGTCCGGGCCTGATCCAAAGCCGGGTTCTAACTGCTCCCCTGCCCAGTCCGTGTTGTCCGAAGTGCCCTCGGTGCCAACCAACGTGAGTATCTTCTTCCTGGAGACTGACAGGCATGGTGGTGGGTGGTGGGTGGGAAGGTCCTTTGTATCATTGTGCATCTCTCCACACCCCATTCCTGCACATCTCCCTAAACCTGTTCTTGCCCTCAATCCCTAGGGAATGGCGAAGAACGGCAGCGAAGCAGACATAGATGAGGGCCTTTACTCCCGGCAGCTGTAAGTGGGGCTAAGGCCTGGCTGGGGTAAGAGGGTAGGGTTGGGTGGGCCAGGCCCTGACCTGTAGTGCCCCCTAACTTGGCAGGTATGTGTTGGGCCATGAGGCAATGAAGCGGCTCCAGACATCCAGCGTCCTGGTTTCCGGCCTGCGGGGCCTGGGTGTGGAGATCGCTAAGAACATCATCCTTGGTGGGGTTAAGGCTGTCACCCTACATGATCAGGGCACTGCCCAATGGGCTGACCTGTCCTCCCAGGTACCTCTTCCCAGCCCCATTCTCCCTGTTGAGGCACCAGCCCCACTGCCTGCCACAGTCTCTTCACTTTTCCCCCCTACTTCCCTCTTTGTAGTTCTACCTGCGGGAGGAGGACATTGGTAAAAACCGGGCTGAGGTGTCCCAGCCCCGCCTCGCTGAGCTCAACAGCTACGTGCCTGTCACTGCCCACACTGGGCCTCTTGTTGAGGACTTCCTTAGTGGCTTCCAGGTACTTGGGACACCCCCAACCCTCCTGCTTAATTCTCTCCGAGCCCATCTCTAGTCTGTTCAGTGTTATTCAGGATTTAACAGGCCAGCCTGGGCGCTAGGTTTTGTGTTAGGAAGTCTAGATGATGGATGAACTCTAGCTTTACCTGCTGTATTTTGGCGCAGGTCACTTTGACCCTGTGCCGTAGTTTTCCTGTTTGTAGACTGGGCATGGCAGCAGTACTGACTTCATAGGGCTTCTGTGAGGGTTAAGCGTTTAGAATAACAGCTGGCACATGGTAAGGGCTATATGGATGTTTGCTAAATAAAAATTCTTGAGGGACTGTGGGAGTTGAGGTTCTGCCTTAGGAGTCCCTGAGGGCCAGGGCACTAGAGCTGCACCCTAGTGCAGCAGTAGCATCCCACCTCAGTGGGCAGGGATGGGCTCTTGGGGAGAGAGCAGAGACTCAAAAGATCACTGCCTGCCAAGCAGGCGTTGTCTTGAGAACCAGGAGCAGGCGGGTGTGGTAGGAGTGAGCTCAGACTTTGGCTGGAGACAGTTTTACTCCTCCTGGGTCTTGCAGGGCATCCAAGGTTGTAGGCAGAGAGCAGTGGGTGTTTGTCAAACAGGTGAGTCAGCTGTTCTCCAGGCTCTGCGCCTAGCTATCTCTTTAGCTTTCCTGACATAATGTAGGGATGCATTTTTCTCTACACTGAGTTTTACCCTTGCTAAGTGGAGTTGTACCCGCAACAGTCTTCCTTAGGAAGACTGAATCAGAAAGACCCCGGACATCTATACCTTAAGGACTACTTGAGCCCTCCCCACCTCTGTCATTGTTTTTTTCCCCTTTCCCCTCATTCCCCATAGGGCTGGGCCCTTGGCCTGAGCTTCCACTTCTCCACAGGTGGTGGTCCTGACCAATACCCCCTTGGAGGAGCAGTTGCGAGTGGGTGCATTCTGTCACAGCCGTGGCATCAAGCTGGTTGTGGCAGACACACGAGGCCTGTTTGGGTGAGTGCTGCCCCTGGCCCTCTTTCCCACTAACCCATATCAGGCCCAGGTCAAGACCCCCAGATTGTCACTGCCTTCATCCCTCCTCAACCACCTGAATTTTATATTTTGTGTGTTCACCTTTCCCCATATGGCATTAGCACTGTTTGATCCGCCCAGTGAGACACTGAGTTTGTAGATATTGACTGCACTTTGAAGGATGTGTAGGGCCTGTGTGCATGGGTTTGGCCATCAGTCTTGTCATCTTCCTCTATAGGCAGCTCTTCTGTGACTTTGGAGAGGAGATGGTCCTTACAGATTCCAATGGAGAGCAGCCTCTCAGTGCTATGGTTTCTATGGTCACCAAGGTGAGGAGACCAGCCTCAGGAGGCCTGGCATGCAGATGGGAAGTGGTAGTCCTCCCTGTCTGCTCCCTGAACCTGCTTCTGAGGCTCACTCTTCTTTAACCAGGACAATCCCGGTGTGGTTACCTGCCTGGATGAGGCCCGACATGGGTTTGAGAGTGGCGACTTTGTCTCCTTTTCAGAAGTACAGGGAATGATTGAGCTCAATGGAAATCAGCCTATAGAGATCAAAGTCCTGGGTGAGCTAAGGCCATGAGGGCATCGGAGGAGAACTGGGTAGGATGTTATAGAGAGGAAATGTATCCCTGGGTTCAGAGTGAGGGGAGACACATCATCCTGAGTGGCTGAGATGAACCAGAAACAGACTCCATCAGTGCTCGTGGGCATGGGAAAGAACTTCTTTATGTTTGAACTGTCATTCCTGGGAGAAGGAATATGTAGTGTTAGAGTTGCGCAGGGGAAAGATGCTTGAATGGGGCAGATCAGGGGATCCACTCATGTTTGAGCTCATTTGGGTAGGAGTAAAGAAAGGGTCTCCATTGGAGACTGGGGGCCAGGGACTACTCAGGGCCTCATGGGGTCTGAGCTGGCTCTGGGGTAGAGGCTAGATGGTTTCTGATGTCTAAGTGGAGCCCTGAGGGGAGGGTGAAGAGATGGCTCTTGATGTCTGGGCTGGGGCAAGGATGGTTTTTTCATTATCTTGTGGGCATTGTGGATTAGAAGGAGGGTGAATAGACTGATGACCTCCCCCATCTACCATAGGTCCTTACACCTTTAGCATCTGTGACACTTCTAACTTCTCTGACTATATCCGCGGAGGCATCGTCACTCAGGTCAAAGTACCTAAGAAGATTAGCTTTGTGAGTGTGTGAGGGGAACAATGGGGCATGATTCTAGGCATTTCCAAATTCTTTGATCCTTTCTTCTGGTTCTAATGACCTTCCCCCATCCAACTCCCCAGAAATCCTTGCCAGCCTCACTGGCGGAGCCTGACTTTGTGATGACAGACTTCGCCAAGTTTTCACGCCCTGCTCAGCTACACATTGGCTTCCAGGCTCTGCACCAGTTCTGTGCTCAGCATAGCCGGCCACCTCGACCCCGCAATGAGGTAGTGGGGGGTGGGTGAGATAGCCAGGGCATAAATCCTTGGCTCTAAAGGCCCACCATGCCTCTCAGTCTACTCTCTTCCCTACCAGTGGCCTGACAGGGCCTCATTTGGTTCCTTCTGCCCCCCAGGAGGATGCAACAGAACTGGTGGCCCTAGCACAGGCTGTCAATGCTCAAGCCCTACCGGCAGTGCATCAGGATAGCTTGGACGAGGACCTCATACGGAAGCTGGCTTATGTGGCTGCTGGGGACCTTGCACCCATAAATGCTTTCATTGGGGGTCTTGCTGCCCAGGAGGTCATGAAGGTCAGCATGGGTGGAGTGGGCCTCATACTTTCCTGACTCCATCATTTGCTGTCCATCTGTATCAGGCCCCAGTGAACCACTGACTACCTCCTTCCCCTCTCCTTCCCCCTTGCCAGGCCTGCTCTGGGAAGTTTATGCCCATCATGCAGTGGCTATACTTTGATGCCCTTGAGTGTCTTCCAGAAGACAAAGAGGCCCTCACAGAGGACAAGTGCCTCCCGGTATGTGAGTGGAGCTCGTGGCTATGGGGAAGGCATCCTTGGTGGCATATCTGGGAAGGCCCCTCTCTGATCCTTTTTTCACATTCCTCAGCGTCAAAACCGTTATGATGGGCAAGTGGCTGTATTTGGTTCAGACCTGCAAGAGAAGCTGGGCAAGCAGAAATACTTCCTGGTGAGTAATCCCATTGGAAAACTGCTACCTTCCTTCCCCTGGCCTCTAACCACTTCTTACATGCTTTCTACATCCTTAGGGGGAGGGTCTTTTTGTTTTTTTAACCACCTCACACCTTATTTTTGTTAACGTAAAGGAAATTCATGTGTATCCCCTGTTTCCGTCTCTGGTGCCTTGTCATTAAGATGATTTTGGGTCAGTTATTTATTTAGATACTCAGGGGCACTTAACCACTGAGCCACATTGCCACCCCCTTTTTTTTTTTTTAAATTTTTTAGTTGTAATTGGACACAAAACCTTTATTTCACTTATTTTTTATGTGGTGCTGAGGATCGAACCCAGGGTCCAGCATGTGCGAGGCGAGCGCTCTATTGCTGAGCCACAACCCCAGCCCCCCAGCCCTTTTTTTAAAAAAACTTTACTATTAGGGCTGGGGATGTGGCTCAAGCGGTAGCGCGCTCACCTGGCATGCGTGCGGCCCGGGTTCGATCCTCAGCACCACATACAAATAAAGATATTGTGTCCGCTGAAAACTAAAAAATAAATATTAAAATATCTCTCTCTCTGTCTCTCTCTCTCTCTCTCTCTTTAAAAAAAAAAAAACTTCATTATTTATATGCAGTGCTGAGAATCAAACTCAGTGCCTCACACGGGCTAGGCAAGTGTTCTACCACTGAGCCGGCCCCCCAGCCCTTTGTTATATTTTATTTAGAGGCAGTGTCTTACTAAGGTGCTCAAGGTCTTGCTAAATTGGCTTTGAACTTAGGATCCTCTGGCCTCAGTCTCTTAAGTCCCTGGGATTCAGGTGTTCACCACTGTTCCTGGCTATGGGTCATTTCTTAAAAGTCCTGGAACCTGCAGACATGGTGCCAGACCTTCTGCTGGCTCTAGGACAAGTAAGGGGCCATGGATACTTCATATCAACCTGTGTCACTCTGATTTGCTTTCATCTATCTTGGCTGTTTCTTAGGTGGGTGCAGGCGCCATTGGCTGTGAGCTGCTCAAGAACTTTGCCATGATTGGACTAGGCTGTGGGGATGGCGGAGAAATCATTGTCACAGATATGGACACCATTGAGAAATCAAATCTGAACCGACAGTTTCTATTCCGGCCCTGGGATGTCACGGTAAGTCAGGTGTTGTGAGAGTTAGGAGATAAGGCTTTTTCCTTAACAGTATTTTGGGGTTCCCAAAACCACTCCCAAGCTCAGTGTGTTTCACTAAGAGGACTCCTACAACTGAATATTTAGTTGTACTTGTAGCTATGATTTATTACAGTTAAAGGACACACTGCACTATCAGCAAAGGGAAAAGGAGCATGGAGTGAAGTCAGTTGCAAGTTCTTCTGAGTTCTCCCTCTTGAGGACATGCTTTATTTCCCCAATTGCAAATTGTAATAAGACACATGAAATGTTGCTGATCAGGGAAGCTTGTTAGAGATTAGCCACCCAGGGCTTTTATTAGCAGGTGGTCATGTATGGAACTCATGTGTCAAACTTCTGGATTCCAAGAAGGAACAAAGGTGTTCAACATAAACCGTGGTGTTTACATCAACAGTTCAGGTTCAGTGAGTCAAGGATGAAAGTTTTTAGACTCTAGCCAAATGCCAACCTTGGAAGCATGCCTTTCTACAGATTGTGGTTTAGTCAGCTAGGGTCACTCCTCTGCACACATTTGTAACTGAGTTATACAGGGTTCTAGCGAGAAGCCCATAGGGAACAATTTATATTTTAGCCTGCCCAATATCTACTTTCCTCCCTTACTGGGTCATTCATTTATTATATGCCAAATAGTTATTAAGGTAGCAGGTACTATTCTAGATATGTGAGATACATTAAAGAATAAAACAAAGTTTCTGGTGGGGGAGACCAAATAGTAAATAATATATAAAATATTGATAGAATACATCAATGAGCTGTACTGTTCATGTTGCTGGTGAGCAGTTCTGCAGATGATACAGCAAAAACACTATAAGGAAAGTTGAGTATACCAAGGTCAGTTTGCAGCCTTGATTACTGTGGTTAAGGAGAGGGCTGGAGTTGTGGCTCAGTGGTAGAGTGCTTGCCTAGCATGTGTGAGGCACTGGATTCGATCCTCAGCACCACATAAAAATAAATAATAAAATGAAGGTATTTTGTCCTTAGTCAAAAATATTAAAAGTTAAGGAAAGCAAGATGTTGCCCAATGTCTCTAATATGTACTTGTCCTCTGCTTTCCTGGCCATGTGGCATTGTCATAGGCTATTTCTTCTACTAAACCAGGGAGCTCTTGAACTCATGGTCTACTTCTTCTCCAGTATTAAAATATATCCTCAGGTGGATGGCTCTCTATAGATATGTATCAAGATAGCACAGAAATAACTGGGCCATGTTCCTCCACACTCACCCTGGAACTCTTCACCCCCTTAGAAGTTAAAGTCTGACACAGCCACTGCAGCTGTGCGTCAGATGAATCCACACATCCGGGTAACAAGCCACCAAAACCGTGTGGGTCCTGACACAGAGCGCATCTATGATGATGATTTCTTCCAAAACCTGGATGGCGTGGCCAATGCCCTGGATAATGTGGATGCCCGTAAGTTTGGAGGCGGGTGAGGAGGTCAGGGTCAAAGTTGTATGTGGATGTGCATGTATGAGGGCTGTGGGTCTTCCTGACCTTTACTGATGTTAAGTTTCCTGCTCTCATATCTTTCCCCTCTATCTCCCCACAGGCATGTATATGGACCGCCGCTGTGTGTACTACCGAAAGCCGCTGCTGGAGTCAGGCACATTAGGCACTAAGGGAAATGTGCAGGTGGTGATTCCCTTCCTGACAGAGTCATACAGCTCCAGCCAGGATCCACCGGAGAAGTCCATCCCCATCTGTACCCTGAAAAACTTTCCCAATGCCATTGAGCACACTCTGCAGGTGAGTGGCTGTGGTGGGGAAGGAAAGAGGGTAGCCCCGTGGCTGCTGCTAGTCTCTCAGCCACAAGGCCCTTAGCCTTCAGATGTTGTAAGCCTAAGTGAAAGATGTGCTTTTTCTCCAATCTCTCCCCTTCCCCCACTTCTTGCCTGGCAGCCTAGGTTTCTAGGATGACTCATTCTTTTTTTCACTTCTATTTTTAAGTTTTTCTAGCATGTAGACAAGTATAAACAATACTATGCTGGGTACTCAAATGCCACTCCCTCTCTAGATTTAACAATTGTTAATGTTTTACCACATTTATTTCTTAGATTGATATAGTTTTTTCTTCTTTGTGCTAGAGTGTCTTGGATATCACAACACTTTACTTCCTACTATTTCACTCTGCCTCTGCAGAGTAAGGATATATTTCTGTATAATAGGGTCTTTTAACCTCAGAACGATTGACATTTGGGGGCTGAGTATTTCTTTGTCCTGGGGATGCTATCCTGTGCATTGTAGGGTATTACCCAGCATCCCTGGATTCTACCCACTAGATGTCAGTAACACCCCCTCATCACTGTAACAGCTAAAAATGTCTACAGACATTGCCAGATGTCTTGGGGGATGGGGGTGTACAAAATCACTCCTAGTCGAGAACTACTGCTATCTAAGCAAAGCACCATTTTCGTAATGAACAAAATTAATAGCCATTTTTTACCATCTCCAAGTTATTTGTTTTTTAATACTTAGTCCATATTGAGTTTTCCCTAACAGTTGTTTAAAATTAGTTTTACAGCTTGTTTGTCAGGATAATTCTGTCTGTATGACACACATATGCGGAACAGCACACATGTCATCTAGCTGAAGTCTTACAAAAGTGAACCTGCCAGGCCACAATACAGAGTCTAAGGATAACCAGTGTTCTATCAGAATAAATCTCAGCACAGTGTTGGAGGCCAAATCATTAGGACTGGTTAGGAGTATGGGGGTGGGAAAAAGACCAGTTCCACCTGTCACTTTCCCTTGTGACTCTGCGGTTTCAAAGTGGATGTGTCTATATTTGTGCATCCATCAGTCTCATTAGACCATGTATGACCTTGAACTGAACCTCTTTGTGCTTCATATTCCTCCTCTAAAATGCGGGGATAGCAGTAGCAACTACTTCACAGTGCAGCTGTAAAGACCTTAACACTTACTATATAATTGGCACTGTTTCAAGGAACCTTTAAATATGTTCACAGGGAGCTGGGGCTATAGCTCAGTGGTAGAGTATTCGTGAGTTCAAGGTCACACATGGTCTAGTGAGAATGTGGTAGATGCACAAATATAGACACATCCACTTTGGAACCGCAGAGTCACAAGGAAAAGTGACAGGTGGAGCTGATCTTTTTCCCACCCCCATACTCCTAATCACACTGTATGGTTTGGTTTCTAACACTGCACTGAGAATTATTCTGATAGCACACTGGTTATCCTTAGATTCTGATTTGTGGCCTGGCACGTTCACTTTGTAAGACTGCAGTGGGTTAAATGCCAGTTCTACAAAGAATATACTCACTAGCAACCCCATGAGATAGGCATTGCTGTTACAATGTCTATTTCGAGGTAGGGACATGGAAGTCAGGGGATTGACATGTATGCCTGAAGTTACAAAACTACATAATATACAGCAGAGTTGGGATTTGAATTGCAATCTCTAAAGTTTATATTCTCCAAACTACGTCACTAATGACTATTTCCTATCCTAGGAATTCTCAGAGGATAGAGCCTTTGTTGTGTTTTCTGCTGAGTCCCAAGAGCCTTTTTGTTTTTTTGTACTGGGGATTGAACCCAGGGGCATTTTACCACATCCCTATCCCTATCTATTTATTTACTTTGGAACCAAGTATTGAAACCAGGGGCACTTAACTACTGAGCCACGTCCCCAGCCCCTTACTACATTTTATTTAGAGACAGGGTCTCCCTAAGTTGCTTAGTGCCTCCCTAAGTTGCTGAGGCTGGCTTTGAACTTGAGGTCCTCCTGCCTCAGCTTCCCAAACGTGCGCCACCTCAACCAGCTTATTTGTTAATTTTGAGATGGGTTCTAAGTTGCTTAGGGCTTTGGTAAGTTGCTGGGGCTGGCCTCGAACTTGTGATCTTCCTGCCTTAACCTTCTGAGTCACTGGGATTACAGGTGTGTGCCACCACACACAGCAGATATTTTTCTTTTTTATTGTGATGTAGCATATGTAGAGTAAGATACACAGAACTCAATTTTCTTTTCCTGATACTAGAGGTTGATCCTAGAGGTGCGTTACTGCTGAGCTATATCCATAGTTTTTGTCATACATATGTTGGTGTAATTACTGTTCAGATCTATTCAATTGTTGGTTTTTTTTTCCTTTTTTTGGTACTGGATATTGAGTTCAGGGGTACTCAACCACTGAGCCACACCCCCAGCCCTATTTTGCATTTTATTTAGAGACAGGGTCTCACTGAGTTGCTTAGTGCCTCAAAGTTGCTGAGGCTGGCTTTGAACTTGTGATTCTCCTGTCTCAGCCTCCTAAGCCGCTGGGATTACAGGCATGCACCACCGTGCCCGGCTTAATTCAGTTGTTTTTTTAAATTGCAGTGGGTCCTTCCCCTTCCAGAGCAGCCATGTATTTTACTTCCTACTTGCTTTATTCACTGGTGGGCTTTCTCATGCTCTTGTCTGCAGTGGGCTCGGGATGAGTTTGAAGGCCTCTTTAAGCAGCCGGCAGAAAATGTCAACCAGTACCTCACGTGAGTAACTCACAAACCCCCTCGCCCTCTTCCCTGCCTGCCAGACAAGGTATCCTGTCTCTTCTCCATCACTGTCACCCTCAACACCAGGCACACTTTTCAAAGGAACCAGTGAATGCTTGGGCCTCATACTGCTGGGGGTCAGGAATAGCTTTCCATGGAGAAGGTGGGATTGCCCTGAAGCCTACTCCTAGGGTCTCTGTGTAATCTTGCCCCTCGGCCCCTCCGCTCCCTGATAGAGACCCCAAGTTTGTGGAGCGGACATTGCGGCTGGCGGGCACCCAACCGTTGGAAGTGCTGGAGGCCGTGCAGCGCAGCCTGGTGCTGCAGCGACCACAGAACTGGGCTGACTGCGTGACTTGGGCCTGCCACCACTGGCACACCCAGTACTCTAACAACATTCGGCAGCTGCTGCACAACTTCCCTCCCGACCAGGTAATGCCCACTTGCTGGTTCCATTTGACCGCATGCATTTCCCTGCAACAGGAGCCTGCCATGGGCTCTCCAGGTGGCACCTCCTAGTTACTGATCCAGCCATGGCCAGTACCTTGAATTATGGGGATCTCAGAAAAATGATTCCACCACACCTGTTTGTTCCATTTCCCACTCCATGGAGATGAGGTTTCTGTTTTCCTTACCTGTGGTGTGGGTTGAGTTAAATCCTTAGGCCTCATCAGGACTGTAGGAACTATGGGCTCAAATCCCAACTCTCTTTGAACTTAGACAAGTCACTTCTCTGCACCTCAGTTTCCTCAGCTGTGAAATAGGAACAATGATAATCTACCTCATGGGGTATTTTGTGAGGATTGATTAATTAGTATTTATTGATAATAAGTTAGTTCATTGCCTAGTAATCAATAAGAGTTTTTTTAATGGCTTCCTATCTTACATAATGTAAATGCTAAACAAAGCCCCTGGTTCCCCTGGCTTTGGAACTTTCATCTACAGTTCACTACAGTGTGGGTGTTTTGATATTGA
This sequence comes from Urocitellus parryii, assembly GCF_045843805.1. NCBI lineage: Eukaryota > Metazoa > Chordata > Mammalia > Rodentia > Sciuridae > Urocitellus > Urocitellus parryii. Next base: position 92,662,949 of record NC_135547.1, on the reverse strand, counting down.
CTCCAGTCAACTTTGAGTGCCCAGCCAGGGATAGTGAGGAAGATTGGAGCCAAGATGATGAGTCAGGATTGTCAGAGAAGCCTCTAATTGCAGATGCTGCTTCACAAAAATTTCTCTCTCCTTTAGCTCACAAGCTCCGGAGCCCCCTTCTGGTCTGGGCCCAAACGTTGTCCACACCCACTCACCTTTGATGTCAACAATGTGAGTCTCCTCCTGGGGTTTCTTGGGGTCAGGTGGAGGATGGGAAATGAGGTGGTGCTCCCCACCTGAGGGCTCATGCTTACCCTGCCTCTGCCTTCCCCCAGCCCCTGCATCTGGACTATGTGATGGCTGCTGCCAACCTGTTTGCCCAGACTTATGGGCTGATGGGCTCTCAGGACCGAGCTGCCGTGGCCACACTTTTGCAGTCTGTGCAAGTCCCCGAGTTCACCCCCAAGTCTGGTGTCAAGATCCATGTTTCTGACCAGGAGCTGCAGAGCGCCAATGCTTCTGTTGGTGAGGGTGTTTGGCCAGTAGGCCAGAAGTTATGACCCCTACTTGTCTCCAGCCCTAGTCTATCTTCCCCACCAGTCCTCTTCCCCTGGCTCTGTGACCCCAGGCCTGAGGCTAACCCCCCCCCACACACACCTTCTTTTGCACATCCTTTTCTCTGTAACATGAAGAGGATCAGTTGAGTCAGATTATCTCTCTGCTCCTTCCCACTCTGGCCCTCAGGAGAAAGCCTTTTGTTAGTTCTTGCTCTGTGTATATTTGCCTTGGTTTTATTCTTTACTCTCTTTTTTCTTGATCTGTTCATTCAGGGTTTTGGTCTTCACCAGTGATCTCCCCTGATATCTACCTGCTTTGTCGTCTTCCACATCTCTCCCATTTCCCCATCCACATATCTCGGCCCCCTCCCCACCCATTTCTCCACATACATCTTCACCCCGGTATTGTCCTCCATACTTAGGCCGAAGTTTACTGACACCTTGTCTATATATTTATTCTCCTGTCTTCCCTTATATATCTGAAATGCATCTGAAACTCTCTACATTGACCTTCCATGTATCTCTTCCCATCTCTCCTTTCCTGTCCCTGTCTATCTTCCAGAATATCTGCCTTTCATGTTCTTCTCTGTATATTGTTATAATCTTTCCTTATAACATTTTCTTTCATCTGCACATATTCTTCTCCTGTTTCTTCCCACACATCTCACCCTTGGTATATACCCTTTTCTTCCTCATTCTCCATCTGCCCCTTAGCTGCTTTTTCCTCTGTCCATTCAATTCATATTTCCCCCCATCTTCCTCTCCATATATCTTTTTTTGTATGTGTTTGGTACTGGAGATTTAATCCAGGGCCCTGTACGTGCCAGCATGGTAGGCAAGTACTTTACCACTGAGCTATATTCCAGCCTTTTATTTTATTTTGAGACTGGGTCTTACTAAATTTCCCAGGCTGGCCTCAAACTAGCCATCCTCCTCAGACTCCTGAGTAGCTGGGATTACAGACATGTGCTACGGTATCCAGCACTTCCATGTCTTCCTATCTCCCTCTACATCATTTCCCATAAGATCTATACTTCTCCTGTTTGATCTATCTCCCTTTCTCCTAACAGCTTCATTCTGTTCCTTAGAGAAATCTCTCTTCATTAGCCACTATCCCCCTCTCTTCATCCTTTTCAGGTTTGTACTATTTTCCAGCTCTACCTCTCTGCTTTGCCCCTCTGCTTTCCTAGAACATCTCTCCTTTCCAAATCCTGTATCTACCTAAATACCTTTTGCCCCACATTTCAGACCCTTGTTTGGATCAAAGGGCTGACAGCATCCTTCTCTTTGTTCAGATGACAGCCGTCTAGAGGAACTCAAGGCCACGCTGCCCAGCCCAGACAAGCTGCCTGGATTCAAGATGTGTCCTATCGATTTTGAGAAGGTGCTTGAAGAGGGCCCTGGGTAGGGCAGGGGTGTGGGCTGAGAATGGATTTCTAGGGATCTGGAGTCAGTGGGGATCAGATCATGAGTTTATCATGTGGCTCTGAATCAATAGGTGGTTCTTAGCCATCCCTCTGTGATCTGAGGAAGTCTAGCAAGGTAATTGCAGTGGAGAACACTTGTGTTGCTAGAGGCTAAGAAGTCTCTTCCTCATCTGATCCATTCCTCCCATTAATAACAGGATGATGATAGCAATTTCCATATGGATTTCATTGTGGCTGCATCCAACCTCCGGGCAGAAAACTATGACATTCCTCCTGCCGACCGGCACAAGGTGAGGGGAATCTAGGACTGATGTTCCACCCTCTCCTGGGCTTAAGTTGCTGCATTCTTCCCTTTCTGTAGACCCTGAACCTCTTGCTACTTAAACACTACTACCTTTGTTCTCTTCCTATCTCACAGAGCAAGCTGATTGCAGGGAAGATCATCCCAGCCATTGCCACAACCACAGCAGCTGTGGTTGGCCTTGTGTGCCTGGAGCTGTACAAGGTAGTACAGGGGCACAGACAGCTTGACTCCTATAAGAATGGTTTCCTCAACTTGGCCCTGCCCTTCTTTGGCTTTTCTGAACCCCTTGCTGCACCACGTCACCAGGTAAGGGCCTGCATTGGGAGTGTGTCTCTGTAGAGCTGGCTTTAGTTTTTCATCACACCTTGTTACAGGGTCAGAGTTTCTGTTGACGTGTAACCTACTCCTTTTGTGCACTCTTTGTTCATTTTTTCATTAATCACGTTGTTTAAGTACCTGCTACTTGCTGAGCACTGGTCTGCTTCCCTCCTGTGGACACCCTCAGAAAAGATGGGGTATATGAATTGTGTCCTGAGAGATTATTAATTATCAAATAATTGCAGCTGACATTTTTTGGATGTATACTAAATGCTTCACTTGATTAATTGATTCATTCAAATATTTATTGAGTACCTACTTTGTGCAAATCGTCTTTTAGGTGCTGAGGTTATATTCATAAAATAGGTTATATAAATATCAATTTGAATGATTTTGGAACTCCCAAAGAAGAACAGGATAGGGAGAGGCTTGAGAGTACCAGGGGTTGGTGAGTTTGGTATTTTATTTTATTTGATGCCAGGAATCAAACCCAGAGCATTACATGCTGAGCCTGTGCTCTACCACTGAGCTCCAGCTCCAGCCTCAGCCAGGAGTTTGGGGTTTGAAATGTGGGATGGTCAGGAAATATCTTGCTGCAAAAATTGATATGTTAGCTGAGACTTTGGGGGAGGAGAGGGGATAAGCCATGCAGGCCTTCGTGGAGACTGGGGACCAGTCCTTGCACAGGGGTATTGAAGTAGTAGTATGCCTGGCATGTTGGGGAATTAGGTCAGAGGATGAAGCAGGTAAGAGATGAGAAGACTATAAGGGTTCCAGTGGCATAAGATCTTGTCAGTCATCAGTAAGAGTATTTTGCAGGTTACTCAGAGTGATGTGGGGTCCATGAGAGAGTTTTAACAAAAGAGTTTTGTGATCTGACTTACAACATGAGTATAAGGAGATGGAAGTGACAGGGGCTGGCCCTCTGGGGTGACCCTCATCTTAATCTCCCCTCCTTGTGCTGCAGTACTATAACCAAGAGTGGACACTGTGGGATCGCTTCGAGGTACAGGGGCTGCAGCCTAATGGTGAGGAGATGACCCTCAAACAGTTCCTAGACTACTTTAAGGTAAGGACCCTTACTCTTTTATCCTTCCTGGGGATGAGATGTGCAGGGGACTTGCTGGCCTGTCCCTTCCCCTGACACTGCTGTCCTCCATCCCTCCCCTCCAGACAGAGCACAAATTAGAGATCACCATGCTGTCCCAGGGTGTGTCCATGCTCTATTCCTTCTTCATGCCAGCTGCCAAGCTCAAGGAACGGTTGGATCAGCCGTGAGTTGGCTGCTGGGTCAGCAGGGGAGGTCTTGTGTCTCTTGGGGATTCTCAACTTTACGTCCCTTCACCTGCTCTGCCCCCCACCTACCTCCCCTCTTCTCTTGCTTTCTGCTTTCCTGAACCTTTACCCTCACGCTCACCCCCAGGATGACAGAGATCGTAAGCCGTGTGTCGAAGCGAAAGCTGGGCCGCCATGTGCGGGCGCTGGTGCTTGAGCTGTGCTGCAACGACGAGAGCGGCGAGGACGTCGAGGTCCCCTATGTACGATACACCATCCGCTGACCTGCCTATACTCACCTAGGCTGGCCCCAGTCCCCCCTCCCCAGGTCCTTTCCATCCCTGGGTTCCCATTTGGCAGTGGCCCAACTGGCCAAGCCTGGTGTCTCCTCTTCACCCCCTACCTGAATCCCAATTGCCACTGCTTTCTACCTTGTTTGGAACCTGACTCCTAATAAAAAGATATTAACCCAGAAGTGGCCTGCCCTACTGGTTCCAGGGAAGGAGGGGCTTCCTGGAGCTATTTGGTTCTGATGGTGGCCAGCTGCCAATTTCCTAGCAGAGAAAATGTAAGAGTTGCCACCTCTTCTTGCTCTTTTCTCTTATGAAAATATGGAGGCACCAGTGAGGCCATAGAGAGTAGGTACCTGGGTCCATGTGAGTTTGATTGGAGGTGGGTTCAAATCCCACCTTCTCCAGTTTAACTGCAAAGAGTAAAGTTTGAGCAAGCAGGCTGCCAGGGCTTGGTCAATGTTTTTTGTGTCCTTGGGGTAGATCCCTTCCCATCTGGCTCAAAGTACTCAGACCTGGGTAGGCCTTTACAAGATTCCTGGTGGTACCAGCAATGGCTTTGGTGCCTTTACTTCAGATCTCTGCTCCAGGGAGCTTGAATGGCTCTGCTGGCTTGAGGAATGTCACTGCCTTCAGACATACTGTGCAGTTTTTATGGAAGTATTTGAGAACATCTAGAGAGGAAAAGCCTCTTTTCTGTCTCACCCTGCCCTCCTTGGCTCCACATTTGCCTATATGCTTCTCGAGTGCTCAGGCTTCCTAATCTTCGAGGGGAGACCTGGCTATGGGAGCAGAGAAGTAATCATTGGTTAGTGCAAGCAGGAGGAAGCTTGCCCTCACCCCCACTGGGACTGCAGACTATAGAGTTGCCATATTCTGGCTTTGGTCTTGGCTGAGAGCTCCAGATAGTTGAAGACGCCAATCTGGCTGGCCACTATCACATAGGTATCTTCCTCCATTGGTACTAGTGCCTGGTTCCTAAGGATGCCACTCATAAATCTGTTCCTTTCCTTCAGGAACCAGTTTCTCTGCCCTCCTTAGAAACAAGACCCCTCACTTTTCCACTCAACTGAGTGTTGGGAATATCTCAATACATTCCTGAACCTGGCTAGGTTCCCATCACAGCCTGTCCCCACACCTGATGCCTCCTGGGCCAGCTCCTAGCCCCCAGGCACAGTCTATGCCATTGACCACCTCCCTCATGACCATTTTTTCCCCCTTTTGTCTACTCTGCTTGGGTGACCTCATCCTTCCATAGTTGCCATTTAGTCCTCACCAGGACACTGGGGCTAACAAGCATTTTACCTCTGGTGTCCGATTAATGGTGGTGGTAGCTGTCTAGGTCAAGTGGAGAGACTGCCACCACAAGCACCTTTCCAATATTAGTGCTCCTTGTATGGCAGGCACTCCACACATCTGTCCACTGTCTCTCCTGTTACAAATGAGGCTTGCACACATGCTTTATTCCTCTCCCCCATTTCTCTACTGCCCCAGCTTTAGTACCCTGTGTACCTTGTTCAGTGGACCCTCCACCACATTACAACTCCAGACTCTCTAGAAACTTGTCTTTATAGCTCCTCTATTTTATTTGTTTTGTGGTACAGCAGATTGAATCCAGGGCCTTGTTCATGCTAGGCAAACTCCTATCACTGAGCTACTTCTCCTAGTGCCCCGCCTTTGGTACCAAGGATTGAACCTGGGCTTCTTTACTACAGAGCCACATCCATCCCCAGCCCTGTTTATTAATTTAATTTTGGTACTGGGGATTGAACTCAGAGGCACTTTACTATTGAGCTGTATCCCTAGCTCTTTTTAAATTTTTTGTTTTGTTTTGAGACAATCTTGCCAATTTGCTTAGGGCCTTGCTAAGTTGTAAAGGTTAGCCCCAAACTGACGATCTTCCTGTCTCAGACTCCTGCACCCAGCTACCCAGCCCTTTTTACAGCTCCTTGATCCCCTTGATACCTTATACCTGATACTCTGCCCTTCATCAAAACCAGCTTCTGAGTTACCCATTAATCCTGGCTGTATATTAGTTCCTTTCCCACAAACTATTTTACTATCTGTTTGTCTACTGTTATACCTGCCAGACAGTAGAAGACTAGGGCTCAGAAGGCCCCAGTTCGGTCACTACTGAGCCCTCTGCACCTAGCAGAGACAATGGACAGGTGGGACAAGGATGTCTCCTCTTACCTCTTCCTGAATCTAATTGCCACTCAGGCATTCAACATTTATTTAGTACCAACTATGTGCCAGGCACTGTTGCACACATTTGGGATCCAGCAGTGAATTAAAAAACTACAACATGGATGTGAGGGACTCCCTTGGAATTTTGCTTTGGCCTGGCATTCCTAAGCCCCATCTCCCTCCCTTTATTCAGATTTCAATCAGATTAGTGGTACCAACATTGAGCAATGACCAGATTAATGGGTAAGGAAATGATTTGTGAAATTTCAGAATAAAACTTTTCCTCTTAGATAATAATAATAAAAACAACAACAAAAAATCCACGCTGACCTCTGGGGACTTACATTCTGCTAGGTCAAAACCCAGAATAGCATAAGTAAATTGTTGGAAGTGGATTGGGGCTGGAAATGTGGCTCAGTGGTAAACCGGATTCCCTAGCATGTGCAAGGCCCTGGGGTCCTCCCCAGCACTGCGGATGGGGGAAAAACTTGGTGCTTTAGAAAGGTAAAGAACAGAGCCAGGTCTGGTGATATGGAATTATGGGGATAAAGGATTTTTAAATAGGTACTTAAGGAAGTCATCCTGTGGAAGGTGACTTTGATTGAGGGATTTGGAAGAAGGGAGTGAATGAGGCATTCTGATATATGGGGCAAGGGCATTCCAGACAAAGGGAACTAGCCAGTGCAAAGTCCTGGATTGTTCTTGCCTTATTCAGAAACAGAAAGAAATACGGCTGGAATGAAAGAGAGGAAAAAGGGTAGGAGACATCTATCCAGCGGTGGTGATTTGTCTTTGTCAATATTTCCACCCCCATCATGGCCCAGGAAGTCCTTACTAACATGAACTTTAATGAAAATCCTAACTGGTATGATCAAGGCTGCCATAAAGGGAAGCTCAGAAGAGGCAGGGAGCCTACTTTTGAATTGGGATGCAGTGTAAGGAAATCCCAGAAGGCCCGCCCAAAGGCTGCCGCCCCTTGAGTTGGATTTAGGGATAGTGTATTTTTTCCACGCAGAGAGAAGTGAGGGATTAGGTATGCCTAGCAGCGCCTGGCACACAACAGAGAACAGTAACAGAAATAAAGCTACGGAGGGGAACTGCGGACAAGAAGAGGGAATTGAGGTGGCTGGAAAAAGCAATTCAGTGCTTGCGCTCCCGGGAGACAGGAGGAGGCCCCGCCCCACCCAAAGTTCCAAGCTTGCGCAGTAGTGGAGCCCGCCCATTTAAAGGTCCACCTTTCTTCTCAGCCTAGGCTCCACCCCAAGAGGTCGGAGGAGATAGGAAGGGTTAAGGGCGGGATGGTGCCCGATTGAATGTTCTTTGGACCAGTCACCTTGCGGAATATTCAGCCTGTAGTTAGGAGTATAGAACAAAAATGAGCTTCCCCCACCCCGGTGAAAACCAATGAGAATCGGGCAGAGGAGAAGGGGCGATTAGGAGGAAAGGCGAAGTCACGCCTCTTCAGTTCAGCCACGCCCTTCATTCTTGCTCTGCCTCACCACAGGGAACAAATCCGATTGGCTTGGAGACAACCTCAAAGGGCGGGGCTGCACACGTTCACAGTGGGAATGAGCAGTGGGGGGGGGGCAGCAGGGCGGGGCTAGGCTGTCCTATCTAAGGTGGTAAAAGCCAATGATTATCCAGGCCATCTCTTTTAGAAAAGTCATCTTCTCTTGAACCTTTAAAATTCCTGCCTCCCGGGGCATCTCAAGGGACTAGAACTGATTGTCTCATCTTTTTTCCTCCTTCCAAAAGTCCCGTTTGCCCACCATGGGAATGTACCAAGTGAGACCGACTAGGGGTAGAGAGTGGTGACCAGCAGCCTGGCCACTGGCTGCTGCTCACCTCGGCGTTAACAAACCTCTGGAAAGATCGAAACTGAGTACTAAGCCTTCACATTTACCCCTGGCGCCGTTCCAGGGCCGGCGCCACATTCCCCTGTGGACGCGCAATGGCCGTGCCCCCTCCCGCTGCGGACGCGTCTTTTGGTACAAGCAGTCAGAGGTGAGTCCCCTCCTTCCCACTTCACCCTTTCCAGCGCGTGCGTGCGCATGCGTGGAGCGCAGCGCGCGCGGCGGTTGGGCCGTTGGCTGTTCGGCCCTGGGATCCGCCGCGTCTCCGCGAGCAGTCGGCTCTGAGCCTCGAGCCGCAGTGAGCACTCGGATTCCAGCGGGCGCCAACGAGCCCGGGGGCATCGCCCACAGCGGCCAAGCTCATGGCCGGCTGAGCGGGACGCCGCCTCCGCCTCAGCCACCGCCGCCGCCGCCGCCTCCTCCTCCTCAGCCGGCGGCGGCCCGGGCCCAGCAGCCATGGCCGAAGACTACTGGGACGGGCGCCTGCGGCGAACTGGAGGAGAAGGAGGTCGCGCGGCCTCATCCTGGGCCGCCGCCCCAGGCGCCACCGCGCCGGCCCCGCGGCTCTGAGGTTGCTCGCGCGCCCCCGCCGGTGAGCGCGTCTCCAAGACCTGGGGTGGGGGCTGCTCCTATAGAACCAACCCCGACACCGGGCGCGCCCCGGGGTCTGGACTGCCAGACTGGCAGGTGCCCCCTTCCTCCTTCGAATTTCCCAGAATGCATCAGGGTGGGGGGTCATTTGTGGCCTCCCTGACCTTGGCCCCGCCCTGGGCCCGTCCTGGGTGCTGGGGATGGGAAGTGCTGTGGGTGCTAAGGGGGAGCAGGGTGACCAAAGGACCAGAGGATGTGGAAATGAGTGACAGAGTAGCGAAAGACTCAAGGTTTGCTAATGGGGGCCTGAGCTGTGCAGGGGTCGGAGCATTAAGGTTTGAGGCCCAGTGTGTGTTAATGGCAGGGGATTGCAGGTCCCTGAGGGATCTGAGGTGTGTTTAGGGGGTAGGGTCCCGGGACAACTCTAAAGACTTGCTAGTGGAGGTTTGGGCTGCAGGGGCCCAGTATATGTTAATAGGTGACAGGGTGGTGGAGGTAACAGAAAGTGTGGCGATAAGATCAGGGCTAAAAGGCCTAGTGTGTGGTGATAAGGGTCAAGTTGGTATTAATTTTGTGTATTTGTTAATGGTGGGGCTACAGAGTGTGAGGGTCCAAGGTGTGCTCATGGAGGGGCAGATAATTGGAGCCCAATGTGTGCTAAAGAGGGTCATGGCCTTAAGGGTGTATGCATGTAGTAATAAAGATCTGGATAGTGAGAGGTCTGGTGTATGCCAAGGGTGTGTAATGGGGACAGGATGGCAGAAGATCTGGGCTTGAGTTAATGGGTATCAGAATTGCATATATGTGTGAAGGAGGGTGATGATGAGGGAAGTGTCTTAGTATGTAAGAGCTCAGCACACTAAGGGTCAAGGTGAGGTGTGAGTCCACAAAGGGAATGTGAGACTCCAGAAAGTGCAGGGTAATACTGTATATAAAGTTCTAGTGATTGACTGCTAATGTGGGTTTAAAGTCATAGAGACATGTAAATGTGTACCATCTGGGGGAGAGTCAGCCATATGAAATCTGGAATATAAGGAGTGTCAGAACATTGTAAAGACAATGTGTGTTGGTGTGGCACTGGAATATATTGAGGTTCAGGGGGAACTGTGGTAGAGCTGTGGAGGTCATTTAGTGTATAATAGGGGGAAGCAGGGCTATGAAGAGGGCCTAAGTGTGAACCAACAAGGGTTAAAACTGGAGGGATTGAAGCAAAGAGAAACAGAGGTCAGGAATATGTGATGGTGTAGGTGTGCCAAAGTGGATTAGAGCCATGGAGAACTGAAGTGTGTGCTAATGGGGGTCAGGGCTGAATGGAGAGCTGTGTACACTTAATGAGGGTCAGACCATTACAGAACAGTGTGTTGTGTATCCCTGGGGAATAGGGCTGAGTAAGGGTTTAGGGTGTGCTAATGGGGAGGCAGGACTTGTAAGGCTATGTGTGTGCTAATAGGGGTCAGGGTGGAATGAAGGTCCAGTTTGTGCTGATGGAAGGGATAGGGTAGTAGAACAACTTGACAAGATATATGTTAATGATGGTCATGGGTGAGAAGGGGCCTGAGTGTGGGCAAAACCAGTCAGGGATCTTCAAGGTTTACTTTGTGCTATTGAGATCTAGAGCAGTGTGAAGGTTCAGTGAGTGTTAATTCAGGTCAGCTGTAGAGCGTCCTAAGTGTGTGTTAGTGTGGGCCAGAATTCTGGGGGGAACCATACATTGATAGAGGATCGGTACTGTGAAGTGAAGGAGCTAACAGGCAACTGGGGCAGGGAGGGGGCCAATGAATGTGGTACCAAGAGTTACTTAGAGGGGCTGAGCATATACCAACAGTGTTCAGTGCAATAAGTTAGGGCTTTGAATGCTGCAGTGGAGTTAGAGATAAAAGGAGAAATCATGGATGCTAATGGGAGTTAAGATGTAGTGAGACCTGCTTGAGGGTATGTGCCCATGACGGTCAGAATGAGGAGTTATATGACCATGGGAGTAATAGAGTGTAATAATAACTGTCCCCAGTGGATTGTGTATTATGAGGTAGCAAATATCCTTCAGTATGAGAATAGTCGGAGGATAGGTGTGTGTCCTTGGGGGTCATAAAGGACACATGCCCTTTTAAAAATAGTTGTAGATGGACACAGAATCTTTATTTTATTATTTATTTATTTTTATGTGGTGCTGAGATCGAACCCAGTGCCTCACATGCTACAAATCTATAGGCCCACAAAACTGAAATGATAATAGTCTTGCTGCATATAAATGTTGAAGTGTCTGTTCACAGGGGCCTGCCTAGCTTCTCTAAACTCACCACTGGGAGTATTGCATGATACACAGATTTCCTACCACATCTTCCTAAAGTTTTCAAGAAATGGAACGCCATAATGTATCTAGCCCTTGAGGGTTCCAGAAGTCATGACTACTCTTGTCTCCCTCTCTATCTTCCATTCAGCCCTACTTAGAGTTTCTCCAACCCCTCCCCCATTCCCTGTCACCACATTCAAAGCAATGGGTATCCATGCCATATGGGGACACAAAGTAGTCTTTGGGAGCTGGCCATGATTTACCTTCCTTAGCCATAGGTCCAGTGTTCAGCCTCTCAGGTCAGGATTTTGTTGTCAATATCCTGGGTTCTCTGTGGATGGACCTCATCCTCTATCTGGGTCTTTCTGTTAGGCTAGACCCTCTTCCCTTCTTGAGGGCAGTGAGTTTAAAAGGCAGACAGAAGCAGGGGTGGGAGCTGCTGGGTTAAGCACTTGATTTCAAGGTAACAGATGACCCATTTCTCTCAAATGCAGCCACAGCCTCATCCTCGACCTCCTATCTAGCTCTACTTCCCTTGGGCCCAGGGCCATCTTAGTCCCTGCTGTTAGTCCAGATGGTTCCTGGGCCAGGTCTTTCCCCCTCTTCACTGGCCCAGAGCCCAGGAGGAAGCAGAAGAAGGCCAGCTTAAACCTTTTGGTGGCCCCATTCTCTCTAGCAGCCCATCTAGGTCATATTCCTTAGACCAGCATCTCTGAGCCACCTTTTTTGAGGTTGTTCATGAGTAGCAGGGACTCAACCACCTCAGCAGAGGTTGGTCCTATGTGATTATTTGTTTCTGTCATATGTACTTTTTGAGCATGCTTTCTGTGTCAGTAACTATTTCAGGTCCTCAGGATATATGTGTAACCAAAACAGAAATCTATCCTGTTGGTGCTACTATCTAGTTGTGGTGACGAGATAGATAGTAAAGAGCAAAGAGACCAATAAATAGATGGTGTCATTTCTAAGGAGGTAATAAGTGCTGGGAGATCTACTTCAGGATGGTTGAGATTTTTAAATAGGGTTATTCATGAAGAAGGCGACATTTGAGCAATGAAATGAAGTGGGTGGGGAGTGAGCTATTTTACATTCTGCATGAAGGGTGTCCTAGGTATCAGGAACAACCAGTGCAAAGGCCCTGAGGTAGGACTGCTGAGTGTAGTTGTACAATGACAACTGGGAATGGTCAAGGGGGAGGTGAGACCAGAGAGGTAACAGGGGCAAATGAGATAAGGGCCACATTGAGGACTGGGGCGTTAATTTGGGGGGTGAAAAAGGAAATGTACATTGTCTAGTAGAGGGAAAAAAGTGACCTGGCTTGTGAAAATCTGAGATGGACACTGTGGGTCCCAACTGGATCGAACCTTTCCAGCAGCTCTGGGGACAACTAGGGTATACTGAGATGGCCCCTCCCAACTCCACACAGTGGTTGGGTCTGGACAGGAACTCTGCACCCCCTATCTGGGTAGAGCAGTGGGGTAGTCCACTAGTCACCATGACAATGGTTGCTGGGGGAGGCCTGAGGGTCCTTGTAGCCACAGGGAGCATTCTGCCTTGGCAGTTGGGGGCAATGTGGGGCTGGTGCCAGCGGAACATGCCATTCTATGGGCGCGCCCGGGGCTGTGTCACTGGTCCCTCAGTTCTGGGCGAGCCCCTTGTCCCACCTGTGGCTGGGTCCATCACTACCGCTGCACCTGAGATTGCCTGCTGTGGAGCCCTCTGCTCCCACAGTGAGGTTGCCACCGTGGAGACCAACAATCTACTGGGTGGGCCCTTGCCCTCAGCCAGCCACCCAATTCTGAGTACCCAGGTGGGCTACTTAGGAGTGTTTGTATCAGTGCTCCCAATAGGTTGTCATAGGTTTTAGTGTGCCCATGGTAGTCAAGCAAATGCTAATGTGGGACCCATTTCTATTCATGTCCCCTGCTCAGGTCGCCATGGATCGGATGAAGAAGATCAAACGGCAGCTGTCAATGACACTCCGAGGGGGCCGAGGCATAGATAAGACCAATGGTGCCCCTGAGCAGATAGGTCTGGATGAGAGTGGTGGTGGTGGTGGCAGCAACCTTGGAGAGGCTCCAACACGTGCTGCCCCTGGGGAACCTCGCTCTGGACGGGGCCCACTTAGCTCTGCACCAGGTCAGTCCATTGACTACTACTTCTCCTTGCTCCCAGTCCCCAGGTGCTGTCTTCCAGCCAAGTTCTTCTTAGACTTGTATTATTTTCATTTTCTTTTCTTCTTTTTCTCCCCTTCCCTACAATTCTTTTTTAACATACTGTCTGTCTGTCCATTGGTGCTCCTTTCCTTGGCTTTGTGTCCATGCTCCATGGGAAAGGGTACCTTGCCTATTAGAGTTGCCCCAAGACTCCCTCTGCCCTTCTGCACTCTGTGATATAATAGCCCTAAGGCCTCTTGGCACTCTGCCTGCCCTGGGCCTGCCTTCCTAGGGCCCTTGGTTACCTCTGCTGCCACCTGCCTTCTGGCCCTGGGCCAGCCGCAGTCTCCGCTCATCCCTGGAATGAGGTGCTCCACTAGGTGACTACTGTTGCCTGTCATCCTCTCATACACCCTTCCCTTTCAACCTCTTCTGGGCCCACCTGGGCTTCCCTGGGCTCCACTGTCCTGTCCCTGAGGGACTCAAGGCTGTTTCTGGGGCCATGTGCATAAATGGGAATGATGAGGGAATGTGTTGTGTGTGAGGGGGGTGTTCTTGACCCCACCTGGCCTGCCTTCCCCCATCCCTACCACCAGAGATTGTGCACGAGGACTTGAAGATGGGGTCAGATGGGGAGAGTGACCAGGCTTCAGCCACATCCTCGGATGAGGTGCAGTCTCCAGTGAGAGTGCGCATGCGCAACCATCCCCCACGCAAGATCTCCACTGAGGTGCTTAACCCCCGTCTTGGTGATGGAGGAGCTGGAAAAGGGGTTGGGTCTGGGGAAGTAGAACTCATGGTCCTGTTTTTCCCTTGTCTTGCCTGCTAGGACATCAACAAGCGCCTGTCACTCCCAGCCGACATCCGGCTGCCCGAGGGCTACCTTGAGAAGCTGACCCTCAATAGCCCCATCTTTGACAAGCCCCTCAGCCGCCGCCTCCGCCGCGTCAGCCTGGTGAGCACCTTCTCTTCCTGCTCTCTCCTCCTCTTGTTCCTCTCCTAAAGCCATCCCTTGGGCCTGCTTCAACCTGCCTCCTTCATCCCACAGTCTGAGATCGGCTTTGGGAAACTGGAGACCTACATCAAGTTGGACAAGCTGGGTGAGGTGAGAGACAGCCAAGAGGTCCATGGTGGGAATGGAGGTCAGTAGAAACTCCCTGCAGCCTCATAGCACCTCTCGTCACACTTCCTCACACCCCAGGGTACCTATGCCACCGTCTACAAAGGCAAAAGCAAGCTCACAGACAACCTTGTGGCACTAAAGGAAATCAGACTGGAACATGAAGAGGGGGCACCTTGCACCGCCATCCGGGAAGGTACAGTCCCCATCTCATATGGGGGTTATTCCCCATGGCACACAAACACTCCATGGTGAGGATAAAAACTAGAGGTTCTGGGAAACCTTTCTCAATGCTCTGGACTTCCTGAGAATGCCCATCACCCACATATCCAGGTATTAGAGTAACCAGGAATCTGTAAATGAACCAGGGAAGGTGAATGAATTGCAAACCATGGTGCCTGCTTTGGTTCTGAGAGTACCCCTTAAAGTGTTCAGAATAGCACCTGGAATGGATTTGCGTTGTATAGAAAGTAAGCATGAAGGCTGGGGATGTGGCTCAAGCGGTAGCACGCTCGCCTGGCATGCACAGGGTGCTGGGTTCAATCCTCAGAACCACATACAAATAAAATAAAGATGTTGTGTCCACTGAAAACTAAAAAGTAAATATTAAAAAATTCTCCCTCCCTCTCTCTCTCTCTCTCAAAAAAAAGAAAGAAAGTAAGTAAGCATGAAAACTCAAGTTTCACACTGTGCTACAGGCCTGTATACTGAGGATTGGAGCAACTCCCCTTCCCAGAAACCAAAATCAGACTGTAAAAACCTAATATCTTATGAACCTGGTGCAGCAATCCAAGGTTCTTGTTTCGTACATGTCTCTGCGCTTTATTTTCCACATTTGGAACATGGAGGCACCTTCCTGGCATAGGGTGGGTTAGAGCCAGTTGCTGTAAGATGTTACCTCATGGGGAAAGAAGGAAATGCTGGGCTTATCCCTATCTGGTCCATATCCTCACCTTTGTCCTGAGAATGGGACTCTGACTCTTGCTCCATCTCATTCCCATGCTTCCTGCAGTGTCCCTGCTCAAGGATCTCAAGCATGCCAACATTGTTACACTACATGACATTATCCACACGGAGAAGTCCCTCACCCTTGTCTTTGAGTACCTGGTAAGGTTGGGTGGCAGTGGGTCCTGGAGGGAGGTGGGGAGATGGCCAAGAGCTTCTGGATGTGATGTTGTTCCTATATTGCCTCTTTTCTCCTCAGGACAAGGACCTGAAGCAGTACCTGGATGACTGTGGGAATGTCATCAACATGCACAACGTGAAAGTGGGTGTGGGGCAAGAAGCAGGGACAGGAGGGGGACTCCACCCACTCCACTGCACCCCCAAAATCTTCCAGAAATGGCCATTCCCATTTGACTTTTTTTGCTGGGAATTCTTGACATTGGGTGTCTGTCCTCTTTTGTTTAACAAAGCTCTGGGCTCAATGTGTTTGGGAGGGAGCAGTTCCTGCCTGCTGGGGGTTGGGCTGCTGGATATCCTTTGACCTCTGCCTCTCATTACTGGGTTCCCAGCTGTTCCTGTTCCAGCTGCTCCGTGGCCTGGCCTACTGCCACCGGCAGAAGGTGCTACACAGAGACCTCAAGCCCCAGAACCTGCTCATCAACGAGAGGGGAGAACTCAAGCTGGCTGACTTTGGTACCACCAGCCTCCCCCTTCTTCCTCTCTTTCCTGCAGCCTTATTCTCCCAGCACTCCCCTTCCCCATGGCCACTTAGTCTCATTTTCCATCAGCTTTTCTGAACTTTGCCTAGGACACCCTCTACCCACTGCCTGTGATCTCCTTATTCCAGCTGCCCCTTCTCTTTGCTTCCCAGGCCTGGCCCGTGCCAAGTCAATCCCAACGAAGACATACTCAAATGAAGTGGTGACACTGTGGTACCGGCCCCCTGATATCCTTCTCGGTTCCACGGACTACTCCACCCAGATTGACATGTGGTGAGGAGAGGTGGAAGTATAGCAGGGCCAGGTGGTGAAGGGGGTGGCTGTTGCAGCCATACCACCCAGCCAACTGCCTCCCTGTTCACTGTGCCCTCCCTGCCCAGGGGTGTGGGCTGTATCTTCTATGAGATGGCCACAGGCCGGCCCCTCTTCCCGGGCTCCACGGTGGAGGAGCAGCTGCACTTCATCTTCCGCATCTTGGGTGAGGAATGCGTAGGCCCTAGGAGCTGTGGGCACATGAAGGGAGGATATGAGATGTTTGGAATCAAACAACTCCTCCCTGTTAGGAACCCCAACTGAGGAGACATGGCCAGGCATCCTGTCTAATGAGGAGTTCAAGACATACAACTACCCCAAGTACCGAGCTGAGGCCCTTTTGAGCCATGCACCCCGGTGAGGCTGGTGGGTGGGGTGGGCATTAGGGACCAGAGTGTCCAAACTCAATGTAAAACAGATTCCCTTGTCCTTGTGGTAGACTTGATAGCGATGGGGCTGACCTCCTCACCAAGCTGCTGCAGGTGAGACCATTTTCCTGGACCAGTCTTGGGGGTGGGGAGGTTCCAGGTATGGGGACACAATGACCCCCAGGGCCTCTGAGGCTGGCAGGAAGGAGAGACCTTCTCATTGAAAATTCTAATGCACCTACTTCCCCCCAATTCAGTTTGAGGGTCGCAATCGGATCTCCGCAGAGGATGCCATGAAACATCCATTCTTTCTCAGCCTGGGAGAGCGGATCCACAAACTTCCTGACAGTAAGTAGAGCTGGAGAATGGATGAACTGGGGCAGGGATTGTGGGGAACAAGACTCCTTGGGACAGCTGAGCTGGTTGTGAGGGTTCTAGCTGTGCCATCTCTAAAAAGATCCTTGTTCATACAGTATAATGGGTTGTATTTACTAAAATATTTTTTTGGTTTTCAGTTCCTTTACCTTTCACAAAAATTTTCAAACATACAGTACATAAAAAGACATTTCCTTATATATGTGCTAAAAAATGCACAAAGCTTAACCGTACAATGCAGTTAATTTTCACATACTAAGCACACCCATGTAGCCAACACACAAGTCAAGAAATGAAGATAGAAGCTTCCCTTGAGCTCCCTCACTTCATCTAGGTTATTCCAGGCCCATTGTTTGTTTGTTTGTTTGTTTGTGGTACTGGGGTTGAAACCATGGGCAATTTGCCACTGAGTTTCATCTCAGCCCTTTTTAAAATTTTGAGATAGGGTCTCATCAAGTTGCCCAGGCTGACCTTGAACTTGCCATCTTCCTGCTTCAGCCTCCCAAGTAAGAGTAGCTGAGGTAATCAGCAGGACCATTTTTAATGCCATTTTTTAAAAATAAGAAAATTCATTTAACCCAATAAATGCTTGTTAACCTTTGCTGGGCATGGTAGCGCACCTAACTACTTGGGAGACCGAGGCAAGAAGATGGCAAGCTGTTATAAACAATAATAAAAATAAAAAGGACTGGAGATATAGCTCAGTAGAGTATTCTTGATTTCAATCCCCAATACTGCCAAAAAACAAAAACAGAAACAAAAAATATAATATGATGAGTTCACACAAGTACTATAACAATTCATCAACTCAGCTAATGTGGTTTTCTCTACTTCCCTCTGATTATTTTGAATCAAATCCAATCCCATGGATATATATTCATCCTTAAATAATTTGGGCATGTTTATCTATGAACAATTTTTTAGAAAATGTTATCTCACCTAAAACAATTGGCCCACTGGGTTAAATCATATTTTAAAAATGCAGGACGTTGTGGCACACACCTGTAATCCCAGTGGTTACGGAGGCTGAGATAGGAGGATCACAAGTTCAAGGACAGCCTCAGCAAAATAAAAATAAAAAGGTCTGTGAATGTAGCTCAGTGGTAAAGGGTCCCTGAGCTCAATCCCCATTATCAAAATAATGGTTTAAATCAGATTCTAAAATACCATCCATCACCTGGACTTAACAGGTAGTCATTGCAATATCATTATCACTCTCGAAAATAACTTCTTTGTAACATGCAGTAATCCACATCCCATATTCTCTAGTTGTAGCTGGTTTGTGTGTGGAATTATTTGATGAATGAAAGGCCTCTTGAAAAATGGGCAACTTGGGGTTAGGGTTGTAGCTCAGTGGTTGACCACATGCATGAGGCACTGGATTCTATCCTCAGCACCACATATACATACATACATACATAAAATATTGTGTCCATCTACAACTAAAATATTTTTTAAAAAATGGGCAACTTGGTCTAATTCCTTCAGTGGGACCATACAGGGGCTGGTCTTGGATGGCCCCATGGGTTATCCCTTACATAGGTGTCTCTTCCACCCACAGCTACTTCCATATTTGCACTAAAGGAGATCCAGCTACAAAAGGAGGCCAATCTTCGGTCCTCATCAATGCCTGACTCAGGTAGGTGTGGCGCCTCCCTTGTCCCTGCCCCTGCCCCACCCACCTACCTGCTTGCCCACCAACAGCCATCTGCTCTGCTTTCCCCTGCAGGCAGGCCAGCTTTCCGTGTGGTGGACACCGAGTTCTAAGCCAAGTTCTAAGCCACAGACCGAGGTCCCAGCAGGCAGCGGCTGGAGGGATGCCACACCCCTCACAGGGCAGACCCCAACTGCATCCTCCCTGCTTGCTGCCTGCCTACCTGCCTGAGCCACACTCACCTGCCCACTTGTCCCCTGCCACCTGCCCAAACACCCAACCATTGGCCTGTCAACCCACCCATTGGCCTGTCTGCTGGGTGCTAACAAAGCTCTCATCACTCCTTTGCTTGGTCTGTCTGTCTCTCTTTCTCTGTCTCGGTAGTTGCCGGCGGACAGCATGGCCGTGCCAGCCTCCCACGCTGAGGCCAGGCCTACCCCTCCTCATCATATCCTCTCCCAGGACCACTACCCCATGGCCAGCCAGGGGTCTGGAGCTAGCCCAGGCTGGGGCTCTTGACTCAGACAAGAAGGTGGCGATGCCTTGGGTCTGAGGCATTCTCTACCTGCTTTCCTGCCTGCCCCATCTGCCTCATGTTGTGTGGGCCTTTTTTTTTTTGTTGTTGTTTGTTTGTTTCATTCATTGTTTATTTTTTAATTATTTTAAATGAGGTTTTCATTTTTTTAAATGCAATATCTCTGTATACAGACTGGCTGGGCCCCACCCCCTGTGTGAGGCCCTCCCACAGTATTTTGTGCAATGAAGCCCCACTCCCAGCCTTTCAGAGAGGCAGGGACACAGCCCCTATTTGGAACCCTGACCATCAGCAGACCCTGGGATCGGCTATGGGAAAGCATGCCTCGGCCACTCGCCTTCCTCCCTTGCCTGCCATTCCCAGCTGCAGGGGGATCTGTAAATTGCTGGAGACTCTGGGAGATGGACAAGGTGTGGGGGGAGATCCCACTCTTTCCCTCCTACAGTCCTGTAGCCGGACCTCCTTCCTTCTCAGGGTCTCCCCAGCCCAGCCCAGCCCTCCTGCCCTGTCTCACTCGGTGCTGTTGAGTAGGGGCCCTGCCAGGAAGGAACTGACCAACTTAGCCAGGAGCCATAGTGTGTATACATGCATAAGCAGGGACAGAGGGACACATGGGGGGTTTGTGCCCAGTTGTTGCTCCCTAACCCCTGGGAGGGTGAGACAGGGCAGGGACAGTCTCCAGGGTCATCCCTGGATGGGTGGTTACCTCCCCTTCCTCTACCCTAAGCCCTTGGGGCCCTTAAACGGGGTGGGAGGGCAAGGGTGGGAGCCTTCCTAATGGGATTTGGGGGGTTGGGTTCCCGAATGCACCATAATCGCTGTATGAAATATTAAAAAGTTTAAAGTGAAAAGCCTGATTGCAAATCCCTGTAAAGGGGTGGGGGCTCAAGCTGGGGTGATTACTAGAAACTTGGAGAATTCATACCTGGTCCCCATCATCTAGGAGAGCATTGGGAGTAGGCCAGGGACATGGTGTGATTATGAACAAGACTTGATAGGTTGTACATGTAATGGTGGAACATCCAATTGAAGCAGGAAGGGCAGGCTGAAGAGTGTTGATGGGCTGAGAATCAAGCAGAGAGGAGTTAGATATATCCAGCAATAAGAGTAAGCCTGACAGGGTAGAGGCAAGGGCTGTAGAGAAGCTGTTTGAAGGACACTGAAAGCCCCAGGGTGTAGGGATGAAGCAAAGAGGCCCAGTGTGACCACCACATATCTGACCAGGACTGATTGGAGAAGAAATGAGATAAGGTTAGATTTTGGACTTCTGAGTAGGTAGAGGAAGAATCCTTTAATACATGGATTAAGTTCAGGAGTGGGATCACAGAGCTGGAAGTTTTGGATTACTGGTGTCCAAGAAGTAGTGGAAACCATGGGCATGGGTGAGGTGATCTTGGGAAGAGGTCCCAGACTGGGACTTACCCTCATGTGGGGATAGTTGAGGTTTTAATTTCTGTCCTGTAAATTCTAGCTCACATGCCCTGAATCAAGAATAGACAACAGGCTGAAGTGGGGTGGGCAGGGCAGGCAAATGCTGCAAGTAATTGTAAGCCTAATTAAGTGGCTTTTTCCTGAAACCCAGTGGTGGTAACCTGAAGACCTCTAATCACACCACTGTGTCCTTGTATGCATTTTGATGGTATTTCAGCTTGTAGCTTCATGGTGCCATAGTGGCTGCCATGTCCCCAGAGATGGGAATGCAAGCCTGGAAAACAGGACACCCTGTTTTCTTGTAACAGGGCTGGAAATTTCACAAGCTCCTCAGCAGATTTCCTGTGCTATCCATCTCTTAGGTAGAATCAGAAGATATGGGCCACCTATGGCAGCAAGAGAGGCTGGAAAAATGAGGACCTTGCAAAGGGGGATGAGATTGCCAGTCCAGACATAAGAGAACTGGAATTCACCCAACTGCCCTAGGAATCAGTAGGGTTATTGGTATGAGCAGAATTTGGTTTCTGAAAGGTGAAGAAACCAAGTCTAGGGCTGGGGGTGTGTAGCTCAGTGATAGCATGTACCAGGCCCTGGGTTCAACTCCCAGTATCACAAAAAAACAAAAGTCTAGGGCTGGGAAGGAAGGCTTCTTGAATTTACCTGGTTGCCCAGGTAAATGGGAAGGGACAGTTTGCAGAGGGGCAAATTCAGTGAATTTGACAAGATTCAGTTGGGCTTGAAGAGCAGCTCTTTGTCATGTGTCAGTTCCAACTCAAATGCCACTTTCTTTGGGGGTCCCAAGTGAAAGAAGTGCTCCTTTTTCTCCTACAGGGCTTATACAACCCTCAGGGTATTGTGGCCCCTTATCTGTGGCATGTCTGGGTTGGGGGCTGGAATTATGTACGAGTTGCAGAGATTAATCTCTGTCTCACAGAGGTTAACTGAAAATGAAGTAAATTATGAGGCTGTGTGTGGGTGAGGAGGATTGAAATTGTGCAAGGAGACAGACATGTATGGCTATGGGCCTAGGAATGTGTAAAAGCAAGGTTTTTGCCTGTGGTAAATCGGTAATAGTAGCGAAGGAAGTCACTGAAACAGTCCTGGAATCTTTTTTTTTTTTTTAAAGAGAGAGTGAGAGAGGAGAGAGAGAGAATTTTTAATATTTATTTTTTAGTTCTCGGCGGACACAACATCTTTGTTGGTATGTGGTGCTGAGGATCGAACCCTGGTCGCACGCATACCAGGCGAGCGTGCTACCGCTTGAGCCACATCCCCAGCCCCGGTCCTGGAATCTTGATGAGCCTGTCTTAGGGGAGTTTGGGACAGCCAGGTGGGGACCGCCAACAGGTAGATAAACATGCAGAGAGCCCCACAGAGAAAAAATTCAATCACCAACCAGTAGAGCTGGGAGCCCTAACAGAAAAAAAAAATGGTAGCATAAACTAGCATAGTGTTTTTCAACCAGGGACAATGCCCACAGGGGACATTTAATAATATCTGGAGGGAGAAATTTGGCTGTCCTGAAGGGTGCCACTGTTATCTAGTAGTAGTGCCAGGGATGTAACTGAACAGCCTGCAAAGTTCCCCACAATGCAGAAATGACAGTAGTGCCGAGGCTGAGAAAGAAATCTGGCCTAACACAATGCTTCTCAAACTTCAGCCTCAGGATCCCTTTTTTATATTCTTAAAAATATTGAGGACACCTAAAGACCTTTTGTTTAGATAGGTAGTCTCTGGATATTTTCACAATATACACATGACAGGAGTGAAAAAGTATTTTGAAAATAGTTAGACTCTGTGAAACCCCTGAGAGGATTTCCTGGGCAGAAAGCCCTGGAGCACAGTTTGACAATCTCAGGCCTGGTGTTTAAGGTCACACTTCTAGAACCAGATTTCTTGAGTTGGAACTATAACTCCAGCACTTATTAGCTGGGGGACAATGTGTTAAAATTTCTGGTCCTCAGTTACCCCCACTGTTGCCCATGGAAGGCAAATAATAGTACCTGCTGCCTGAGGCTACTATTTAAATCCAACAACACACTTAAACTGGGCAGACTACTAGTTATTATTGCTGTGACTCCAACACACAACAGGAGCCTGGGGCTGACTTGCCTTCATCACTTTTGTCTACCGAATAAATCTAGTTCAGGAAGGGAAAAAAATGGCCTGCAGGCCAAGGTGGTTATCTGGAGGAGACCTCTTTTGCATTGGGTCTTGATGGATGAGAAGGGTTGTAGAATGAAAGGAGGGCACTCTGGTCAAAAGTGCCACTCCCAGGATAGGGGTCCGCAGTACTAAGCAGAGAATCAGCAGAAAAGTTTTGGGGCCTTTGTGATTCCCTGAGCACTCCTTAATATGTCCTTGCCCACCATGGGAAACTCAGCCTCCGCCTTCCAGGCAACCTTTTGCCCTAACTCAACATGGCGTTAGAATCCCAGAGAGCACTATTGTCTTTCTTAGTTCCCAACTGGAGGTTTTACCCTGTGAATGGGTTGCAGAGATCACAGCCCACCGCCCGATGCCCGCCTAGCCCTTCGACGCGTCCGAGCGAGGGGCCCATTTCCAAGATGGCAGAAGCCCCCTGACTGTTTGGGGGGCTCTGCTTCCGTTTCCGGGATCAGAATCCGGAAGTGGCAGTTGAGGGTCCTCTTCCTATCTTCAGTTGCGTTGGCAGTTAGAAGAGGACGGACGGCGATGGCGGCGGTCGCAGCGGACCCGGCCGCAGCTGCCGTCGCGGAGGCCGCTGAAGACAGAGAAATACAGAATGAGGCGATCCCTGGTCTGGACGACCAGTGGCGCCAAATCGAGAATGGCGAGAGTGGGCGAGAACGTCCACTGCGGGCTGGCGAAAGCTGGTGAGGCTGGGTTATAGCGAAGCCTTGGCTGAGGGGATGGCGGGGACCTTGGCAACCGCGGGGGACTTGGAAGCCGATGTCTGTGGAAGAACTGCTGCGGGGAGGGGCCGGTAGGACAGCGGGCGAGAGGGGCGGGGAAGTGCTTGTGAATGAAACGCAACGTCTGGGAAAGAGGCGGGGCCTGTGTGGTGCAGTCTGACGCCTGAGAACAAAATGGGGTTTGTTGTAGTGGAGGCGGGGTCTGAGAGGAAACAGTCATGGGGGTTGGGGCCTGCGTCGTGGAACCTGGAGCCTGGGAAGGAGGCGGGCTTTGTAACGTAAGGCGGGGGCGTGGCCTGCATTACGCAATGCAGTGTCTGCCGCTAGGAGCAGCCTCTTATTGCTCCCAGGCGCCTGCGACTGAAGTGAGCCTTGTGACGTAAGCTGAAGAGCAGAATCGGAGCAAATAATTGTGGGCCAGGGGAGGGAGCGAGCGCTTACGTGGAAGGAGCCCGGCGCCTGGGAACGAGGCTAGTCTTGTGAGGTGGGCTGAGGGGCGTGGTCTGAGGCCAAGGAAAGACGGTGGAGGGGAGGTTACTAAGGCAGAAAATGGCGCCTGTGAATGGGCAAAGTTTGTGATGTGATGGGGTTTTTCTGGCGGAGGACTGGAGAAAGTGCAGGTGATTAACATTGGAGCGGCCTTCGATGTTATGTCTGTTTTCTATTTTAGTATTATTTTGCTTTTATAATCAGGAGAAAAACTTCATTTTTAAAAACGGACCATACCCTGATAAATCGACTTTTTCTACTGATTTTTTTTTTCCTCATCACTGCTGCTTAAAGTTTACTGCTTCTGGGTTTATTTTATTTCTCGCCAAGTTGCATTTCTCTTTTAAATTGTTAAAGGCATAAGATCCTATAAAGATTATAGTATAAAATGTTTACACAAGTCAGATTGACGTACATCCTTTTAAAATAAACTGTGTACTCTTCAAAAATATCAAAGTCGTGAAAGATAAAGGCTGAAGAACTGTCCCAGGTTAAAGGAATTAATTCATTTTAGCAAGTCATGATAACTAAATACAACGGATCCTAGAACAGAAAAAATAAATAATTTTAAAAATCGTGTTTTCTCATTTTTTTCTTTCAATGGAACATTCCATGGAGAAATCGGTAACATTTGATTAAAGTTGATAGATTAGATATTAATGTTTCTGTTTCCATTATTGTGATAATTATATTGTGGTTATGAAAGAGAATATCCTTGTTTTTAGGAAATGCATACTGAAAATTTTAGGGATGAGGAATCATCGTGTAAGCACATTATTCTCAAATGGTTGAAATAATAGCATATGTAAAAATGCATGTACCGGGGGTGGGAACTGGGGAGATATTGGTCACAGGAGAAATTTCAGCTAGACAAGGGGAACACATTTGGGAGGCCTGTTGTACAAACATGGTGATTATAGTTCATAGATATCTATTGTATACATGAAAATCGCTCAGAATATTTATTAGATGTAATGGATATGTTAATTAGCTTGATTTAGTTATTCCACGGTGTATACATATATTAAAATACCATGGTATATACTAAAAGTACACACAATTTTGTCAATTTTAAAATAAATAAAAATACCAGAAATGATATATAGAAACAACAATTGAGCCAAAAGGTAAAATGTTAGATTGGGGAGTTTGGATGAAGGGCATATGGGAAGTCTGTATTATTTTTGCCATTTTTCTGAGTTTTTTCAAAGTAAAAAATTAAGAATAAAAATATGTGAATTTTTCCACCCAGGTTAAGATTCACAAACACAAAAAAATCCTTTTGTGCCCTTTCCAGATGGAAATTCTTCCTACTCCATGAGAAACTGTTATCTTGAATTTTTTAAAATGCATTTTTGAATTTTGGATTGAGTCTCTTCATTTTCTTGAATGTTCTCCCATAGGCGTATGCATCCCTAAATAGTGTTTGTTGTTTAAACTTTCTCTTTTTATGTATGGAGCATATATATAAAATCACACTTTATATATGAAGTTATATTTTTTTTAATGTGCATTTCTTTAATTTTTAAAAATATACACAGGAGAAGCCATGTGTTTTACATAGGAATACACACATCACAAAGCATTTCTTATAATTTTCCAAAACTCTTATTATATCAGTCTAAAATTTATTAAATCAAATATATCAGAATTTTTTTTAAGTTAAATGAAATCCCTGAAACTACTAGATATGCTTAACTTTTACAGGATGTATGCTGTGAGCCCTTATATCAGACAATACATGGTTATATATAACATTCATGGTGTTAATCTTGATCACTTGGTTATGGTGGTGTCTGGCAGGTTTTTCTATTCTGAAGACACCATTTTCCTCTTTACATAAATAGTGATTCTCTTTAAAACATACATCATGTCCATCCATTCCCAAAATGTTCCAGCATCTTCCCATGTTTTGCATTGTAAATGCCAAAATTCTTATAGCAACCTGCAGGCCTTTGTGAGGCTGGTTGCCTGTTTCCATTCTGATTTCTTCTGGAATCACTCGGATGACACACCCCCTTCTTCTCCCCATCCAGAGCCAGCCATGTTGAACTCTTGTTGTTGTTTAAGCACATCAATTCTTAGGGCCTTTTCCAGTGAGGTTTGCCTAATTTAGAGAGTTCTTTAATAAAAGTACTAGTGAAATGTGTATTCCTGTTACTAGGGAAATAAGTTGAGATTCACTAAATTGGCAAAACAGAGCCAAGCAATGTTTTTGTACCATTACATCATAGCTCTCCAAAAAAAAAAAAAAAACCAGAACATTTTATATCCCTTTTGGAGATGTTAAAAGGGGCCTCAAGGATTTGGTCAAACCCTTCTGACCTTTATAACGATGTCATGATTATGTCATTGGTAGATAGGACAAGAAATTCTATCATCCTTGCCAATACCGTTCAGAATTATCCCATCAGTAATTATACGGTGATAAAAATGTTTTGGAGCCAGGAGGGAGGTGGTGGTTGCACAACAGTGTGAATATATTAAATGCCTCTGGATTGTTCAATTTAAAATGAGTTAATTTTATATTATGTGTAATTTCACTTCATTAAAAAAATGACTGCATCAATATTGGTTCAGTATTGAAGCCAGATTGTCTGATATCATGGGTATTATCAAGAAATATTTTTGCTAAACTACTTAAATTTTTTTTTAGTTGTAGGTGGACAGAATGCCTTTATTTTATTTGTTTAATTTTATGTGGTGCTGAGGATCAAACCCAGTGCCTCACACATGCTAGGCAAGTGCACTGCTGCTGAGCTACAGCCCCAGTCCCCTAAACTACTTATTTATTTATTTATTTTTTTAGAGAGAGAGAGAGAATTTTAATATTTATTTTTTAGTTTTTGGCAGACACAACATCTTTGTTTTTTGTATGTGGTGCTGAGGATCGAACCCGGGCTGCACGCACGCCAGGCGAGCGTGCTACCGCTTGAGCCACATCCCCAGCCCCCAAAATTACTTTTTAAATGCTTATTTATTTAGATAAGAGCAAAGCTTCTAGATGTTCTTTAATTTCCCTTCCATTTATAGGGTTTGAGTCAGTATTTATATCTGCATCATTTTAAGACTAAATTCAAATATAATAGTATAGTTTCCTTGGAATTTTTAATTTTTATTTTTGATGATGAACCATCTACAAACATGATTAAATCAGAGTTAACTGAGGGAGTCTCTTGCATGTCTGCAGCGGTTCATAGCTTCCTAACAAAGGTAAGCAATCACAGGGTTCACCTTGTCCAGGTGAAGGAAGGGGAGGGTGGCTGGGTTCAGAGTGTTGCAGCAATGGATAGTGATTTATGAAGGGACAATAACAATTTCTTAGAAGGTTATACTTAGAAATGTTGAGGAAAGGTATTTATAGTAGTGTATCTCATTCTATATAATTAACTGTAATTACCTAGGAAGATGAGCTTTCTTTTTGTTGTATCATTTTGTAACATACTAAGTTGGAAAATGAGGACTTTTATATCAATTTCAAGTTAATTAAAATTTGGAGAATTTTAGATGAACATGATGATTCCTGTTGTCCTTTTAAATGGGTGATGAGACAAATCTTTTTTGTTACCTTCCAAAGACAGTTTAGTCATTAAAGAACATTTTAAACAATAACATTGTTCTGAAATTGGGAAAGACATCAAAAATAGTTAGAAAAGATATAATTGGGCATGGTGGCACACATCTGTAATCCAAGCAATTTAGGAGGCTGGGGCAGGAGGATTGCAAGTTCAAGGGGCAGCTTCAGCAACTTAGTGAGGCCCTAAACAACTCAGCAAGACCCTGTCTCAAATAAAATACAAAAAAAAAAGGCTGGGGATGTGGCTACAAAGAATGATTTTTAGTGTTAGTTTTCGTTAAAATTCTGTCTTTAAAAAAGAAGTTGATCTTTTCCTCCTTTTGCAGTAAAGTTATCACTAAACATAAATTAGCTTTCCTAAATAAGTGAATTTCATAGACTGACTATAGAGGCAAGTAAGTTCCCGAAGGGGGAATGAAGGTGTCTGTGGTGCAAGATAGGGTGGAAGATGGGGGGCTCTGTGGAAGGAGGCTATATTTCCCAGAATGAGTGAGCTAGCAGGGTCTGGGGGTGGTCAGTTCACCAAAAAAAAAAAAGGAGAAAAAAAGCTTTGCAAAAATGTTTGCCTATTCAGGTGAGTTGTCATTATTCCAAGTTTTTCTTTTTGTTTTTTATTTTATTTATTTTGTGCCAGGGATTGAACACAGGTGCTTAACCCACCGAGCCACATCCCCAACCCTTTTTAAAAAAACTTTATTTTGAGAAAGAGTCTTGCTAGGTTGCTTAGGGCCTCACTAAGTTGCTGAGGATGGTTTTGAACTTGTGATCCTGTTGCCTCAAGCTCCTGAGCTGCTGGGATTATAGGTTGCACCACTCTGCCCGACTCATTGTGACTTTAAATTGTACATTAATTGCCTAGCATGAAGGCATGCACCTGTAATCCCAGCTACTTGGGAGGTTGAGGCAGGAGGATCACAAATTTGAAGCCAGTCTTGGCAATTTAGTGAAACCCTGTCTCAAAATAAAAAAGGGTTGGGGATGTAGTTCAGTATTAGAGCACCCCTGGGCCCAGCTACTATTTCAGGTTGTTGTTGTTTTGTCCCTTCATCCCCACACCTCTCTTGTCAAGGGAAAATTAACATGTTGAAGACTCACTTTTGAGCTGAGGGTGTAACTTAGTGGCAGAGAACATGCTTAGTATGCATGAGACCCTGGGTTCAATGCTCAGCACCAAAAACAAATGAACAAAAAATAATCACATTTATGAGGTTACATTGCTGGAAAAACAACTAACACAATGTGATGTGTGTGTGTGCACACACACACACGTGTATTATCATTTTGGGCCATTTTCTTAAAAAGTGAGGCTATTAAATATTTGAAACAGCCTTATATATGTTGAAAATTAATAGCAGGGACTCAGGCTGAGGGAAAAAAGATTGCAAGTTTGAGGCTAGCCTCAGCAATGTAGTGAGATCCTGTCTAAAAAAAAATAGGGGGGGCTGGGCAAGTGGCTCAATGACAAAACACCCCTGGGTTCAAACCAGTACCAAAAAAAGAAAAAAAAATCATAGCAAAGTAGGGGTGTATATGATGTGTGTGAGTCTGTAAGCTTTTATGTTCAAGCCCTGGAATCATAATAATAACAGTCATCATACATTTAACATTTAATATATATCGAGTATTTTTCCAGATTTTACAATTGCTCAAAATTTTACAGGAAGATTTCAGCACGGCCCTAAATGTTTATCCTTGGAGTGCATATAAGTTTCTCATTTAAAAGAGGCAGTTGAACTGCACATAAAGAAATGGTTAAGATGGTTAATTGTGGGCTGGGGATGTGGCTCAAGTGGTATCGCGCTCGCCTGGCATGTGTGCGGCCCAGGTTCGATCCTCAGCACCACATACAAACAAAGATGTTGTGTCTGCCGAGAACTAAAAAATAAATATTAAAATTCTCTCTCTCTTAAAAAAAAAAAGATGGTTAATTGTGTGTGTGTGTGTGTGTGGTACTGGGAATTGAAGATGTTGGATTTTTTTCTGTTTCATGGGTTCTCTTTAACCACCATTTTTTTTTTTGTTTTGTTTTTTGGTACTGGGGATTGAACCCAGGGGTGCTTTACCACCGAGCCATATTCCCAGCCCTTTAAGAAATTTTTTTTTTAGTTATAGATGAACACAATACCTTTATTTATTTTTCTTTTTATGTGGTGCTGAGGATTGAACCCAGTGCCTCACATGTGCTAGGCAAGTGCTCTACCACTCACCCACAATCCCATCCCCTCCAGCTCTTTTTATATTTTATTTTGAGACAGGGTCACACTAAGTTGCTTAGGGCCTTGCTAAGTTGCTGAGTCTGGCTTTGAACTCGCCATTCTCCTGCCTCAGCCTCCTGTGTTGCTGGGATTATAGGTGTGTGCCACCACACCAGGTTTTTTAACCACAATTTTAAAAAGAAAACTAGTTCTAAATGCAAAATTTTATTATAAAGCTAGTAATCATTATATATTATATAAATATGTCAATCATAAAGAAAGATGTATAAATATTGGGGCTGGGATTGTGGCTCCATGGTATAGCACTTGCCTAGCACATGTGAGGCACTGGATTCAATCCTCAACACCATATAAAAAATAAATAATAAATAAAGGATGTACTCATCTATAACTAAAAAAATTAAAATGTATAAATATTATGTCTCAATAAAGAACAATAGCTGTAAATGTATATTAATAAAATTTATCATTTTTCCTCTGGGGAAAAAAGCCAAAATAAATCTTATACATGATCCTTCACAGACCTAATACATGAAAAATGGCGATACCCCAAAAACAACCTTATGATTAAATTCTTTGCAGTTTCTGAGCACATTTTCAAAATTAGTCAAATCCATTTCTTAGCTGAAGAATTTTGCCTCCATTGATCTAGCTTTTAAAAATACTATATACTCAACATTAGCTGCAAGCTATTTATTTTGAGCCTAATGTTATAGTGTTATCTCTTGTGACTAATACAAATTACCTATCGTTTATTCTATAATAAAACCTCATGTTTCTCAGCACTGTGGTGGTTTTTTGTTTGTTTATTTGACATTATTGAGCAATTTCAGTCTTTAATAAGATCTCATTCAGTGTCCTAAGAAGATGACTAATCTAATATCCAAATCTGAGTTTTACTGAATAAATTTTGCTTTTTACTTTTTTATATAATCTTTTTTTAAATATATTTTTAGTTGTAGTTGGACACAATACCTTTATTTTATTTATTTATTTTTAAGCAGTGCTGAGGATCGAACCCAGCACCTTGCTTATGCTAGGCGAGCACTCTACTGCTGAGCCATAACCCCAGCCCTTGCTTTTTTTTTTACTTTTTATATACTGCTGAAAATTTTCATCTTGAATTTTAATGTGTTGATAGTTTAAATTTGCTAGCCATGGGAAGTTGTACAGCTAACCCCCAGATAATCACATTATACCCTTGTTTCTTCTCTGGGCACCAGGTTCCTTGTGGAGCAACGCTGGTATAAACAGTGGGAGGTGTACGTGCAGGGAGGGGACCAGGACGCCAGCACCTTTCCTGGCTGCATCAATAATGCTGAGCTCTTTGAAGGTACCAGGCCCCTGCCTATCCCCTCCCTCTTAACCTTGCCCTGGAGTTCCTATTCCCTCTGTCCCTATGGATGATTGTTAGCCCATTCTCTGCTAGGTCATTGCTGGGATGGCCAGAGTTATTAGTTCTTGCCTGATTCACCCCTTTGCCTCATACCTTCACCTCACCCTACAGATCAGATAAACTGGCGCCTCAAAGAGGGACTGGTGGAGGGTGAGGATTATGTGCTGCTTCCAGCAGCTGCCTGGCATTGCCTGGTCAGCTGGTATGGCATAGAGCATGGCCAGCCACCTATTGAACGCAAGGTATAGTGGGTAGGGAGGGTGTTGGGTGGGGTAGATTCCCTGGGAGGTTGGGTGGGAGGAAAGCCTTGTAGGCCCAGGATGGGTCCAGACCCATGTGCCCATGTGGCTCCATATCTACTGGGTGGATGCATCTGTGTCTGCCTCTCTACCCTTACAGGTCATAGAGCTTCCCAACATGCAGAAGGTGGAAGTGTATCCAATAGAGCTGCTGCTTGTCCAGCACAGTGACATGGACACAGCTCTCACTGCTCAGTTCAGCCACTCTGATTCTGTGGGTGAGTCTGAGGGTCATGGGATGAGCTGGAGTTCCTAGCTATGGGTCACAGTTCATTGAATCAAGGATGCATGGGATTAGGCTTTTGCCAACTGAGAAGGCACCAGTCAGACCACTGAGGACCAAGAAAGCATTGGCCAAGGTGGGTGGAAGCCCTGGGGGCTGTCTGCTAGAGTCCTGATGGTATGTGAACTGCATTCCATTGGCTTGGATGGTGTTGCTGAGGATATTTGCTGGGAGTTTCATGTCCTGAATGTGGGTCAGTCATTTGGAGATTGATTGGGGCACAAGGTATTGACCAAGTCTGTGAAGTCAGTGGGGATGGGTCAGGATTGCCAAGATGGGTTGATTATCGTGGGACTTTGAAGATCTTGAATATGCGTCATTATCCTCCACAGACCTAATATTGCGCACAGCTCGGGAGCAATTTCTGGTGGAACCCCAGGAAGACACACGGCTTTGGGTCAAGAATGCTGAAGGCTCTTTGGATCGCTTGTGCAACACACATATTACGCTGCTTGATGCTGCCATTGAGACTGGGCAGGTAAGAGTAGGAAGCTTTTCAACTCAGGTGGTCTGCCACATGGACTCACCTGATAGTGGTCAGACCCAGGTTGGGTAGGAGCTGGGTGCCCACAAGGCCCTCCATTAATGTCTTTCCTTGTTTACTTTATCCTCCTATCCAGTTGGTCATCATGGAGACCAGAAACAAAGATGGCACTTGGCCCAGCGCACAGCTACGTGTCATGTGAGCTCTTGGGGTGTCTGGTCTAGAGAAGGGGCATCACACAATAAGCAGACTTACTGAACCTATGAGTACAGTGCACCCACATGTAGTAGGCCCTGAGCTGATAGCATTTCTCATTCAATCCCAGGAACAGTGTGTCGGAAGAGGATGAGGACTTCCAGGGCCAGCCTGGCATCTGTGGCCTCACCAATCTGGGCAACACGTGCTTCATGAACTCGGCCCTGCAGGTTGGGCCATTAGAGCTGTGTCTGGCATAACCCCAGGGGTGGGCTTTAAGAGCTGGGGATTGGGGACAGAGCTAGGGCAGGGGGAACTGCAGGGCAAGGGGTCAAGTTGGAAGCTAAGGCCCCAGGAGTCTGAAATGACATGCTCGCATTTGCTCTAAAATATCAATACCTTTCCCCTCTACATGCTCTGTGCTCTTCCTTTTTTTTCAGTATTTTTTTTTTAGTTGTAGATGGACACAATACCTTTATTTTATTTCTTTATTTTTATGTGGTGCTAAGGATGGAACCCAGTGCCTCACATGTGCTAGGCAAGCGCTCTATCACGGAGCTTCAACCCCAGCCCTGCTGCTTCTTTTCTTCTCAACTTTGCTACCACTTTCATCCTTCTCCGAAAATACTATCATCTCCCCATGACTTGCCTGCTCCCCCTCCTTGTCCCCTTTTCCCCTTGCCTCCCCCGTTTTTCCTTTTTCTTCCTTCCTGGCTTTCTTTTCTCTGTCCTCATTTGGGAAACCTTCTTTCTCCTCTTCTCTGCCTTATTCACCTAAACCCTCCCTCACAGTGTCTCAGCAATGTGCCACAGCTCACGGAGTACTTCCTCAACAACCGCTACCTAGAGGAGCTCAACTTCCGAAACCCACTGGGCATGAAGGGTGAGCTTGCAGAGGCCTATGCAGACCTGGTAAAGCAGGCATGGTCCGGCTACCATCGTTCCATCGTGCCCAATGTGTTCAAGGTATATTTCTGGTACCTCACTTTATCTTGCCTCTTATGACTCCTTCATTCCCTCTTAACGCTGACTGCACTGCCTATCTTTTCAGAACAAGGTTGGCCATTTTGCTACCCAGTTTCTGGGCTATCAGCAACATGACTCACAGGAGCTGCTGTCGTTTCTTCTGGATGGGCTTCATGAAGACCTCAATCGGGTCAAGAAGAAGGAATATGTCGAGTTGTGTGATGCAGCTGGACGGCCAGATCAGGTAAGATGCTCCTGAAAGTATTCATCCTGAAAGTCCTATTAAAGCCACTTAGGCCGCTGCCTTTTAAGTTCCTTTACCACCCTGACTTCACCTCTAGCCTCACTCCTAGGTTTACCTCTGTTCCCACCCCCAACTTAGAATTAACCCCTGCCAGGTTCCTGCCCCAAACAGTGAACGTGGTTCCAGATATTCCTACCTGGAACTCTACCACTGGACTTGAGTGCTTACCCTTAACCCTGCACAAATACATCTCCAAATTCTGGTTTCCCCCTGCCCTGGGCAAGCGTCACACCCACCATGACACTTTCAACAGGAGGTTGCTCAGGAGGCCTGGCAGAACCACAAACGGCGGAATGATTCTGTGATCGTGGACACTTTCCATGGCCTCTTCAAGTCCACACTGGTGTGCCCTGATTGTGGCAATGTGTCTGTGACCTTTGACCCCTTCTGCTACCTCAGCGTCCCACTGCCTGTCTGCCATAAGAGGGTCCTAGAAGTCTTCTTTGTCCCCATGGATCCCCGCCGCAAGCCAGAGCAGGTGTGTTGGGGGATGGGAACATAACAAGGGATGTGTAATCAAAGTGTGATTACTTTGCCACACCTCAAGGCTTCTTTTACTCACCACAAGCCCTTTTGATCTTTTTATGGATGCTATTTCTCTCTCAGCATAGAGTTGTGGTCCCCAAGAAAGGGAATATCTCGGATCTGTGTGTGGCTCTGTCCAAACACACAGGTATAGCGCCAGACAAGGTAAGATTCTATGGGGGAAGGTTGGGTAGGATTCAGGGGCAAGGAGGCAGAAAGCCTTAGGAGCCTTGCAGACTGATCAGACCCCCAATCTCATTCCCAGATGATAGTGGCAGATGTCTTCAGTCACCGCTTCTATAAGCTCTATCAGTTGGAGGATCCTTTGAGTGGCATCTTGGACCGTGATGATATCTTTGTGTGAGTAAGGAGGTGATGAGGAGACAGTACTTCCTCAGGAGGCTGGTCCTCTTTCTTTCTTTTTTTTTTCCCTCCTCCTGGGGATTGATTCCAAGGATCTCATAGGCATGCTAGGCAATTGTTCTATGACTGAAGTATACCCCCAGCTCTACTTCCTTTTTTTATGATTCAGCCTTAACCCTTCCTCTTTGCCATGTGCAGAACTGTGGTGACACTCCTTGACAGAGCAAGGAGTGTCGCCTCCTCATTAGGGGAGGGAAGCTACTTTTCTTATTTCATTCAGTACTTCCTAGGCCCCTCCTATGTTCTAGACTATCATAGTCCTCAAAACAAAAATGCAGTTTTGAAATATGAAACTCTAAGATACTTTCTGAGAATAAGAGCATTCAGAACAATTTTGAACCTTTTTTTGTGGTGCTGGGGGTTGAATGCTGGTCCTTGCAAATGCTAGGCAACTAAGTGCTTTACAACTGAGCCACATCCCCAGCTCAGTACGAGTACTTTTTATTTAATTAATTTTATTTCTTGCAGTGCTAGGGATAGGACCCAGGGCCTTACACATACTAGGATTCTACAGGGGAAGGCTGAGTAGGATTCAGGGGCAAGGAGGCAGAAAGCCTTAGGAGCCTATAGACTGATCAGCCCTCCAATCTCATTCCCAGCACTTTAGTGCTGAGCTATATACTCAGTCCCAGAATAATTTTTAAACATTTAGGCAACTAAACACTAAAATGGGGAGTGCTTTCTGAGTAGAAAAGTTCTTTGCATAGCAATCAATTTCTTTAAAAAAGAAAGTGGAGGGCTGGGGCTGTAGCTCAGTGGTAGAGCTCTTGCCTCGCACGTGTGAGGCACTGGGTTTAATACTCAGCACCACATAAAAAAAAGAATTAAAAAAAGAAAATGGTTTTTATTTACTTATTTATTATTATTTCAGTACTGGGGATTGAATCTAGAGACACTTTACCACTAAGCCACATCCCCAACCCTTTTTATTTTTGAGACAGGGTCTCAATAAGTTGCTTAGGGTCTTGCTAAGTTGCTGAGGCTGGCCTTGAACTTGTGATCCTTCTGTCTCAGCCTCCCAAGTTTCTGGGATTATAAAAATTTGTTTTTAAATCCTTTGTCACTAAAATTTTTTTAGTAACCCCCTCAGCACTCTGATGTTACCAAAGTACTTTCTAAAACAGAACATAAAGTACAGTGTAAGTCATCTAACAGTTTGTAAAGCACAAAATATTTGACATCTTTTTCAGACCCTTTAAAAATAGTTTTAGATTGTGAGGGATGAGTGTGTGGAGCAAATGGGACAGAGTCAGGGAGTCTTTTTCGGGGATTCCCTGATAGCATATAACCTAATGTTCACCCCCGACAGATATGAGGTGTCAGGTCGGATTGAGGCCATTGAGGGCTCAAGAGATGACATTGTGGTTCCTGTCTACCTGCGGGAGCGCACTCCAGCCCGAGACTACAACAACTCCTACTATGGTCTGATACTTTTCGGGCACCCCCTCCTGGTATCAGTGCCCCGAGACCGGTTCTCCTGGGAGGGCCTATATAACATCCTGATGTACCGGCTTTCGTAAGTGACACCTTCCGGGGCAAGGGGAAGTTGGGGTCTGAATTTAGATCCAGGTGTTCAGCTGCTTATTTGATACTTTCCTTTCAACAACCAAAAGATAGTTCAAACTTAGCATGGCTATATAAGAACTTGTAAGTTTTTAGTTTCATTAGACCTGGTTTTGCTACTGCCTCTTTTAGGTATTGGAAATACAGAGGCAAATAAGACTCATAATGTAGAGACAACTTCATCTTAAAATTTGTCTCATCCTTGAAGGGACTTGGCTGTGTTTTTATTGGTAGATTTTCATTATATCTAAAATCTACCATCCTTGCCATGGCAAATAAAGCAAAGCATTGTCTGCATTGATCTTCCCTTCATTTTATAGAAGTCTGCCTCTCAGAGGCTTCCCTGAGGAGAGTTCACAACTGGTTGTGTCTGTTTACTGGTGGCTTTTTAGAGTTAACATTCCATTCCTGACTGTAGCATATGAGCCTACATTCTCAGGTCACTATTCGGGTCCCTAGCATTTATGTCATCTCTGTGCATTTATGTCACTACCTCACACCTTCCAGGCTTATAATTAATAGCTGTTTATGTGAAGGCTTAGCAATGGCTTCCCCTCCATGATTACCAAAGTAAAATCCTGGGCTCTGCCCCCACTGTCCTTGTGCCCCTGCCTTGGGAATATCTTTTGTTCTGTTACAGACGCTATGTAACCAAACCCAGCTCAGATGAAGAGGATGATGGAGATGACAAAGGTAAGGGAGAGAGGTTCAACAAGGATGAGGGATCTACACATTGCATTCCATGGCCTAAGTGGGGGAGAAGGGTTGAGGGTCAGTGGGTGGAGAATTGGGAACAGATGTGACCCACTCAGTGTTCATCAGTATATGCATTTCAATTCAGTCTCTGGAACTCACACAATCCTATCTCTGATATCCCCCCTCATTCTAGGCGAGGATGAAGACAGTGATGAAGAAGAAAAAGAGGAAATGCCTGGGCCCTCCACCAGGGGCAGCCTTCGAGACTCTGAGCGAGAACAGGCTGGGCCTAGCTCTGGGGTTACCAGGAGGTGCCCATTCCTCTTGGACAATTGCCTTCGCACATCTCAGTGGCCCCCAAGGCGACGGCGTAAGCAACTGTTCACCCTGCAGACAGTGAACTCCAATGGAACCAGTGACCGCACAACCTCCCCTGAAGAAGTGCAAAGTATGTCCTTTGGCTGCGAGCTAGGGATGAAGCAGCGGGAGGTGGGATTTTGTAGCATCAGTAGCTGTGACCACCTCCTCTTCGCCCCCAGCCCAGCCATACATTGCCATGGACTGGGAGCCAGAGATGAAGAGGCGCTACTATGATGAGGTGGAGGCTGAGGTAAATGGGATACCAGGGATGGGGGGCACTTGCAGCTTGCACCCCTCAACCCTTCCCTTTCCAACTTCTCCAGCCAGCAATAGAACCAAAAAATATAGGCCCAGAGCTGGCCCGGCCATGGCATCTTGACATTCTCTGAGAGCCCCAAGGCCTCAGGTTCCTAGCTTTCAAGTTTGACCCACTTGGCACATTGCTTCCACATGGCTCCTTGTCTCTCCACCCTTCCTTATACTTGGTCCTGTGACCATGTATTCACCCACCCTAGGGCTACGTGAAGCATGACTGCGTTGGGTACATGCTGAAGAAAGCTCCAGTGCAGCTGCAGGAGTGCATTGAGCTCTTCACTACTGTGGAGACCCTGGAGAAAGAAAACCCCTGGTAAGGGCCCAGGAAGGGGCCTGGAAGGGCTTTGTGGGGGTGATACTACCTACCCAGGTGCCTGCTACCTTTCTAAGTATACCTCCTTCCAGTCGGCCCTGCACTCAAACCCTTCCTGCTACACTGGCCACCATCACCCCGTATCTTAGAGCCTTTGCCTGGTCTGTTCCTGCTCTCCAGAATGTTCTTCCCCTGTTACCTACATACTTAGGTCTCTAATCATATGTGACCTCCTCAGAGACACCTCCTCTTACTACCCTGTTAAAAGTCACCTTCTGGGGCTGGGGCTGTAGCTCAGTGTGAGGCACTGGGTTCAATCCTTAGCACCACATAAATAAATAAAATAAAAGCATGCTTACTGTCATTCTACAACAACAACAAAGTCATCTTCTCCCACCCTTGCCTCCATTTTCTGTCTCAGCTCTTTTCCTTCTAGCTAAGGATTTCTTTCTAGATCAGTTATGCCACTTGACGTCATGTCCTATAGCCCTGTTTGTATGCTTCATCTTCTCTGTTAGAGAGTAAACTCCTTGAGCTATATGTGGTGGTGCACACTTGTTATCCCAGTGACTTGGGAGGCTGAGGCAGGAGGATTGCAAGTTTGAGGTCAGCTTCAGCAACTTAGTGAGACCCTGTCTAAAAAACAAAAAAGGACTGGATGTTGGTTAGTGGTAAAGTGCCCCTGGGTTTAATCCTCAGTACCAGAAGAAAAAAAAGAGTAAACTCTTGAGGGTGAAGACTTCTAAATTAGTTCACCGCATTTCTTTTGCTGCTTACAAGCAAGTTGTTCATTTGATAGGTGCTCAGTAGATTGTTGCAGAATGAACAGAGTGAAAGAAAACCAAAATTCTAAAGCCAGTCTCAAAAACAAGAGCAGGGGCTAGGGTTATAGCTCAGTGGTAGAGCACATGCTTTGCATATGTGAGGCCCTGGGTTTAATCCCCAGCACATGCACACACAAAAAATACAAAAAAAAAAAAAAAAAAAGCATTTCCATGTAGCAGCAATGTGAGAGATGCAAAAAAAAAAAAAATCAGACCAGAGGATTAAATATTAGATAATTGCTAAATATTTGCTGAAGGAAGGAGTGGCTAAAATATGAAAAGAGAAAAGCAGACAAATGAAAGACTGGCTCCAAAATAAGACTAGCATCTCATGGGCCATGAGTCACACAAAAATACAAAAGCATATTGGAAAGGCAGCTGACAAGGTTTCAACAAGTAAACAAAAGGATTTTAATGAGAGCAAACCAGAGTACCAGGTAGACTAAAAGTCAAATCATCATTTAAAAAAATAAAAGAATATCACTGTGGGCCAGAAAGACAGACAGTACACAGGCCATATAGTAGGTGCTCAAAAGGTGTTCCTTGACCTGACTTGGTTCTTTCTTTAGGTACTGCTCCTCCTGCAAACAGCACCAGCTGGCCACCAAGAAACTGGACCTGTGGATGCTGCCTGAGATTCTCATCATCCACCTGAAGCGCTTTTCCTTTTCAAAGTTTTCCCGTGAGAAGCTGGATACTCTCGTGCAGTTTCCTATCCGGTCAGAGGCCAGAGGGAGGATGGCTAGGGGAAGGCAGGGCAGTGTGTCGGAGGGAAACCTAGTGTTAACTGTTATCTCCTTACCCACAGGGATCTGGACTTCTCTGAGTTTGTCATCAAACCGCAGAACGAGTCGGCTCCAGAGCTGTACAAATATGATCTCATTGCAGTTTCCAACCATTATGGGGGCATGCGCGATGGACACTGTATGTTTTACGTGCAGGGCTGTGGGCAGGGACATGGCCTGAGGGGGGTACTGGACTAAGAGGGTTAGGATGTCCCCAGTGGTGACTAGGTATGTGGGCCAGGGGCAACGTTATCAAGGTGGGAGGAGGAGGGTGGGTGAGAATGCCTTCCTGTCCCTTTCAGATACAACATTTGCCTGCAACAAGGACAGTGGCCAGTGGCACTACTTTGATGACAACAGTGTGTCACCTGTAAATGAGAATCAGATTGAGGTGGGACATTCATCCTCCTTGTTCCCCTTCTCCTGACTCCACCCTCCTCCTCTTGCCCGACATCCACACTGACTTGTGTCTTCTCCCTACAGTCTAAGGCAGCTTACGTCCTGTTCTACCAACGCCAGGATGTGGCACGCCGCCAGTCCCAGCCTGGCTCATCTGGCCCTTCAGTCTCCACCACTTGCAGTTCCCCACCCAACCCTGAGTTCATGGATGTTAACTGAGCAGCCCTGGAGCTCACCACAGGGAAGGAAGCCCTGTCTGCCACCCTACTTCTTGTGTCCACCCCACTCTTACCCGTGTTCAGTGCCCCCGCCAGGCATTGCAGGCTTAGACGTGGCTACTGTTTTCCTGTGCTGCTGTATTTCTCTTGCCTGGAAAGAAGAGGCCCTGTGCCCCCGGCAGTGTGCCCTGCCTGTGTGTGCCCGTAGAGCAGTGACCTTCCCTTCTAGTCTTATTTATGGTGTCCCCTCCCCTCTTTCCCCACCCGTGAGTGTTCTTAGTGGCCAATGATGGGGGTTCATCTGAACACAGAGTGTATTTTCTTATTGAGACCCTGTACCTTTCTCTGTGTGTGTCAAATACATAAAGCTCCAGTCTGTTCCTCACTAGGCAGCGTGGTTTATTCCCCCCATGTATGTACTTGGCACCCGTTTTAGGCCTAAGTTCTTTGTGCTTATTGAATACCATGTGTGGTGTGTGGTGGATGCTACTGAGTGCTCATCAAGCAACAGCTGTGTGCCACGTGTTGCCTTCAAAGTGCTTTTATAGCACCGTCTGAGTGCCAGGCACTATTTCAAGCACCAACCGTATGCCTAGTTTTTTCCAAAGCCTTTTACAAATACCAATTCAATCCTCACATCTCTGGGGAGTTGTCATCTCTAGTTTCAGATGGGAAAACAGGTACAGAAGTCAAGGAATGCCTCTGGTTTGGTCCAGAGGTCAGTGTATCTCATTGGTCACACTGGAGTTGATCCCTGGAGGGAATATTTGGCCTGCTTGGACCCAGAGCTGCACTAACATCTCTTGTGCAAAGGGTACGCCTGGAAGAGACAGGCAACCCTGTGGGCACACATGTTGTTTTAGGACATAAAGATTGCTCACCAGGCCACCTCTCAGAGGTTTAAGAGGTATTAGTCCCCGTGAGGAAATGCCTGCAGAGGTGGGATATTGACCTGGCCAGACCCCTACCTGATAGGACAAATGTGTTTGTGTTGCCTCTACATTGACCCCTTCTCCCACCAGAAAGGCCCCCCACCCTCCCCAGAGAAGAGTGAGATGGGCGTGCCTGCCACAGAAGAACACAGAGTGTAAGCATTTCCTGACAAACCCCTCCCAGAGGAGCCAACTGTCACATGTGAGAAACCTAGGCTCCTGTGGGGACAGCTGTGGGGTGGAGTAGAGAGGGCAAGTGTATGGCCTCTGGGCATAAATAAGTCACCCAGCCCTTCACTTGGTGGATTCCTGCTCAGTGGCAGCTGAAGGAACATTCCCAGAACATTCCCTCTAGCCTGATACCTTTTCACTGGGTCTGGTAGGACCCACTGGGAAGACTACTCAGTCCAGCATTGCCACCCACAAGCCTCCCAGCCATTCCATTGACAAAGGCAGGAATCAAAGTGGTTGCTGTGAGAAACTCAGCTCAAACTGACTTAAGCAAAAGCAAGAAGAGAGATACTGGTTACAGGTACAACTGGATCCAGGCATTCAAAGGCTGTTACTGACTTCTCACAGAGACCATATAATTTAATCACTATACCAATCCCTTTTGGTAGATGAGAAAGCAAGCATAAAGAGCTGGCACAGAGGCTGGGGATGTGGCTCAGTGACAGAGCATCTGTCTAGATCATGTGTAAGCACTGGGTTTGATCCCCAGCTCTGAGAAAAAATGGCATTGGCCCAGAATGGGCTATACAGGAATGCCTCATTATCAATCCCTGACAAAGCTCAGCTAAAACAAGCTATTTAAAATACCTGATCCAACCAAAGACATCTTGAAACAAGACAATATGTGTAAGACTAAGGAGAAATAAGGCACAGTTACTCAGAGTCCTCACTTTTTAAATTTTTTTTTTTGTACTGGGAGTTGAACCCAGGGGTACTTAATGACTGAGCCACATCCCCAGCCCCCTCTCTTTTATTTTGGTACCAAGGATTGAACTCGGTGGCGCTCACCCACTGAGCCACATCCACACCCTATTTTGTGTTTTATTTAGAGACAGGGTCTCACTGAGTTGCTTAGCTCCTAGCTTTTGCTGAGGCTGGCTTTGAACTTGCGATCCTCCTGCCTTAAACCTCCCAAGCCGCTGGGATTACAGGTGTGTGCCACCACGCCCAGCCCCAGCCCTTTTTTTTTTATTGGTTGTTCAAAACATTACAAAGCTCTTGACATATCATATTTCATACATTAGATTCAAGTTGGTTATGAACTCCCAATTTTACCCCAAATACAGATTGCAGAATCACATCGGTTACACATCCACTTTTTTACATAATGCCCTATTAGTAACTGTTGTATTCTGCTACCTTTCCTATCCTCTACTATCCCCCCCTCCCATCCCATCTTCTCTCTCTACCCCATCTACTGTAATTCATTTCTCTCCTTGTTTATTTTCCCGTTCCCCTCACAACCTCTTATGTGTAATTTTGTATAACAATGAGGGTCTCCCTCCATTACCATGCAATTTCCCTTTTCTCTCCCTTTCCCTCCCACCTAATGTATCTGTTTAATGTTGATCTTTTCTTCCTGCTCTTCCTCCCTGCTCTGTTCTTAGTTCTCATTACATTTTAAAAATGTTTTAATTTGATACAGGGTGTCCCTAAGTCCTTAGGGCCTTTTTAAATTGCTGAGGCTAGCCTTGAACTTGGAA
Source organism: Urocitellus parryii (assembly GCF_045843805.1). Taxonomy (NCBI): domain Eukaryota; kingdom Metazoa; phylum Chordata; class Mammalia; order Rodentia; family Sciuridae; genus Urocitellus; species Urocitellus parryii. Next base: position 92,620,101 of record NC_135547.1, on the reverse strand, counting down.
TCCTCCTGCATCAGCCTCCAGCCTCGGTGGGATTACAGGTGTGCACCACTGTCCCCAGTTGAGATTCCTCATTTTAGACTAATCAACTATCAATGTAGGACATTTGCCATGATTATAGAAATAAAAATGATTAAAAGTAAATAAGGAATTTATATTTGGGGTGTACATAGGGTTACTGGGGATTGAACCCAGGGGCACTTATTGTTTTTTTTTTTTTTAAATCACTGTGTTACATCCCTAGTCCTGTGCTACATCCCTAGTCCTATTTATTTATTTATTTTTGGTACTGGGGATTTAACTCAGGGGCACTCGACCACTAAGCCACATCCCCAGCCCTATTTTGTATTTTATTTAGAGACAGGGTCTCATTGAGTTGCTTAGTGCCCTGCCATTGCTGAGGCTGGCTTTGAACTCATGATCCTCCTGCCTCAGCTTCCCGAGCCACTGGGATTACAGACATGCACCACTGTGCCCAGCTCCTTTTTATTTTTATTTTTTAGTTGTAAGTGGACACAATACCTTTATTTTATTTTTATGTGGTGCTAAGGATCAAACCCAGTGCCTCACACATGCTAGATGAGTGCTCTTCCTCTGAGCCACCACCCCAGCCCTCCTTTTTATTTTTTGAGACAGGATTTCACTAAACTGCTGAGGGTAGCCTCGAGTTTGAGATCCCCTTTTCTCAATCTCTAATTCAGTGGGATTACAAGTGTGCAACACAATTCCTGGCAGGAATTTACAACTTTTAAAAATAAAAATGACCCAGCGACTTGAGAGACTAAGGCAGGAGGATTGCAAGTTCAATTCTAGCCTCAGCAATTTAGCAAGGCCCCGTCTCAAAAAATAAGGACCAGGGGTGTAGCTCAGTGGTAAAAAACCCCTGGGTTCAATTCCTAGTACCCTCCAAAAAGTAAAAAGTTGAGAAAGAATGAAGTAGAAGTGATAGAGCTGAAGTAGATTAAATCTAAGAAGTCAGTGGATGAGTTAATAACATCAGATATACTGAAGAGAATTTATATGAATTGGAATACAGGTTAAAGTGTATTATGCCAGGCACAGTAGTGTATGCCTATGATCCCAGCTACTCAGGAGGATGAGGAAGGTAGATTGCAAGTTTGAGGCCAGCCTGGGTGATTTAGCAAGACCATGTCTCAAAATTTTAAAAAAGCTGGGGATGTAGCTCAGTGGTAGAGCATTCACCTACCATGTTCAAGGCCCTGAGTTCAATCACCAGTACCACAGAAAAAAGTGTATTAAAGTATGCATGTTCTAAAAGATTTTCCAGTAGACTAATTTTGATAAACTAGAATATTAAGGTAAAGGGTAAAGAAAGTATAAATGTTAAACAAATGGTAGGGGGAATAAAATAATGACAATCCAAAATAAGGCAAGAAAAAAACAGGCTGGGTGTGGTGGCACACGCCTATAATCTCAGCTACTCAGGAGGCTGAGGCAAGAGGATTGCAAGTTCCTCAGCAATTTAAGGAGGCCCCAATCAATTCAATAAGACCCTATCTCAAAAATTAAAACTTAAAAGGACTAGGGATGTGGAGTTGTTAAGCACCCCTGGGTTTAATTTCTGGAACCAAAAACAAAAGAGGAAACAGAACAGATAGACAAATAACATACATGCAATAATTTGGAATCCCTCCACTTCAAGAGAGGGAATGGGGACCTGCCCTGCCTCTTCAAGACTCACCAAGACTGCCATGTTGCAGGGGAGAATGAGGAGTGAAAGCAAGTAAACATGCCACAAACACTCCTACTGTTTGTTTATTTTTTTAAAAACTTCACACTGTGGATTGAACCCAGGGGTACTCTGCCACTGAGCTACATCCCCAGCAGTTTTTATTTTTTTTGAAACAGGGTTTTCCTAAGTTGCCCAGGCTGATCTTGAACTTGCCAATCCTGCCTCAGCCTCCCAAGTCATTGGATGACAGGCCTGCACTACCACACCCAGCCACTCCTGCCCTTTTTAAGGTGACTTTTTCTTTTGTCCATTAATTGATTGATTGATTGAGGTACTGGAGATCTAAACCAGGGCCTTGCACATGCTAGGCAAGCACTCTACCATTGACTACACCCCAGCACCTGAGGGGGCATCGTCTGGGTTGCGCACTCAGTTGCTGGAAACCTTTTTACTGTTTTTTTTTTTTTAAACATTTATTTATTTATTTATTTTCTTAGTTCTTGGCGGACACAACATCTTTGTTGGTATGTGGTGCTGCTGAGGATCGAACCCGGGCCGCACGCATGCTAGGCGAGCGCGCTACCGCTTGAGCCACATCCCCAGCCCCCTTTTTACTGTTTTCCAGAGCTCTAATGCAGTTGGTTCTAACGATTCTACTTTTTTCCCCCATGTTAGGCATTTTGCTGTTATTTCCCTTGTGTATTATGTTTTACGCTACCATGTTTTTGGTGTTTTTTTATATAATCTGACAATATCTGTTTTATTTAGGGTCATTATTGATATATTTGAGTCATTTGTCTAGCTATTTGTTTTCTATCTGTCCTCTCTTTTTTTTCTGCTTTCTTTGGGGTTAATCAAGTATTTTTATGATTCCACTTTATCCCTTTTGTTGGCATATTAGCTGTAACTCTTGGTTTTATTTTCTGATTGCGCTAAGATTTGTTGTATACAATAATCCCCATTTAGCCACAGAGAATACATGCCAAGACCCCCAGTGGATGCCTTCCTGAAACTACAGATAGTCCCAGTCAGTCTGTCTGTCTGTCTATATGTATTTTTATATGCATACATACTTAAGATAAAGCTTAATTTAACTAGGCTCAGTGGTACACACTCTTAATATCAGCAATTCAGGAGGCTGAGGTTGGAGAATTCCAAGTTCAAGGTCAGCTTCAGCAATTTAGCAAGACTATCTGTCAATGAAAATGGTCTGAGGATGAATCTCAGTGATAAAATGCCCCTGGGTTTAATCCCCAGTACCACATACACAAAAATTGGTTTAATTTAGTGTCATCGAGTTTAAGGGAATTGGGTTGGAATTACCTTCAAAGAGAAACTGGTTCTCATTTGAGTACTTACTTCCCTTCAACTTTGCTCCATCTCAGAGTCCCATTTCAACTATTTTTCGTACAACATAATTCAGTGGTTCATTTTAAATAAAATATTTGATTTGATAATGGTTGTCAGTAAGTCATAATTTTCAATAGGAGATATTCCATCAAGATTCAGCAAGACAAAGTTTTATTATTCCTCACATGAATCTAGTTCTACTACCACCAGATAGTTTTTTTTTTTGTGTGTGTGTGTGGTGCCAGGGATTGATCCCAGGGCCTTGTGCATGCCAGGCAAGTACTCTACCAACTGAGCTATGTCCAGTTAGTTTAACTGATAGTTAATTAATTAATTAATTTTTTATGTGATGCTGGGAATTGAATCCAGTGCCTCACACATGCTAGGTAAGCGTACTACCACTGAGCCACAGCCCCAGCGGCATGATAGTTAATTGATAGTTTAAATTAAAAGGTCTGGGGAGGAAGCTCATTGGTAAAGTGATATTTTTAATTGATGCTCTGCTTCAACATCTTCAACCTATTGTTAAGTGTGTCTAATAAATGCTGATTTGTGGTTGTTAGAATGTTTAATTTTTAAATTAGAGTAAGAGATTAACAACAATAACTAATAACAAAATTGAACAATTACTATATCAAGGAAAAATAAGGCTTATTTGAACACAAGCATTGTGGTACTTTAATGGCCAATCTGATAACTGAGGTGGCTGCTGAGTGACTGATGAGCAGGTAGCATATACAGGACAAAGGGATGATTCATGTCCTGGGCAAGGTAGAGTGAGGTGGCATGCAATTTAAAACATGAATTGTTATAAAAATAACTTGTAAAATTGCTTATTTCTGGAATTTTCCTTTGAATATTTTAAGACCATAGTTGGCTGTAGGTAATTGAAATCCTAGAAACAGAAACTTCAGATAAAGGGAGACTATTGTTCATCTTAAACTTAGCAAAATCTACCTTTAAGTGGTATATACTATTTTTCATATAGGTTTTTTTTTAATGGTGGCACTGGGGATTAAATCCAGTGGCACTCTTCCACTGAGTTATATCCCCACTCAGCCTTGTTTATTTTGAGACAGAGTCTCACTAAATTGCCAAGCCTGGCTTTGAATTTTTTTTTTTTTTTAAAGAGAGAGTGAGAGAGAGAGGGGGACAGAGAGAGAGAGAGAATTTTAACATTTTTTTTCTTAGTTCTCGGCGGACACAACATCTCCGTTTGTATGTGGTGCTGAGGATCGAACCCGGGCCGCACGCATGCCAGGCGAGAGCACTACCGCTTGAGCCACATCCCCAGCCCTGGCTTTGAATTTTTAATCCTCCTGCCTCAGCCTCCCAAATTGCTGGGATTACAGGGTGCACCAGTAATCCCGTTTATGTGCATATAGTTTAAGAACTTCACAATAGTGTGCTTCCATTTCTCTATGCTCAGACTTTATGCTATTATTATCATGCATTTTACTTTTACATGCTATAAACCTCAAAGTATGTTATTTTTTTTAAAGAGAGAGAGAGAGAGTGTGTGTGTGTGTGTGTGTGTGAGAGAGAGAGAGAGAGAGAGAGAGAGAGAGAGAGAGAGAGAGATTTTTTTAAATATTTATTTTTTAGTTTTCAGTGGACACAACATCTTTGTTTGTATGTGGTGCTGAGGATCGAACCCGGGCCGCACACATGCCAGGCGAGCGTGCTACCACTTGAGCCACATCCCCAGCCCCATTTTTATTTAGGTGTTAATTGCCTTTTAAAGATATTTAAATATTTTTTTAAATCATATATTTTTACCCATGTTGTTACTATTTCCAGTGCTCTTCATTCCTTTGTGTAGATCCTGATTTCCATCTGATATCATTTTCTTTCTGCCTAAGGATGTCCTTTAACATTTCTTGTGGTGCAGATCTGTGGGTAATTAATTCTTATAAATTTTCTGTGTATGAAAAAGTATTTTAGGCTGGGTATTGTGGTGCATGCCTGTAATCCCTGTTAACTGAGAGGTTGAGGCAGGAGAATTGCAAATTTTAGGTCAGCCTGGGCAACGCAGGGAGACCCTGTCTCAGAATAAAATGAAGGAAGGGTTGGGAGTGTAGAGCACTTGTCTGGCACGGGCAAGGCCCTGGATTCAATCCCCAGTACTAGGAAAAAAGTCTTTGTTTCACCTTTTTGAAAAGTATTTTAATGGGTATAGAATTGTAGGCTGACAGTTTATTTGTACTGGAAATTGAACCCAGAATCACTTTACCAATGAGCTACATCCCCAGGCCTTTTAATTTATTACTTAGTTTTTATTTTGAGACAGAGTCTCAATAAGCTGCCAAGACTGGCCATAAACTTGGGATCCTCTTGCCTCAGTCTCTAGTGTAGCTGAAATTATAGGCATGTGCCATTGTACCTAATAATTTAATAGGCTGAACGTTAGTTTGTTTTTCACTACTTTAAAGACCTTGTCTTGCTGGGCATGGTGGCACATGCCGGTGATCCCAGCAGCTTGGAAGTCTAAGGCAGGAGGATCACAAATTCAAGGCCAGCCTCAGCAGCTTAGCAAGACCCTGTCTCAAATAAAATATAAAAAGGGGCTCAGGAGTGGTTAGGGCTGTGGCTCAGCAGTAGAGTGATCACCTAGCATGGGCAAGGCCCTGGGTTTGATCCTCAGCACCAATAAAATATATAAATTAATTAATTAAAGGTATTTTATCCAACTACAACTAAAAAATAAATATTAATAAAAAAGGGCTGGGGATGTATCTCAGTGGTTAAGTGGCCCTGGGTTCAATCCCTGATGCCAAACAAACAAAAAATCTTGTCTTCTTTTGTTCTTTTTGGTACTAGGTGTTGAACTCACAGGTGATTTAACATTGAGTCACATCCCCAGCCCTTTTTATTTTTTATTTGAGACAGGGTCTCACTAAGTTGCTTAGGGCCTTGCTAAGTTGCTGAGACTGGCCTTGAACTTGTGATCCTCCTGCCTTAGCCTCCAGAGTCGCTGGAATTATAGGTGTGCTTGCACTTGGCTTTCTTGTCTTCTTGCTTGTATTACCTTCAGCAAGAAATTTGATGTCCTAATTTTGTTCCTGTTTTAGTCAGCTTTTCCACTGCTGTGATTAAAAGACCTGACAAGAACAATTAGAGGAGGAAAAGTTTTTTTGGGGGGGACCCACGGTTTCAGAGATCTCAGTCCATAGAAGGATAGCTCCATTCCTTAGGGCTTGTGGTGAAGCAGAGCATCATGATATGGAGGAAAGCTGCTGGGAACATGGCTCCAGGAAGCAGAGAGAGAAAGCTCTCCTTTTCACAGACAAAATATCAACCCCAAAGGCACATCCCCAATGACCCACCTCCTCCAGCTATACCCTACCTTTCTACAGTTCCCTCCTGTTATTCCCCATCAGGGGATTGATGCACTGATTAAGTTAAGACTCTCATAACCCAATCATTTCACCTCTAAATTTTATTGCATTATCTCACACATGAGCTCTTGGGGGACACCTAATCTGAACCATAATAGTTCCTGTGTAGAGGTCCCTTCCCACTTCTGTCTGCTTTTTAGATTTTTCTCTTTAGCACTGGTTTTGATCAATTTGATTATGATGTACCTTGGTGTGTTGTAGGGACAGATGAGGCAAGGCACTGAAGATGGCAGGAAGCAGTTTTATTTGGCTGCAGCCAGGTTCAGAGGGCACAGCTTTTGCTGTAATTAATCCCTTGAACCCTGAGTTCAGACAGTTTCAGAACTTGATACCTAGCAGGTAAGGGGAGGGGCTCAGAAGTTCACAGTCTGCAGAAGTTCACATAAAAGCAGCTTTTTCTTTCACTGTTTTGGGAAAGTTAACCCTTCAAGGACAACACCTGAGAAGGGGAGAGCTTCTTCTCCCCTTTCTTTCCTTCCCCTGCCAGTTTTTACTATGGAGCCCAATTGGTAACTTCTCTTATTGTAGAAATGTAGACATCTCTGTGAAGCCCCAGCTCAAGGCCAGAGGCCTTGTTTACACATTTTTACAAACTACTGGATACATGTTTGTGGAAAACTAGTAAGGGGGTGCTGATTTCTTCCTAGCCAGTGGCCAAGTAAAATAGGGCAACATGAAAATTGGAAGTTTATCTACATTAAACTCTTTTGTAGAGACTCTTCTGCTGACAGTCCTAAATGCAGCCATGGTGAAGATTTCTGGAGAGACCCAGTTAAGACTTTTCTGTGGAGAAAGGGGGTGCCACTACAGGTGTAGTTTCCTATGCTTAGGGTTCTTGTATTATTGGATTTTTAGGCTTCTAGAGTTCTTCAAATTTGAAAAACTTGGACAGGATTTTGACTGTCTTCTCTCTTTGGACCCAAATTACTCATATATTATGTTGCTTGACACTGTTTGTTCCTCAGCTCACTGATGCTATTTCTTCCTTCTCTCCAGTGCTGGGGATTGAACCCAGTGCCTCATGCATGCTAGGCAAATGGTCTACCACTGAGCTACATCCCTGGCCCATTTTTTTGTTGTTTGGGTCCTTTTCTCTATGTTTTATTTTTTAGTATTTTCTAATTGCTGTGCTTCAATTTGACAAATATATTTTCCTTCTGCAATGTCTAATGTGCTGTTAATTCCTTAAGTGTATTTTCAACCAGGCCATGTAACTGTTTGATTTGGGTACTTTTTATATCCTCAATGTCTCTATTTAAGTGTTTGAACATATGTCAGACTCTGAGCTGCTTTTACTCACAAACACTACAGATGCCAATGTGTGGGGATTTTTCTACACCAACAATGGTTCTCCAACTCTCCAGACAGCAACTGGGTGTCCAACAATTCAATTCAATTGACACTACTCAGAGTTCGTGTCATACCCCACAAGTTAAGGGCTTGATCCCACAAGACTGGCTCTGCTTGAGATACCAATTGAAAAATCCCAGCCAGTTGTGGCAGTGACATCTGCCTGTAATCCCAGCTACTCAAGAGGCTCAGGAAGGAGGATTGCAAATTCAGGGCCAGCCTCAGCAATTTAGTGAGACCCCATCACAAAATAAAAAATTAAAAGGACTTGGGATGAGGCTCAGTGGTAAAGCACCCCTTGGTCCGCTCCTAAATACCCCCTCCTAAAAAAAGGAAAAAAAATCCCAGGCCTCCAGGACTTCTGACCCCCTCCTTAGGTTTGATAATTTGTTAGAATGGTTCACAGAACTCAGGAAACACTTCATTTACTATTACTGATTTATTTTAAAGTAGATATGACTCAGCAAGAAATAAATGGGAGAGATTATAGGGTGAGATGTGGGGGAGGGAACACCCTCCCAGAATCTTTATGTGCTCACCAACACAGAGTCTTTATGAGGTTTCATCACATAGGCATGATTGATGAAGTCACCAGCCATTGGTGATTAACTCAATCTCCAGTTCCTTTCCCTTCCCAAGAGGCCCCGGTCTTCTAATCACTTGGTGGTTTTCTCTGGCAACCAGCCTCTACTCTGAAGTTACTGAGGTGCCCACCAAGGGCCACCTCGTTAGTATAAACTCAGGTATGGTTGAAGGGCTTGTTATGAATAACAAGCTGCGTCTTGTAAGGGTCCGGCGAAACGTCGGAGTAAGAGACCACAAGAGACTGTCTTATGCAACAACAGAAGGGTGGGTTTATTTGGAGACCAGCATGCTAGGGCTCCAAATAAACCCACCCTTCTGTTGTTGCATAGGGCTCCAAATAAACCCACCCTTCTGTTGTTGCATAAGACAGTCTCTTGTGGTCTCTTACTCCGACGTTTCGCCGGACCCTTACAGTCTCACCTCATGACTCTGGAAATTACAGGATTTTTAGCGGTGTGCTAGGAATCAGGAACAGAGACTACATATGTTTCTTATTATATTGTAATATCTCACATATGATTATAATAGTAACTGTGTTAGTATCCCTCTCTGATAATTCTAATATCTAATATCTGTCAGTTCTGAGTCACTGTGGGGTTGTTTTTGTTGTTATTGTTGTTTGTTTGTTTTGGTATCGGTGATTTAACTCAGGATGCTCTACCACTGAGTTATATCCCCAGTCCTTTTATTAAATCTTATTTTGAGACAGGGTCTCCGTTAGTTGCCCAGAGTGGTCTCAAACTTGGAATTTTCCTGCCTCAGCTTCCTGAGTCATCAGGATTATAGGTGTATGCCACCTTGCCTGGTTCTGAGTCAGTTTGCTTTTGTTTAAAGACAAAAAAATCTTCAAATTTATTGCCTTTCTTTACCTAACCCACCAAAAGAAATTTTTCTCAGTACTGCTATTCCTTTCCACAAAACAAAAGCAAATAATTCAGACATTCTTTGTCATTCAAAAAGCAAAGAAAATCTTTTCTATTGCCAACACTCTTCATCTGATTTTTAAAAAACCATCTTAAACCACTTCTCCATTATCAAGTTGAGCCTGTTCTTTTTCTTCTTAAGTTAATGTTTTATTTTATATTTTTATTGATGAATTATAATTATGCATAATAGTGGGATTCACTATGCATTATATTTGTACTTCCACATAACATAATTTGATCAATCTCATTCTCCAGTACCTTCTCTGTCCCTGCCCTCCTTCCTCTCCTCAATCATCTTGCTCTACTCTATTGATATCCCTTCTTTTATTGTTATCTTAATTAGTGAGCTATATATATAAAATTAATTGTGGTATATTCATACATGCACATAGCATAATTTAGTAGATTTTATTCCCCAGTACTTCCCCTTGATCCTCTCCCTCTGCTCTACTGGTCTTCCTTCTATTTTCATGAGATTCCCCCTCCCTTTTTATTACAAACATGGAACACACAAATAAGAATTTGTGTCATCCTTGCTCAGGGACCAAGCTAATCTTCTCTGTATCATTCCAGTGTTAGTATATGTGTTGCCAAATTGAGCACTGAATGGGTTTTTTTTTTTTGGTTTGTTTGTTTGTTTTTTTGGTACTGGGGATTGAACCCAGGGGTGTTTAACCACTGAGCCACATCCCAGTCCTTTTTTTTTTTTTTTTTTTTTTTGGCCAGAGTACCTTTTTATTTTTTATTCTGAGTTGCTTAGGGCCTCACTAAATTGCTGAGGCTGGCTTTGAACTTGTGATCCTCCTGCCTCAGCCTCTTGAGCTACTGGGATTACAGGCATGCACCATCATGCCTGGCACTGTATTGGTTTTGATTGATTTATTATTTCCTTATAGACAATGTTTTCCTACAAAATTATTCCTGGAAATCTTTGATTGGATCTCAGATATTGCTGGATTTTTTTATGGTACTAGCAGTTTAATCTAGAGCCTTGAACATGTTAGGTGAGCACTGAGCTATATCCACAGTCCTTTTTATTTATTTATTTTATGAGACAGAATTTCACTAAATTGTCCTGGCTGGCCTCAGACTTGTAATCTTCCTGATCCTCCTGCCTCAGTCACCTGAGTAGCTGAGATTACAGGCCTGTACCACTAGGCCCAGTTCTATTTTTCTTTCTTTATTAAATTAACATATAATATTGTATGTATTTATGGTATACAACATGTTTTGAAATATATATATACATTGTGAAATGACTAAAATCTAGGAAATTAGCATATGTAGTGCCTCACATAGTTATCATTTGGTGGTAAGAACACTTACCATCTCTCTTAGCAGTTTTTAAGAATATATTAGAAAAAAATATATTAGTAGAGGTCAGGCATGCATGGTGGTGAGCACCTATAATCTCAGCAACTTGCGGGGCTGAGGCAGGAGGATCATAAGTTCGAGGCCAGCCTCAGCAATTTAGCAAGGCCCTAAGCAACTTAGTGAGACCAGGTTTCAAAATAAAACATAAGAAAAAGGGCTGGAGATGTGGCTCAGTACTTAAGCATCTTTGGTTCAATCCCAGTGCTACCACACACACACAAAAAAAAAGGTGGTGTTGGCAGGGGTTGTAGTTCAGTGGTAGAGCACTTGCCTAGTATCTGTGAGGCCCTGGGTTTGATTCCCGAGCACTGAAAAAAGAAAGAAAGAATCCATTGGTTGTAAAGATGTGAATTTATTTTACGGCTCTCTATACTGTTCCATTGGTCAGTATGTTTGTTTTTATGCTGGTATCATGCTATTTTGATCATTATAACTTTATAGTATAGTTTGAAATCATGTAGTGTGAAGCTTTTAGCTTTGTTCTTTCTCAAGATGACTGAGGCAGGAGGATTACAAGTCTGAGGCTAGCCAGGACAATTTACAAAAGACATTCAGGGTCTTTTGTAATTCCATATAAATTTTAGTTTTTTTAAAAAAAATTCTGTAAGAAATCCTTAACATTTTGGTAGGGATTGCATTGAATCTGTAGATCACTGAGCTACAGCTCCCATTGGATTTTTAAAATCCAAAAAAAAAAAGGTTAAAAAAAGTTTTTTTTGTGCCATCATAACCCTCATCCTTAAAAGTTTTTCCTTAGAACTAGACAAAAATTGATATAAACATGGGTATCTGTGTTTTTAAACTTTTCCTTAATATATCTTTTTAAAAAGTGTATATCTGGGCTGGGAACATATCTCATTTGGTAGAGTGCTTGCCTTTATGAACAAGGCCCTGGGTTCAATATCCAGAACCACACACACACAAAAAGTATACTCTTCCAGTGTAATAAGGAGATAGAAGGGAGAAATATAGACGTTAAAAAGAGAGAGCTAGGCAAGGTGGTGCTTGTCTATAATCCCAGCAATTTGAGAGGCTGAGGCAGGAAGATTGCAAGTTTGAAACCAGTCTTGACAACTTAGTGAGACCCTGTCTCCAAATAAAAATTGAAAAGGGCTGGAATGTATCTTAGTGATAAAGCACCCTTGGATTTAATCCCCAGTATCATATACACTAAAGATAAAGAGGGGCTGGGGGTGTGGCTCACTGGTAGAGCACTTGTGTAGCATGTACAAGGCCCTGGGTTCCAATTCTAACACGAGAAACAAGAGAGAGAAAAGAAAACAAGAAGAGGGAAAATGAGTAGCATGTGGATGAGGTTTACAGAAATGGACTGTACCCATTCACTCTTTCTGAATCTTTAGGTACAGTTTCCATAGAAGGCAATGCATGGCTGATCCTGGTTCCAAGCATCTGCCAATCACCACTCTGAGCTGGTCATTTCCTGTGTTAGCTACTCTATAAATGGTAAAAACAACATGTAAGATCTCCATAGAAGAACTCTTCAGTGTGAATATGTTTCAGGTATTGTTTAAAATGAACAGTGTCTGAAACCAGGATTCCAAGGAACCATTCAATTCCCCCCTTCCCATTGTACCCAGTTGGTCATATGGCAAAGGGAGAGAGGACTGTTTCTCTTCCATAAAAGGGCTGTTATTTCTTCCTTCCCTTCCTCTTTCTTTCCTTCCTTTCTCTCTCTCTCTCTTCCCCCTTCCTCCCTTCTTCCTCCCCTTCCTCTTTCCTTCCTTCCTTCTTTCCTTCCTTCCTTCCTTCCTTCCTTCCTTCCTTCCTTCCTTCCTTCCTTCCTTCCTTCCTTCCTTCCTTTCTTCTGCAGTATTGAGCATCAAACCTTCTCTCTCTCTCTCTTCCTTCTCCCTCCCTCCCTTCCTTCCTTCCTTCCTTTCTTTCTTCTGCAGTATTGGGCATCAAACCCAGGGGGTGTTTAAACAGTGAGCTACATCCCCAATTCTTTTTAGTTAGGGCCTTGCTAAATTGCCCAGTCTGGCTTTAAACTTGCAATCCTATTGCTTCAGTCTGAGGTTACAGGCATGTGTTCACCACGTCTGGCTTCCTCCCCATTTTCATAAGCATAGAAACACTGAAAACTTCATATGGTGCCATTGTGGTAATAGGCAGTGTTGAGGTGAAAAAAATTTACCTGTAAGAAAATAAGCTGAAACCGGGCACGGTGGCAGATGCTTGTAATCCCAGCATCTTGGGAGGCTGAGACAGAAGGATTGCAAGTTCAAAGCCAGCCTCAGCAACGGCAAGGCATTAAGCAACTCAGTGAGTCCCTGTCTCTAAATAAAATACAAAATAGGGCTGGGGATGTGGTTCAGTAGTCAAGTGCCCCTGAGTTCAATTCCTGGTACCCCCCGCCCCATCAAAAAAAAAAAAAAAGAAAAGAAGCTAAGGGCTGGGAATGTAGCTCAGTGGTAGAGCAGTTGCCCAGCATACACAAGGTCCTGGGTTCAATCACTCATTGGCACCACAATTTTTTTTTTAAATGGTTTGTTTGATATAAACCAAGACCCACCCAACAGAGTCTGACACTTTCAAGTAGGCTACTTTTTGCATGAATTACTTGTTGTTGACTACATCTGAAGCTCTAATCTTAGCAAACAGGTTGGAGCATGCAGGGAGAGTATGCCCTGAATCCACAGCTGGTGTGTGTCTCCAGGAGTTTTTTTTTTCTTTTTAATATTTTTAGTTAGAGATGGACACAGTACCTTTATTTTATTTATTTATTTTTATGTGGTGCTGAGGATGGAACCCGCCTCTCACATGCTAGACAAGCACTTTACCACTGAACCACAACCCCAGTCCTCCAGGGAGCTTTTTTTTAAAATTTTTTTTTTAGTTCTTGATAGACCTTTATTTTATTTATGTATATGCAGTGCTGAGAAACGAACCCAGTGCCTCACAGATTCCAGGCAAGTGTGCTACTGCTGAGCCCCAGCCCCAGCCCCTCAAGGGAGCTTTTTAATGGAGGGATTGATAGCTTTAATTTATTATTGCAATGCTAAGACATTTCTTATTTTTCCCATAGGTGTGTGTGTGTGTGTGTGTGTGTGTGTGTGTGTGTTGCTGGAGATTAAACACAGGGCTGTACATTGTTAGGCAAACACTGATCTGCATTGCTAGGTAGACACACATTGCTAGGCAAACACTGAGCTACATCCCCAAACCTTCTCATTTCTTTTTGGATTTAATTTTGAGGCAGGGTCTTGCTAAATTGCCCAGGATGGCCTCAAAGGTGATCTTCTTGTCTCAACCTCTCAAGTAGCTGAGATTACAGGCATGTGCTACCATTCTCAGCCTTATACTATCCTTCTATGACTATTTTTTTATGGTACCAAGGATTGAACCTGGGGCCTCATGTATGTTAGGCAAATGCTGTACCACTTATATCCCAGAGCCCTTTAGTATCCTTCTAACATCCCTGTTTTCCCTTCCCCACTTTTCCTCCAACAGTCTCCAAAGTAGAATTTGGGGAAAACCTGTTTTTTTTTTTTCATAGAATTTTGTAAATACTTTCAAGAAATCAGGAATTCTGTTTCTATTTTGGAAGTACAATTTTATTTTGTTTGGTTTTATTTTGTATTTTTCTGGTGCTGGGGATTTAATTCAGGACCTCAAACATACTAAACATTGGCTCTAGCACTGAACCACACCCCCAGCTCCAGAAATACAATTTTAAAAACTGTACCTTGTCAGGCATTGTAGTATATGCCTGTAATCCCAGCAACTCAGGAAGCTAAGGCAGGAGGATCAAAAAATCCAGGCCAGCCTGGGCAATTTAGTGAGACCCTGTCTCAATATAAAAACAAAAAGGACTAGCAATATAGCCCAATGTAGCACCCCTGGGTTCAATCCCCAGAGTTGCATGTGCGCGCGCGCACACACACACACACACACACACACACACACACACACACAAACCCAACAATCCTTTAGAAGTCACTTATCAATTTCACTGAAAATATACCTTCCCAAATTAATATTTGCATTTTAAAACATTTTAAATCAATGTTAGAGATAAAAACACAAATCATGTCCTAGAGCTTGGTAATGTACTCAAAATAGTGAATTATGTATGACAGACTTTATTCTCAAATCTCACAAGGTACTTCCTTTATCTGAAGTTAGCCCTTTTCAGGTGTTTCTTCCATGTCATCTTGCTCTAAGATAAAAAGGAGCACCTTTGATTCTAGTCAAACCCTGCTCCTGATTTCTCTTTCTGGTCTTGATCTTTGTCTGCAGCTGTAAAAGGAATATGTTGAATGATGCTTTTAACACAAAATTCTTGCCATTCTCAGTTTTCATAGTCCTAAGAACACAAATGAAATAGCAGAGTAACCTAAATTTTATGGGAATGAATCACTTGTTTAGTCTCTCTCTCTCTCTCTCTCTCTCTCTCTCTCTCTCTCGCTCTCTCTCTCTGTGTGTGTGTGTGTGTGTTAATATTCTAGGAAGAATATAATGACAATGAATGCATTTCTGAGCAAAATTAAACTATAGAGTTGGCACAATATGGCCAACAGTCTCTATGGCAACCTCTCTTGACTGTGTGTGCATATCATTTACTCATCCTGGTAAATCATATTTTATAATACAAATGGTTTTACATTCATGATCATGCATCTGTGATCATTAGTTATTTGTCTCTGTGGTGACTCTCTGCTATTGTTTCTGCTCAGGGATCTTATAAAAGCTGTAGAGGAGGTAGGTGGAGAAGACACAGGAGATGGATGACTCATTTTAACCTTTTCTGGAACAAACAGCTTGATTATTTTAGGGGGAAAATGACTTTAATATCTGCTTCCTCCCACCACCTGCAAACGTTTCTTGGTGAAATTACAGTGCCCCTTAGCAATGACCTTACCCTTCAACCACCGCTATCAGGCTAGGGCTACTTTTCAAGTGCTGTGTAGGCTTGAGAGTGCTTTGCATTTAAGTAATTCTGGGGAAAACTTTTGGTAGAAAGGCTCAATTGTTTTCTCCTTGTTGGAGACAATTCTTTGAGAATCTCATTTGCTGATATCTCATCGTGAGAGTTTAAGAATCACTACAGATCATCTTTATTAGCCTCATTAAACCAGATAGGCATACAAACCATAATGTGGCAAACCTGAGGCTTCTTGACATCATAGCTTAGACAGTCAGCTTAGATAGTTCAGACCACCACATCTTCAGGGCATATGCACTTGATAAAGCCCTTTCTCTCCATGACTTTCCATTAGTTTTCACCACGGTGTTAAAAATGTATCAATATCCCCTGGTGAGTTTGCCAGTATCATGGATGTGTCATCTCTCCTGTGAGCTGTGACAACAATAATGATAAGATAAGAAGGTCCACAGAAGGCAGGAATCCCTCTGTGACCCATGGGCTACTGTAAGGATGTCATCTTGGTCAAAGGAAGCATTTTGTTCTGTTCATGCATGGCTGAAGATCCAGGTTGAATGAGTGATTTGAACTGTTGTTCTTTGCTTATTAATTGCTTCTTTTAGAGGCAGGGTCATGCTGGGGATGTAGCTCAGTAGTAGAGTACTTGCCCAGCAGGTGTGAGGCTGTAAGACACCTGTAGATACCAAAATCTGTAGATGCTCAAATCTCTTATATAAAATGATGTAATATTTGCATAGAACCCACACAATATGCCCACATACTTCATTTTAAAATATATTTTTTCAACAGTAACACAGGTTTATTCAGAACTAAATTGCAGGGGTTCCCAGTGGTGACTGAGACCCCCCTCCCATATACTTTAAATTATTATTAATTTTTTTAGACTTTTATTTTTTATATCTTTGTTTTTATTTATTTACTTTTGTATGTGGTGCTGAGGATCAAACCCAGTGCCTCACACATGTGAGGTGAGCGCTCAGCCACTGAGCTACAATCCCAGCCCATACTTTATTTATAGATTACTTATAATAACTGATAAAATGTAAAAGC
The DNA here is from genome assembly GCF_045843805.1 of Urocitellus parryii. NCBI lineage: Eukaryota > Metazoa > Chordata > Mammalia > Rodentia > Sciuridae > Urocitellus > Urocitellus parryii. Next base: position 92,603,472 of record NC_135547.1, on the reverse strand, counting down.
CCCATAAATAGTTGTTATACAGTATTGTTTAGGGAATAATGAAAAAAATGTCTGTCCATGTTCAATGTAGACAGTTTTATTTTTCCCCACATATTTTTCTCTCACAGTTGATTGGATCCCTAAATGTAGAACCTATGGCTACTGATGGTAACTGCATATTAAAATGGTTTGATTTCCAAGATTGATCCATTTAAAATATATAATAAACATCTTATAGATAAATAAATATACCTCTTCCCTCTTTTGGGGGGTGGTGATACCAGAGATTGAACCTAGGGTGCTTAACAACTGAGCCACACCCTCAGCCTTTTTTTGTATTTTATTTAGAAACAGGGTCTTGCTAAATTGCTTAGAGCTTTGTTAAGTTGCTGAGGTGGCTTTGAACTTGTGATCCTTCTTTCTCAGCCTCCTGAGACATTGGGATTACAGGCGTGCACTACCAGGCCTGACCCCCCCCCCCCCAGACACATTTTTGACACTATAGAGTGATATTGAAATGTTCCATAGTGGCTCTTCTTTTTACTTACCTGTAACAGTATAAGCACTAATTCACAGTTACATATTTAAGTAGCAATGGGAATATGTTCAGAATGAGTCTTCCCTTTGACATTTTATATTATATAAACACTATGGAATGAATCCATTGCTGTTGCCATCACCATATGTTTTGTTCATCACTTATGTTTTTTTCTGTTAGTTTGTACATAGCAGAGCAAGCACTGGAGTTAAGACAGCTGGCTTGAATCCCAGCTTACTAACCACATGGTGCTTAAAACATAGCAGCGGGCATAGGGCCACATATGCCCATTCTCTGAAGTTGGGTATGATGATTACATTTATAGCCTAATTTGCTTTTTTTCCCCCTGGGATTGAACTCAGGGGCTGTTTACCACTGAGCCACATCCCCAGCCCTTTTTTTATATTTTATTTAGAGACAGGATCTTGCTGAATTGCTTAGGGCCTTGTTAAGTTGCTGAGGCTGGCTTTGAACTCATGATCCTCCTGCCTCAGTCTCCCTAGCAGCTGGGATTACAGGTGTGTACCACTGCACCTGGCCTAACTCAAAATACTGAGACTAACTATGTTTATTATGTAACTAACTATAAATTACCTTATAACTTTGGTGCAATTATAAGTTTGATAAATGTATATGATCAAAACCTTCCATTTAATGGTGGCATACACCTGTAATCCCAGAGACTTAGGGGCTCAGGCGGGTGGATGTTAAGTTCAAAGCCAGCCTCAGCAACTCGGCAAGGTCCTAAGCAACTCAGCAAGACCGTCTCTAAGTAAAAAATAAAAAGGGCTTGGGATGGGCTGGGGTTGTAGTTCAGTGGTACATGCCTAGCACGTGCGAGACCCTGGGTTCGATCCTCAGCACCACATAAAAATAAATAAATTAAAGGTATTATGTCCATCTACGCTAAAAAAAAATTTTAAAAAAAGAATTTAACAAAAGGGGCTTGAGAAGATATGGCTTAGTGTTTAAGTACCCCTGATTTCAATTCCTGGTATCAAAAAAAAAAAAAAAGAAAGAAAGAAAGAAACCCTTTCATTCACACTGGGTATAGTGAAGTTTGTCTCTATTTCCAGAAGCAAGAGGATTACAAGTTCAAGGCCAGACTGGGCAATGTAGGAAGACCCTATCTCAAAATCAAAAGAGCTGGTAATGTAGCTCAGTGGTATAGCTCTTGCAAGGCCTTGGGTTCAATCCCCAGTAGTACAAAGACACACACACTCATGAAGAAAACTTAGAGTTAAATAAGCTTTTGTCCTCTTACTAATCCCCCTTCACTGAGTTGGTATCACTCCAGTGGTATGTAAGAAGTCTACCAATGAGCTACATCCCCAGCTGTCAGTCTGTCAAAAAGATATTTGAACATGCAACTGGAAGGGGTGGGGTGACCTCAAACGTCAGAACAGACATTGAGTGCAAAAAGGTGGCCACCCACAAAGGAGAAGCCATGACAAACACTGGTACAGTGGCATGTAGGCAGACAGTGCCCTACATCTGTGCATACCAAGGGAAGGGCACACAATTCATTGCACCCCCAAACTACCAGTGCTATAGAATAATATTGGCCATGTTACCAGAGCACTCACTATAGTAACATTTTTAGGGCATACATTTTACATGAGCATGAAAATTTTCATCTATTGGCCTGCTTTCAGATTTTGTTTAATGCAACAATATGTTTTAACTTTGGAAAGGAGAAAATAATGGTAAACTAGAGACTGAGCACATAGTCTTTACTTTGGGTGTAGGTGTTTGCTCACAGCTCCTTCCATAACAAGCCTTTTATTTATTTATGTTTTTGGTACTGGGTCATCTAACCACTGGGCCACAGTCCCAGCCCTTTTTAAATATTTTATTTAGAGACAGGGTCTCACTGAGTTGCTGAGGCTGGCTTTGAACTTGAGATCCTCCTGCCTCAGCCTCCCAAGCTGCTGGGATTATAGGCATGTGCCACCACATCTGGCAAGCCCAACTTTCGATGGAAGAAAGGACATTGTGAGTCCCAACCCACGAATGAGATATTGGACAAATCACCTTACAGTTCAGCATCTCCATTTCCTGACATGTAAGGCTGTGCAGGACATTTGATTTAGGTTGTTATTGGCTTAGTTAATCTCCAAATACCCTTTTCACTGTAAAATGCCTGTGATCAGGGGTTGGATATGTCGTTCAATGGTAGAGTACTTGCATAGTGTGCAAAGTCCTGGGTTCCATCCCTAGCACCTCAAAAAAAAAAAAGTATCTGCATTCGTGGGTCATACACATGCACAAATTTCTTTTTTTTTTAATATTTTTTTTAGTTGTAGATGGACACAATACCTCCATTTCATCCACCCATTCTTATGTGGTGCTGAGGATTGAACCCAGTACCCCATACCCATGAGGCAAGAGCTCCGCCACTGAGCCACAATCCCAGCCCACAAATTTCTTTTTTATTATTTTATTATTGTTTTAATTTTATTTGTTCTGTTTAGATATACATGACAGTAGAGTGTATTTTAACATATTATACATACATGGAGTATAACTTCCCAGTCTTGTGGTTGTATACGATGTGGAGTTACAAGGCTAGGGGTATAGTTCAGTGGTAGAGCACTTACCTAGCCCATGTGAGGCATTGGATTCGATCCCCAGCACCACATAAAAATAAATAAATAAATAAATAAATAAATAAATAAATAAATAAAGGTATCTAAAGAAAGATGTGGAATTACACTGGTTGTGTATTCAAATATGAACATAGAACAGTAATATCCAATTCATTCTACTGTTTTTCCTATTCCCTTCTTCCCTCCCTTCCCTGCATAAATTTATTTACATTGGGTTTCTTCTAGGAAATTTACAGTTATGTTTTCTTGTCTTCTCTCTTATAATACCTTAAATTTTACTCTACATTTGAGCTCCCAGTGGGTTTCTGATCACTAACACAGTGCAGGGTTCCATCCCTCCTGGGTGTTGACACATTAAGGCAATTCTATATAGGAGGCTGATGTAGGAAACTGTAAGATAAGGTGACATTGGAAAGATGTTTCATCAAAATGCCAAAGCATGCGAAAGCATATCCTCCCTCGCATTTATGCACATTGATGTCAAGTGGTCAAGCAGTTCCTAAGCAACCGTGCGGAGGCGGTTGCTAGGCTGGCTTGTCACATGTCCACTGATTTAGTTGGAAAAGAAACCGTGAGCTCAAATACATTCAGATAGTTTATTGCTTAAAGGGACAGTAAGAATAAGGCCATCATGATGTCAGTTCCCATGTCCCCAGTCCCACAGGATGACATTAAACTAGAGAAGCCAGATTATGGACAGCACAGGTGGTGAGGTCACTCTGTCATTGTGTGTGTGTGTGTGTGTGTGTGTGTGTGTGTTTCTGGGGCTCAGACTCAGGGCCTCCCAAACACTAAGCAAGTGCTCTACCACTTGGCTACATCCCCAGCTCTCAGTCTGTCATTGAAAGGCCAACCCTATAAACTACAGTCAAGCAGTTTTATAATACTTATGGAAGCCTGCAGCTGGGCGACAAACATAGTCAAAATAGAAAGTCTCATATCTCCCTAGAACCATGGAGGCCAGGAAGCTTGTCTTGCCTTGTTCTGGGAAAATAAATCTCAGGATGTTCTGCCATAACTCAAGTCAGATTTCAGTCAAGCCTTTCCCTACATGGGAAAATGTCCTATTTGGAGATGTGCAAGTTTGCCATGGTGTCATGGCAGAGCTGTTTTCAACAACTGTACCTTACAACCATTTGTGGACCCAAGTGAGAATTCCTTTTTTTTTTTTTTTTGGTACTGGGGATTGAACCCAGGGGTGCTTAACCATTGAACCACATCCCCAGCAACACCGTCCCCTTTTTTATTTTGAGACAAGATCTCACTAAATTGCCAAAACTGGATTTGAACTCACGAGTCTCCTGCCTAGGCCACCTGATCCACTGGGATTACAGGTGTGAGCCACTGTGCCTGGCTCCCAGCTGAGAATTCTTTTTACCTTTTTTCTGGGGTATCGGGGATTGAACTCAGGGGCACTCAACCACTGAGCCACATCCCCAGCCCAATTTTGTATTTTGAGACAGGGTCCAGAGTCAAAGTAGCTAAGTATGTTGTTAAACCAGGTGCAATAATAGATACTGTTAATGGCATGAAACCTGCTCTGGCTGGCCAGCAGGAAGTTCAGTGTGATGTGATTTCGCATCACTATTTATAAAAGAGAGTTTAGACTGGTTTGTGTGTGGCAGGCAAACCCAGAGCTGGCATTCACTTACAAAATGGCACCCTATTGGGGTACCAATTATAGCAGGACTATAAGTTTTATATATGTATATATATATATATATATATATATATATATATATATATATATATATATAATATAATTATATATAATGATATATTAATAATTAATAACATATTTTTATATATATGTATTTTTTTGGTACTGGAGATTGAACTCAAGGGCATTTAACCACTGAGCCACATCCCCAGCCCCTTTTTGTATTTTATTTAGAGACAGGGTCTCCCTGAGTTGTTTAGGGCCTTGCTAAGTTGCTGAGGCTGGCTTTGAACTCACAATCCTCCTGCCTCAGCCTCCTGAGCCACTGGGATTACAGGCATATACCACTGCACCTGGCTATAAATATTATTTATTAAAACAGGAATCAACCAATTTTGTGTCCCCTATGAAAGCAAACCCTTTGAGTGAAGTTAAATAATTCCTGCAAAATAGGTTGAAGAAGTATTTCTGGAAAGAACAATTTTGCTACTGCTACGGTCTGAATATTTGTGTCCTTCCCAAATTCATATGCTGAAATCCTAACCCTAAGGCAATGAAATTGGAAGGTGAGATGTTTTAGGAGATGATTAGGAATTAATGTCCTTATAAAATAGGCTCAAGGAATATTGCTGACCCCTTCATGTGAGAACACGGGGAGAAAGTGCCATATATGAACTGGGATGTGGCCTGCCACCAGACCAAAATATGCCAGTGCCTTAATCTTGGACTTTTCATCCTTCAAAACTAAAAATGAAAAATGTTGTTGTTTATAAGTACTCTGTGAAAGGTAATTTGTTGTGGCAGCCAGCATGAATCAAGAGCTGTCACAGCCAGAGCAGCTCCACAACTGTAGCTTGCTCAGGTCAAACTGGGTTTTGCTAATAGATTTGCAGAGACCTCAATGGCAGCATCTGTTGACTTGGGGTCTAGGACACGGTTACCAAAGCATTCTGAGATGACAGGCCAGGCCTGTCCTAAAGGCAAGCGCCAAGAAAGCCTGATGGTGCCTCCCGCTGTGTCAACATTCCAGCTTGCTTTCCTTTTGCCAAGTAATCAGCATAACTAGAGTCTGAAAGCAAACTTGTTTTCTAATCTTTCTCATACTTTCTCCATACTATGTCTAGATTTACCTTGAGGTGCCTCAGTGGTTAGTTTCTTTTCTTTTTTTCTTTTTTTGGTACTGGAGATTGAACCCAGGGGCTCTTAACCACTGAGCCACATCCCCAGCCCTTTTTATTTTTATTTTCCATTTTAAGACAAGGTCTTACTAATTTGCTTATGGTCTGGCTAAGTTACTGAGGCTGGCCTTGAACTTGCAATCCTCCTACCTCAGCCTCCTGAGTCACTGAGATTATAGGCTTGTACCACCAAATCCAGATTCATTTCCCTCCCTCCCTCCCTCCCTCCTTCCTTCCTTCCTTCCTTCCTTCCTTCCTTCCTTCCTTCCTTCCTTCCTTCCTTCCTTCCTTCCTTCCTTCCTTTTTTTCTTGCACTATTGGGGATTGAATCCAGGGCCTCACACATGCCAGGCAAGCTAAAACCCAGCTCTAATGGTTTCTTCTTTGTATACCTGATGCTGTCTAGAACATCTCCCACCCCTTCACATTTGCACTGCTCTAGGGCCCACTCAGCAGTAGTCACCTTGGATCTATGAGCACCATTGTCAATATTTGTGACTGCCCAGACTAGCAGAATAAGCAGGCAGGATGAGAAACACCAGTTGAGGTATGTGTGGAAGGGATAAAGGTTGAGTGAAAAAGTGTGGTTTGAGTCTCTTTATAGATAGTCTGAGCCTTTTCTCCTGCCCGCAATTTCATAATTAAACACTTTATTTTTTATTTTTTTGGAGAGAGCACTGGGGATTGAACTCAGGAATGCTTTATCACTGAACCACATCCCCAGAACATTATTATTTTTTAAAATTTTGAGTCAGGGTCTTGCTAAGCACCTGAGGGTTTTGTTAATTTGCCCAGGCTGGCTTTGAATTTGTGATGCTCCTGCCTCTACCTCCTGAATTGCTGGGATTATAGGTATGTACCTCTGCACCCAGTCTATTTTTTAATTAAAAAATTTTGGGGGGTACCAAGAATTGAACCAGGGGCACTTTACTTTTATTTAGAGATAGGGTCTCGCTGAATTACTTAGGGCCTCACTAAGTTGCTGAGGCTGGCTTTGAACTCACAATCCTCATGCCCCAGCCTGCATAGCCACTGGGATTACGTGCCCAGCTATGAGTCTATTTTTTTAATGGCATTTGTATCTGTGAGTGTATGGGGCATGAAATATTCAGTTGGGTAATTTTTGCTAAAAGGCAGCGCCATTTGGTTCTGATTGGATATGTTTAGAGAATCCAAAAATGGACCCTCATCCATGGATGCATCCTGGAATAGTTTGTCCCCACCTGCTGCGGGGACAGGGATTGGAGTGTCACATCCTGAAAAGACACCCACTGTGATCAGTTTCTGGCAGATCTGAAGAGAAGAGGAACTTCAGGGTCTATTTGTTAGGTCCAACCAGCTTTATTGACCTGAGATGGGATATATACTTTGAACTTCTCTTTGCCACCCGACTGTGTAACTAGCAGTCTCAGGTGTCCTTGGGTTCTTGTACTGGAATCACAAGCCTTGTTTTGGGGCCCAGTCCTGCATGGTGGAGTGGTTACCACATTCTGTACAAGGCTGTGTCCAGGTCACCATGGCCCTTATCTGAGCAGTTTGTTAATGCTTATCCTGAAAACGCCCTAGGCCATGGGCATCCACACGAGTGACAAATGGGTGTGGATCTAGTACAATCTACCACCATAATGTTTGTCCAACGGAGGCTAAGAGTTGGTCATCCAGTTAACATGCTATCAGGGTAGGTCCAGGACATGCCCTGCAGCCTGCAACTTTGCCCATACAGTGCTTAAAAAAAAAACACTTTTAATTTTGAAATAATGATAAATTCACACAAAGCTGCAAAAACAAAATAGTACTGGGCTAGGGATATGACTCAGTGTTAGAGCACTTGCCTGGCATGCATGAGGCCCTGGGTTCCATCCCCAATATATGCCACCCTAAATAAAATGAGATTCCATATATCATTTACATAGTTTTTGCACAAGTATAGTACAATATCAAAAAGAGGAAACTAGCCAGGTGAGGTGATGCATACCTGTCATCCCAGCAGCTAGGGAGGCTGAGGCAGGAGGATTGTGAGTTCAAACCAGTCTCAGCAACTTAGTGAGAACCTAAGCAACTTAGTGAGACCCTGTCTCTAAATAGAAAATAAAAGGGGCTGGGGATATGGCTCAGTGGTTGAGTGCCCCTGAGTTCAAGCCCTTATAGAAAAAAAAAAAAAAGGAAACTGACACTGGTATAATCCACCAATTGTATTCAGTTTTCACCAGTTTTACCTGTGTGTGAGTGTGTGTGTGTGTGTGTGTGTGAAGTGCTGTGCAATTTTGTTACATTTGTAGACTCATGTAACAACCCCTACAGTCAAGATTCAGAACTGTTCTTTGAGCACAAAGAGCCGGTGCTAACCCTTTTATGGTCCTGTTCCCTCCCTTTTGTCCCCTTGGCAACCACTAATCCTATCTCCATCTCTATACTTGTGTTATTTCAAAAATGTTACATAAATGGAATCACACCATATGAGATCTTTTGAGATTGGCCTTTTCTTCCACCCAGCATAATTCCTTTGAGATACCACTAAGCTGTTGAATTATCAATAGTTCTCTCCTTTTCATTGCTACTCTGCAAAAATGGATATATCACTGTTTGTTTATTTAACCACTCACTGAAGACATCCTGGCTAATTCCAATTTGGAGCTATTATGAGTAAAGCTGCTAAGACCATCAGTGGACAGGTTTCTGTGTAAATATAAATTTTCATTTCTCTGGGACAAATGCCCAGGAATGCAATGCTGGGTAAATGGTAGTTATATGTTTAGTTTTATAAAAAAACTGCTAAAGTATTTTCTCCTACTCTGTAGCTTGTCTTTTCTCTCTCTTTAAAGAGTCTCTTTCAAGGCAAACATTTTTAGTTTGGATGAAGTGCAGTTAATTAAATTTTCCTCTGTGCTTTCCAATGTGCTTTTTGTGTTATGTATAAAAAAATCAATGTGTAGCCTGAGATTCTTAAATATTTTTCCTGTTTTCTTTGGGGGTGGCAGGGGTGGTGCTGGGGATTGAACCCAGAGGCGCTTAACCACCAAGCCACATCTCCAGCCCTTTTTATATTTTATTTGGAGACAATGTCTTGCTAAATTGCTAAGGCTGGCCTCAAACCTATCTCAACCTCTCAAATTGCTGGGATTACAGGCAGGTGCAACCATGCCCAGCTCTTCTGATTTCTTTAAAAATTTTTAATGTGTTAGGGCTGGGGTAGGTAGAGTGCTTGCTTAGCATGTATGGGGTTCTAAGTTCCATCTCCAGCACTGCAAATTTTTTTTAAGTGTTACATTTTATATTTAAGTCTATGGTTCATTCTGGTTAATTTTTATATCAAGTATGAGATTTAGGTTATGGTTAATCTTGGAAACCTGTGGATGTCCAATTGCTCAGCACCATTTGCTGAAAAAGCTATCCTTCCTCCGTTGAATTGTTTTTGCTCCTTTGTCAAAAATCAGTTGGGCATATTCACATGGGGATCTCTCTGGGTTCTAGACTATTCCATTGATCTGTGTGTCTTTCTGCTAGTCCACATTGTTTGGTTCCTGGAGCTATCTACTAAGCCCTAAGGTCAAGAAGTATGATTCCTCCCATTTTTTTCTTTTTCAAAATTGTTTTAGGCCAGGCATGGTGGTACATGCCTGTAATCACAGTGGCTCAGGAAGCTGAGGTGAGAGGATCACAAGTTCAAAGCCAGCCTTAACAACTTAGTGAGACACTGTCTCAAAATGAAAAAAATAAAAAGGGTTGAGGATATGGTTGAGTGGAAAAGCACCCCTAGGTTCAATCCCCAGTACCAAAAAATATATATATTTTAGCTATTTCAGATCTTTGCCTTTTCATATAAATTTTAGAAAAAGCTTGTCTAGATCTATGAGAACTTGTCTGATACTTCTATTGTAATTACATTAACCCTAAATATTAGTTTGGATAGAACTTTATTTGTTTTTAAATTAAATTAAATTTTTATTTATTTATTTATTTACCATGTGGAGTCTTCCAATCCAAGAACATGATATATCTCTCCATTTATCTGATATCCTCTGATTTCTATCATCAATATTTTGTCAATAATAGCATACAGGCTCTGTACATTTTTTTAGTACTAGGGATTGAACCCAGAGATGCTCTACCACTGAACTATGCCCTCAGCCCTTTTTATTTTTTATTTTGAGATAGGGTCTTGCTCAGTTGCTTAGGGCTTCACTTAGTTACCAAGACTGGCCTTGAGCTTGTGATTCTCACATCTTAGATTCCCAAATAGCTGGGATTTCAGACACGCATGTGCCACTGCATGGATCTTCCTGTACATATTTTGTTAGTTGTATCCCTAAGTATTTCATCATCTTTGGAGCAATTGTATATGATATTGTGAGGGTTTTTTTCTTTTTGTTTTTGCCTTTTTTGTTTTGGTGCTGAGGATCAATCCTAGGATCTTGTACATGCTAAGCATGTGCTCTACCACTGACCACTGGGCTGTACCCCCAGCCCCTGGTATTGTGTTTTAAATTTGATTGTCAGTATATAGAAATACTATTTTTTTGTGTGTGTGTGTTTCAGTAAAACTTTATTTACAAAAACAGGCAGTGATACATATTTGGCCACAGGCCATGGATCCCTTCTCTAGGAGAACATAAAAGTGGATATACTTAGGATTTCTTCTCAAAGGCAGTTTTCTGTTTTTATTAAATGGACAAAAAATACTGAAATTTTTTTTCCATTTGAAAAAAATTTCTAGTATATTGTTCTCTTTAGTACTATTATGGTTTCTTTTAGTCCAAAGTACATAGTACATAGGCTAACACATATTTCTATGGCTAAGCATATCAATTTGTATCAATTCTGAATATATATATATATATATATATATATATATATATATATAGAGAGAGAGAGAGAGAGAGAGAGAGAGAGAGAGAGTGTAGGGTGGACACAATACCTTTATTTTATTTTTATATGGTGCTCAAACTCAGTGCCTCACCCATGCTTGGTGAGTGCTCTACTACTTGAGCTACAACCCCAGCCCCTGAATCTTTTTTATATGCATCCTTATCAAGTGAAATAATCCAATACCTTTCCCCTGGATGAAACATTTAGACAAAAGATCTCTCATGGCCCAAAATGCAAGCAGCCTGCCTGTCTCTTTGTCATACATAAGTCCTTTTGTATCTTCTTATGCCTCAATTCTTTCATGTATTTATTTTTTTGCAGTGTTGGTGCTGGGGATTTAACCCAGGGCATAATTTATGTTGTGTAAGTGCTGTATCACTGAGCTACATCCCCAGTCATTTTTATTTTATTTTTGAGACAGGGTCTTGCTAAGTTGCAAAGGCTGGCCTCAAACTTGGGATTCTCTGCCTCAGCCTCCCAGCAGCTGGGATTACAGGAGTGTACCACTGAGATCAGCTTTTGTTACTGATTTCTAATTTGATTTCACATGATCAGGCAATTTATTTATTTATTTTTTTTTTAAAGAGAGAGTGAGAGAGGAGAGAGAGAGAGAGAGAGAGAGAGAGAGAGAGAGAGAGAGAGAGAGAGAATTTTTAATATTTATTTTTTAGTTCTCGGCAGACACAACATCTTTGTTGGTATGTGGTGCTGAGGATCGAACCCGGGCCGCACGCATGCCAGGCGAGCGCGCTACCGCTGAGCCACATCTCCAGCCCTGATCAGGCAATTTATGATTTCAATTCTTTTAAATTTGCAGGGATTTGTCTTATGCCCAGGTGATGGTATATCTTGGTGAATGTTCCATGGGCACTCAAAAAGAACATATATTTTGTTGTTATTGGATCTCATGTCCTATAAATGTCAATTAGATCCTGTTGATTGATGGTATTGTTCAATTCTTTATCATTGCTATATTTCTCTCTAGTAGTTCTCTTAGTGCTGAGGATGGGGGTTGATGGCTTTTGTTAGAAATGTGAATTTGTCTACTTCTTGCATTCCAATCAGTTTTTGCAGTTTCTTTTTTTCTTTTTTGAGATAGGGTCTTACTATGTTGCACAGTCTAGATTTGAACTCCACAGTTCAAGTGGTCCTCCTGTCTCAGCTTCCTGGATTCATGTCTTTTGAAGCTATTTTGTTTCATGCAAGCACATTTAGGATTGCCATGTCTTCTTAGTGGATTGATTTTCTTTGTCACTGCGGGTTGATTTGTTCTGAAGTCTGCCTTTAAAATTTATGTTGCATGGTACATTTTTTCCATCCTTTTATTTTTAGCCTACCTATGTCATTATATTTGAAGAGAATTTATTTGTGTATGGTGCTGGGAATAAAAACCAAGGGGCTCAGGCATGCAAGGCAAATGCTTTACCACTGAGCTTCACCCTAGCTGAAGTGAATATCTTAGAGATAGCATATAGTTGGTTGTCTTTATTTAATCTACTCTGTCAATCTCTTATAATTGTTTATCAGGACCATATATATTTAATTAGTGATATGTTTGGGCTTCTGTCTGCTCATGTTTTTCTCTGTCATTTAAGTTGGGTAATTTCTACTGTTCTGTTTTCTTTTCTTTCTTTTTTTTTTTTTTTTTGGTTGGGAGGTACTGGGGATTTAAGTCAGGGGCACCCACCACTGAGTCACATCCCCAGCCCTATTTTGTATTTTATTTTATTTTTTCTATTTTGTATTTTATTTTTAAAATTTTTTTAATATTTAATTTTTAGGTGTAGATGGACACAACACAATGCCTTTATTTTTATGTGGTGCTGAGGATCAAACCCAGATCCCGCCTGTGCTAGGCGAGCGGTCTACTGCTGAGCCACAATCCCAGCCCCTATTTTGTATTTTATTTAGAGACAGGGTTTCACTGAGTTGCTTAGGGCCTCACTAAGTTGCTTAGGTTGGCTTTGAACTCGTGATCCCCCTGCCTCAGCCTCCTGAGCTGCTGGGATTACAGACATGCTCCACTGCACTGGCTACTGTTCTGGTTTCAAGATCACTTTTCTTCTGTCGTATTTGTTCGGCCATTGTTTTTCACAAAATTTACATTTCTATATTTTTCAGTTGTATAATTTCCATTTGGTTCTTTTTTATATCTTCCACTTGGTGACATTTTCTTTTTTTATATTTATTCTTAAGTTTTAGGTGGACACAATTTCTTTATTTTACATTTATGTGGTACTGAGGATCGAACCCAGTGCCTGGTCCATGCTAGGCGAGCCCTCTACCACTGAGCCACAACCCCAGCCCACATGATGACATTTTCTATTTCTCTTTTCCAGTTTGAAATGCTTTTATAATGACATTTTGAAATCTTTGTCAGATAACTCCAGAATCTGATTCATTTTGATATTGGCTTCTTATTGTCTTTTTTTCATGTGCATTGTGACTTTTCTGGTTTGGAGTATTTTTTTAATGGGTTTGGGTGTCACAAGCTTTTTTAAAAATATTTCTTAGTTGTCGGACTGGGATTGTGGCTCAGTGGTAGAGCGCTTGCCTAGCATATGTGGGTTCGATTCTCAGCACCACATAAAAATAAATAAAGGGCCACCAACAACTAATAAAATATTTAAAAAATATTTTTTTAGTTGTCAATGGACTTTTATGTTCCCCAGCCCTTTTTATTTTTTAATTTTCAGACAAGATCTTACTAAGTTTTCCAGGCTGGCCTTGAACTTGCAACAGCCTTGCTGGGATTATAGGCATGTGTCATCATGCCTGGCACTGTTTTTTTTTTCAATGCTAGGGATTGAATCCAAGGCCTTGAATATATTAGGCAAGTGCTCTACCATTGAAATATACCTCCAGTCCAGAGGGTTTTTTTTAAGTTGTAGATGGACACAATACCTTTACTTTACTTACTTATTTATTTAAACATTTTTTAAATGGGTTTGGGTGTCACAAGCTTTTTTAAAAATATTTTTTAGTTGTCAATGGACCTTTATTTTTATTATTACTTTTTTAAATATTTATTTTTTTTAGTTGTAGTTGGACACAATATCTTTATTTGTTTATTTATTTATTTATATGTGGTGCTGAGGATTGAACCCAGGGACTCAAATGTGCTAGGCCAGCACTCTACTGCTGAGCCACAAGCCCAGCCCCCATTGCCTTTATTTTTTTCTATTTATATGCGGTGCTAAGAATTGAACCCAGTGCCTCACACATTCTAGGCAAGCGCTCTACCACTAAGCCACAACACCAGCCCCTATTTTATTTATTTTTATGTGGTATTGAGGATCGAATCCAGTACTTCCTGTGTGCTAGACAAGTGCTTTACAACTAAGCCACAACCCTAGCCCCCCAGAGTTTTTTTTTAAAGTACTTCCTGGGCTGGGAGTGTAGTTCATTAGTAGAATGCCTGCCTGGCATGCACTAGACCTTAGGTTAAATATCCAGTACCATAAAAATAAAAATAAAATAAAGCAATCCAACTCTTTAGGTTTTTGTTTAAATCAATGATCTTTTTTTTTTTTTTTTTTTTTTTTGGTACCAGGGATCATCCTCAGCCCTATTTTGTATTTTGTTTTATTTTTTTCTATTTTGTATTTTATTTAGAGACAGGGTCTCACTGAGCTGTATGGCACCTTTCTTCTGCTGAGGCTGGCTTTGAACTCAGGATTTTCCTTTCTCAGCCTCCTGAGCTGCTGGGATTATAGGCATGTTCCACTGCACCTGGCTCAATGATCTTTTTTTTTTAAGTGGTTTATTCAGCGCACAGTTCAGGCAGTTGAAAATCCAATCAGTCTGGCACCAGATCTGGTGAGAATGCCCCTAGCTATGCCACAACATGGCAGAGGGCATCACAATGGAATTACACCGAGAGAGAGAGATCACTTGGTGAGATGGGAAGCCAGAAGTGACTTGGAGGTCAGGTTTGCTCTTTTATAGCAACTTGCTCTTTTGGTTGTTGTTTTTTTGTGCTTTTTTTTTTTTTTTTTTTTGGACACTGGGGATTGAACTTCACTGAGCCATATCCCCAGCCCTTTTATTTTTTTTATTTTGAGACAGGATCTTTTTTTAAAAATTTTTTTTAAAAGAGAGAGTGAGAGTGAGTGAGAGAGAATTTTTTAGTATTTATTTTTTTAGTTTTCAGCGGACACAACATCTTTGTTTGTATGTGATGCTGAGGATCCAACGCAGACCGCACGCATGCCAGGCGAGCGCGCTACCGCTTGAGCCACATCCCCAGCCCCTTGAGACAGGATCTTGCTAAGTTGCTTAAGACCTGTCTAACTTGCTGAGGCTGACCCCAAACTTGGAATCCTCCTGCTGCTGGAGTTACAGGTATGCACCACCATGCCTGGCTAAAACAATGATCCCACCCTCCCTCATCCATTATTTTCATGTGGCTGAGTTGAGGAAGCTAAGTGGGCTCCTGTTTGAGTCTTATCCTATTGCCACTATTTTAATTGTGGCATTTCTTCTTTGAGAACATTCTGTATAATCAGGGGAAGTGCTACATGTGCCTAAAATATCTATTCTTACCATACTTTAAGCATCATCAATTTAAAGCATTGGATGTGTATTGGTCAAATAAGCCATGGCACAGTTTGAATAAGCATCAACTGTGGTGAGGTACCACAGATTAGCCAATAGGACATAACCATCCAATATAGTCCATTTATTATGAGCAAGGGGGGCCAATGTCCTATGTAACCAGGACTCACAAGACCCCTGGGCCAGGTCTTGACAGAAGTTGCAGGTCTGGCATGCAATGGTGGTTTCTTTTTTTAATTTTTTTAATATTTATTTTTTAGTTTTCGGTGGACACAACATCTTTGTATGTGGTGCTGAGGATAGAACCCAGGCTGCCCGCATGCCAGGCGAGAGCACTACTTCTTGAGCCACATCCCCAGCCCCTGTAATGGTGGTTTCTGTAACAGAAACAGAATCCTCTATTTTGTAAGAGATAGCTTTTTTTTTCCCCTCTTGACTTGCAGAAGGCCTGAATGTTGTGAATTCACTCACATAGATATGAGAAACTGCTTGGTGAGCAAGACTCTGGATTTGTTGGGATTGATCAGCTACCCCTGCTGGTAGAGCTGAGATAAAGCCAGACTGAGGCTTTTGACTAGCCAATCCACAGGACAGCATCCACGATGTGAAAGCTTTGGGAGTCAGAGGGTAGAGTCACTTGCACTGAATCTTGACTGGTGATGAATAGCATGGAGAGCTCCCCATGCATGCTTTTTACATGGGGCAGTGACCTGAAAAGAGAAAAAGGATGAGCTATGGGATTCCACGGGGTCTCCTCATATCCCTGAAGTTGGTCTGTACAGTTCCTCTGTTGTTCTCCAAAAAGGCATTGTGGCCTTACTTGGCCCCAGGTCGAGTGCCCATTTGTCAAACTGTCAAGCAATCCCTAAGCACCAGTGCAGTTAAATTTGGTTCATCACATTTCCATAGATTTAGCTGGTATGCAGACAACAAGCCCACGAGAATTTATTATGTACAGACAGTAAAAGCAATGTCAGTATTGTTTTACTCCTCACAGACTTCCTCCCATGGCACTACACTGAACCAGGGGTGACAGATGACAGAAAACATCCATGGTGGCTTGCTCCATCATGGAGGATCCTCTTCTAAACTATAGATAAGCCATTTCATAGACTTGCACAAAAATCTTTGGCTATAGCCAGGCATAGTGGCACATACCTATAATCCCATCGACTTAGAAAGCTGAAGCAGGAGGATCCCAAGTTCAAAGAGAGCCTCAGCAATTTGACTGAGACCCTAAGCAATTTAGCAAAACCCTGTCTCAAAATAAAAAATAAAAAGGGTTGGAGAGGGCTGGGGATGTGGCTCAAGCGGTAGCGCGCTCGCCTGGCATGCGTGCGGCCCGGGTTCGATCCTCAGCGCCACATACCAACAAAGATGTTGTGTCTGCCGAGAACTAAAAAATAAATATTAAAAAATTCTCTCTCTCTCCTCTCTCACTCTCTCTTAAAAAAAAAAAAAGGGTTGGAGATGTAGCTGAGTGGTAAAGCACCCCTGAATTCAATCCCCAGTACTAATGGGGAAAAAAAGAAATTAAATGTATAAGATTATTCTATTCATAGGTAATTTCAATTTAGAGGTCCTTTGCATTCCCTCATTTGTCCTTTGTACAGTTGCTGTGCATTCATAGTAATTTTTTGTAAACCTTCAAGAGCTATAAACAAAACAGTTCTCTGTTGCCAGAGACTTATATTTAAATCAATATTATGAGCCAAACATCTAAATTAATTTCTTTCTTTCTTTTTTTTTGTACTAGAGATTTAACCCAGAGGCATTTTACCACTGAGTCACATCCCAAAACCTTTTTATTTTTCATTTTGAGACAGGTTCTCCTAAAGTTGTTGAGGACCTTGCTAAGTTGTTGAGGCTGGCCTCAAACTTGTGATCTTCCTGTCTCAGCCTTCGGAGTTGCTGGGGATTATGGTATGTACCACCTCGCCTGACACATTTAAATTTCTTTTAACACAAGATTAGCTATTTATATCTTCTATACTGCAGGCAAGTTAAATTCAGATTCTTATCCTCAGTTTTTAAATTAAACTGGATTTTTTTGGGGGGTACTGGGGATTGAACCCAGAGGCACTTAACACTGAGCCACATCCCCAGGCCTTTTGATTTTTTTATTTTGAGACAGGGTTTCGCTGAGTTGCCCAAGGCCTCCCCAAATTGCTTTGAACTTGCAATCCTCCTGCCTCAGCCTCTTGAGCCACTAAAATGGATTTTAATAAGTAGTTCAGGGCTGGGGATATAGCTCAGTGGTAGAGCACTTGCCTAGCATGCTGGAGATCCTGGATTCCATTCCCAGCATTATCCAGAACACCATGTCAATTTTTTAGACTTTACTAGTCCTGCCAAAATCTTAGGATAATTCAGCTCTAAGAATCATTTTTGTTCTAGTACTAAAGATTGAACCCAGCAGTACTCTACCACTAAGCTACATCCCCATCCTTTTTTGGGGGAGATGGGTGGGTACCAGGGATTGAACTCAGGGGCACTCACCTACTGAGTCACATCCCCAGCCCTATTTTTTATTTTATTTAGAGACAGGGTCTCACTGAGTTGCTTAGTGCCTCACAGTTGCTGAAGGTGACTTTGAACTCTTGATCCTCCTGGTTCAGCCTCCTGAGCTGCTGGGATTACAGGCATGTACCACTGTACCTGGCCCCAGTCCTTTTTAATTTTTGTGTTCACACAGGGTCTTGCTAAATTGCTGACATTGGCTTCAAACTTCCTCCTGCCTCAGCCTCCATTGTCATTGGTATTTCAGATGTGTGTCATATACCTTGTAAGAATCTTTTTGTGTGTGTGCTGTGGATTGAAACCAGGGCCTCATGCATGCTAGGCAAGCACTCTACCACTGGACTACACTCCCAGCTCATAAATTTTTAGATTTTTAAAAAATACATATTTTTTAGTTGTAGATGGACACAATATCTTAATTTTATTTATTTTCTGTGGTGCTGAGGATCGAACCCAGTGCTTCATGTGTGTGAAGCAAGTGCTCTACCACTGAGCAACAACCCCAGTACCTTAACTTTTTTTTAACATTTATTTTTTAGTTGTAGTTGAATATGATACTTTTATTTTATTTATATGTGGTGCTGAGGATCAAACTCAGGGCCCTGCACTTGCTAGGCAAATGCTCTACCGCTGAGCCACAACCCCAGCCCCTTAATTTTATTTTATTTTATTTTATTTACATTTTAGTTTTTAGCAGACACAACATCTTTGTTTGTATGTGGTGCTGAGGATCGAACCCGGGTCGCACGCATGCCAGGGGAGCGTGCTACTACTTGAGCCACATCCCCAGCCCCAGCCCTTAATTTTTAATAATTTGAATAATCATTGAAAAAATGATGGGCTGGGGCTGTAGCTCAGTGGTAGAGTGCCTGCCTTGCACATGTGAGGCACTGGGTTTGATTCTCAGCACCATATAAAAAGAAATAAAGATATTGTGTCCATCTACAACTAAAAAATATTTAAAAAAAAGAAAAAATGACAAGTATTGGACCTTTATTTTATTTATTTATATATGTTACTGAGAATTGAACCCAGGGCCTCATACATGGTAGGCAAGTACTCTACCACTGATCCAAACCCCAGCCCCTACAAGTATTAGGAAGGAAAATTGTACCTTTTTTGGTAGTGTTGGTGCTGGTGATTGAACCCAAGGCCTGGGCTTTCTAGTCAAGTGCTCTATGAGCTATATCCTCAGCCTGGAAGTTATACCTTAAATTTTTGGCTTTTCCTTCCCCTTTCCCTTCCCTTCCCCTCCCCCTTCTTCCCCTTCCCCCTTTCCTCCCTCCCCTCTCCTCCTCCTCCTCCTCTTCCTCTCCTCCTCCTCCTCCTCCTCCTCTTCTTTTTTTGTGGTGCTGGGGATTAAACCCAGGGCCTTGTGCACTGTAAATTTTTTTTCCTCAGTGCATCATGATTATACATAATCATATGGGAGTCATTGTCACATATTCACACAAGGTAATGTTAAAAAATGTAAATACTGTTTATTTAACTTCAAAAAACATTTCAGCATTGGAAACATACAAAAAATAA
Organism: Urocitellus parryii; assembly: GCF_045843805.1. Taxonomy (NCBI): domain Eukaryota; kingdom Metazoa; phylum Chordata; class Mammalia; order Rodentia; family Sciuridae; genus Urocitellus; species Urocitellus parryii. The sequence goes on along the minus strand of NC_135547.1, from coordinate 92,584,035 downwards.
CATAATATTGCAAATTGTATTTAAGTACAGAAGGTTCTTGAACTTTCATTGATGCAGTGGCTCTTCGCTTTGCTGACAATGAAGAATTCGACAGTTTGTTTGAAAACAAAGTTTAAAATCTCCTGTACTTAATATAAAAAAATTCAACACTTCTCATGCCAGCTGACCTCCCCTTTTCCACAACTAAGAAAGGTAACATAATGGTATATCACTATATACAAAAACAAAACAACCTGAAGCTAAATGGATGCCCACTATAGTGTCAACAGATTTAGCCTCACAGTGCACACCCTGAGCTACAGCCCCTCCAAAAGGCATATTCCCCAACAGCCTCAAAGCCAAGCAAGGGACATCAAGAGTGTCTCAATTGTTTTGTTCTTTTTACAAACTATAGATATATACAGTTGTAACTAAGGGCTTCTAGCCAATAACCAAATAGTTAACACCACCTTACAAATTAAAAAAAAATGCCAGAAACATTCAAATACTTTGTCACCCCAACAGCAAAATGTACAGAGTGAGAACATATTTTTAAAATGTTTGGAAATACATACAACTTTGATAGTTTCAGGGTGCCCAAGGCCACTTCCTGTAAACCACTGACAATTTCTAGAGAAATTGAGAGACTACAATTGAGAGAAATTGAGAAATTTGAGAGACTACAATATGATTGTGATCAAATTCTATAATTGAACTAATGAGAGTAACAGACGTATCTTAAATAAGATGTGTCAATCACAGACGGCGCTCCGATACTCCAAGGTATTCATAAGCAGACGGATAAACAGCTTTTTTATTCATCCTCCTCTTCTTCCTCCTCTTCATCATCTTCTACCGTTTTCCCAGCATCTTTAGCGGGGCCCTTTGCGCCACCAAAGTTTCGTTTTGACTTGTAGTCAGCAATATCCTTCTTGTATTTCTCCTTCAGCTTTGCAGCCTTAGTGATGTACGGCTGCTTTTCAGGGTCACTTAAATTTTTCCACATCTCACCCAGATTTTTCGCCACTTCTCCGATGGAGATACCAGGATGTGTGGACTTGATCTTCGGGCGGAATTCTGAACAGAATATCAAGAATCCAGACGGTGGTCTTTTGGGGGCATCAGGGTCCTTCTTGCCTCGCTTACTTGGTCCATAATCCTTCATTTCCCGATCATACCGTACTTTATCTGCCTTTGCCATTTCATCAAATTTAGATTTCTCTTTCCCAGACAATGCCTTCCATCTTTCAGAGCACTTCTTGGAAAATTCTGCAAAATTGACAGGAACTTTTGGATTTTTCTTCTTATGTTCTTTTCTGAAAGTCTGAACAAAATAGGCATAAGCAGACATCTTGCCCTTTGGTTTCTTGGGGTCACCTTTAGGCATCCTGATGTCCATTTTGTCAAAAGCCTCCTGATGAAAGAAAGTGCCCCTTGAATCCGATGCTGCCACCCGTCCGGTACCGCGGCCACAGGTTTCTGAGGGGTTGGGGCTGTGTGGCTGGGGGTGGATGGGTGGGGATGGGTGTGGCCTGTGATTGCCTCACAAAATGTAATTTGTTACGTATGCGCACCACAAATATGGTACCTAGTACCCCTCCCCTTTTTTTCCAGTACTAGGTATTAAACCCAGGCCTACTCTACCACAGGGTTATACCCTCAGCCTTTTAAATTTTGTTTTAAGACAGGTTCTTTTTGATATTTTTTGGCTAGCTCCAAACTTGTGATTCTCCTTCATTAACTTCCCAAGTAGCTGGGATTATGGGCCAGTACCACCACACCCATCTAGGAGCCATCATTTTTTTAGGGGACAAATTGCTGTTGATTTGGTTTCATTGTAATGACAACCTCAGCTGTCATCATGGACCACCAAGAAGCAAACTTGGAGGCAAGAGGTGGGCAATTGATTTCATCAGGTATAGCCTGGGCTACTTCATGTCCTTGGTTTTTTTTTTATCCCTCCTTTAGAAGCTGGGATCCTCTTTTAGTGCTAACCCTATGAGATCTTCCTCCTGCTACCCCAAGAAAATGGCTGTTCAAAGTACCATCAGTGTCAGGCAGAATAACATTTGTGTTTGGAGGACTATCAAATATACAGACTAAGTTTGGTACCAAAGTGGTCAGATACTTAAAAGAAAGATGTGGGCTGGGGATGTGGCTCAAGCGGTAGCACGCTCGCCTGGCATGCGTGCGGCCTGGGTTCGACCCTCAGCAAAGATGTTGTGTCCGCCGAGAACTAAAAAATAAATATTAAAAATTCTCTCTCTCTCTCTCTCTCTCCTCTCTCACTCTCTCTTTAAAAAAAAGAAAGATGTGATTTCAGCCAAACTGCTTCAAATAATAAAATATACAAAAGTTCAATTTAATAGGGGTGAAGGCATGAAGTAATACTCTTTTTTAGTGGTGTTAGGGATGGAACCCAGGGCTTGAGCATGCTAGGCAAGCACTCTACCATTGAGCCATTCCCTAGCCCCATAATACTCTTCTATTTATTTGTTATTTTTTAGTTTTACATGACAGTAGAATGTATTTTGACCTATCAAACATACATAGAGTATAACTTTCCATTCTTGTGGTTGTAGAGGAAGTGGAGTTTCACTGGTCATGTATTCATATATGAACATAGGAAAGTTATGTCTGATTCATTCTACTATCTTTCCCATTCCTACCCTCCCTCCCTTCCCCTTAATTCCCCCTTTCTAATTCTGGGAACCTCCACTCCTCCTTCCCTATTGTGAGTCAGCATCCACATATCAGAGAGAACATTCAGCCTTTGGTTTTATACGATTGGCTTATCTCACTTAACATGATAATTTCCAGTTCCATCCATTTATCAGCAAATGCCATAATTTCATTCTTCTTTATGTCTGAGTAATATACCATTGTATATATGTACCACACCATGATACTCTTTTTATTCACATTAATGTATGACAATCTCCCAAAATGTGATACAAAGCCCAAAATAGAAATGGGATTCCCCTCTTGAGAACCTTAAGTACGGGAGTCTACATAGTTATAAGGTTAATGGAAACACACACACACACACACCACAATCATATGTGTGTGTGTATGTATATTATATATATATATATATATATATATATACATATATATTTTAGTATCATATATATGCTAATGGCTAAAGTATACTGATATATGTGTGTGTTTATGTGTGTGTGTGTGTGTGTGTGTGTTTGTGTGTGTGTAAATCTATGCTTTAGCTATATTCTGCCAGGTGTTTAAGGGCAATTGGTCAAAACTGATCTTGTGTGCTGGGGTTGTGGCTCAAATTAGAGTGCTCACTCACCTAGCATGCATGAGGCACTGGGTTCGATCCTCAGCACCATATAAAATAAAATAAAGATATTGTGTCCACCTATAACTAAAAAAGAAATATCAAAAAAACTGATCTTGTTCCTATCTACTTTTAAGAGTCACCTGAGATTCCTCAGAGATCACTAAACATTGTGTGTGTGTGACTTATTGACAACAGGTTACCTTTATCCAGTTATAAACATTAGATGACAAAAATAAATACCAACTGAATTTGTTATTTCTATATGAATCTGAAGAAGGCTATTACTACCGATAATTTTAGTTTGGAGAACACGAATTTGATAAAGTGCTCTCCCCTAAGCTTTACATTTAACTAAGTTTAACTTTTAAAGTAAAATTTAGAATCTATAGTGTACGGTAACAATAATCAATGCAAAAATCAATGGATAGGGGCTGGGATTGTGGCTTAGCAGTAGAGTATTTGCTTAGCACGTGCGGGGCCCTGGGTTTGATCCTCAGCACCACATACAAATAAATGAATGATATAAAGGTATTGTGTCCAACTACAACTAAAAAAAATAAATATTTTTAAAAAGTCAATGGATAGCCTTAAATATCTTATACATTTAGGAAACAGTGTTAATAATCAGAAATTGACTTAGTCAAAACTAACAGATATAAGACAGGTCTTCAAATGGCAGTGTGGCCCTTCTATGTCAGATATAATATATAAAAGAGATCACTTATTAGTTATCTTGCCAGTAAATTTTCATTTTATAAACTTTTCCATAACACTTAGACAAGGCTTAGACTGATAGTTCTCAGATGCATATATATACCTAGTCACATATATTTAGGGTGTCAACTATATTTTTATAACCTAAGTAACAGTTGTTTGTTTAACCAGTTACAAAGTAATCATTTAAGACTTTAACACAGGGCTGGGGATGTGGCTCAAGCGGTAGCGCGCTTGCCTAGCATGCGTGCGGTCTGGGTTCGATCCTCAGCACCACAAATAAGACTTTAACACAGGTACAAACCCTAATTCCTTTAAGACTTAGTTTCCTCAAGTAATAAACCCGAACAAATACAAGAAAATTATCTTGATAAGAGCAGATCGATGTTTCAGACTTTACTTCCTATCAATACATTAAAGTTCAAATAACTTTGACAGTGCTACTTATGGCCAATTTAATCACAAACACAAACTTTCTGAGATTACCTTCCACAAACCTGTGACTTACTAAGACATTCACAACTTTACATCCTTAGTTTTGTCCTCTTTCATCTTGGACTTTACCTAAAGAATATTTCTTTACCAGACAAAATACTTTCTCATTCAGAAACATTTCTTTTACCTTCTAATTTTCCATGCTAAAATATATTTTCATACCTATAACTTCCTTTTATCTTTTCTAGTTTTTGACCCTTTATTAAATTCATATTCTGAAACAGTCCTTATGTTATCTGTGCATTTAATTTACACAACAAATTTCATCCCAGGAGAGGGTTGGAAAATCTAGCATATACAATAAAATTGTCTTAATCTTTTCTCTCCCTTGTGGCATTCAAGGGGTTGGAAGACAGGTTATTTTTGAGCCTGACCTATCTCCCTTATCGTTACCAAAATGTCATCCACTTTAAGTGATTTCCCCACTGTCATTTCTACCCAGAGGCTCCTTTTTGGCCTTTTTCTTATATTAGGCATATTGATATGCAATGGAGGAGGCCCTTTCCATCCTTTTCCTTTCCTTTTTTTTACATTTATTTTGTTTATTTATTTTTATGTGGTGCTGGGGATCGAACCCAGGGCCTCACATGTGCTAGGCAAGCGTTCTGCCACTGAGCTACCAACCCAGCCCCTCCATCCTTTTCTTTAGGCTTCCTTGAAGATCCTTTTTCAGAGGCTGCCTACAAAACACAGGTTGGCCTTAGTTTCTGTCTGTTTCTTTTCTGGGTCCATTTATTTATTGTGCCAGTCTCCCCAGGCATTCAGTTTGATGGGATACTGTTATAGAAAGAATTGCTCTGCCCAGTGATGAATATCCCCTGGCCAAATAGGGTGTCCTATCAGATCTTAAAAGGAGAGACTATTCCTGTCCCCAGATCATAAACTAACTGTACTGAAACCTACTGCCACATCTTTTGTGACCATCAACCTCCATCCCCCAGGGGCAAAAGGGACTGGAAGGCAGGGCAGAGGCCACATTCTCTTTGACCATTTTTCTATAGCCCAGGCAGCTTTTTTTGGACTTTTTTTTTCCAGTTTAGGGCTAGTGTTTTTGACCACATTGAGAAGATCTGTAGCTGCCTGGGACCAGATGAATAACAGTGCTGAGAGTGCCAGCACTGAGTTTAAAAGATTTAAATCTTTTTAACCCTTTCTTCTGGTGTCCTGCTATCCTTGCACACCAGAGGCAGTGCCTTTTGGCACCTTCAAATTAGTTTCTGATAGTTCAGACCCCTTATCATGCAACTGCATAAATGCCTGTACATATAGAATCTCTTTCATACTTTACCCCTGACAGACCAACTTTAATGTCAAGATTGTTTAATAATTCAGAAGAAAACATTCAAAGGCTAGATTGTGTTTCAGTAAACCCTCTTTCTCTTAGACAGGTTTATTCCTATAAGTGGCCCATGCAGCTAAGATCTGGTGAGATCTACACATCATGGCCCAGGTCTTAAAGGGCAGTAACAGACAAAAAAGACAGACTATAAGGTCCTTGCTTAGCATCTGGATGGCCATCTTAAGTCACAGTCACCATTTTAAAGAAAAAAATTTCTCGGGCTGGGGATGTGGCTCAAGTGGTAGCGCGCTCGCCTGGCATGCGTGCGGCCCGGGTTCGATCCTCAGCACCACATACCAACAAAGATGTTGTGTCCGCTGAGAACTAAAAAAAATATATTAAAAATTCCCCCCCCTCACTCTCTCTTTAAAAAAAAAAAATTCTCTTTCCCGCCCTAGCACCTTTCTGAGAAAGGCTCACCACTCCCTCATACCAACCCAACCCTTAACTGCCTTCATTAGGCTCTGATTCCTGAGCCTCCCCCATAAAAGTCCCAGAACTCAAGCCTGTGTTGCCTCTCTCTCCTATATAGACATGGCCTTTATTTGTCAGCTCTGAAAAATAAACTCTTGTGTGTATCTCTGCCTGTCTCCCTCTCTCATTTTTGCTTACCCGTCTCTCCTTCCTTATTTTCCTCTCAGCTTGAAAAAAGAAAACACAGGGGACTCCTGTCCCAGAGGCTGTGATTCTGTGCATCAGCAGGAAGAGGGGGCATTTAAAGAGGTGATTCAAAGGCCATATTCCTCCTGTTCTTTGAGTTACAATTTACTTGTTAATTTGGGAGATAGTTGTTTCTTTTCTTTCTTTTTTTCCTTTTTTTTTTTTTTTTTTTTGAGAGAGACATTTCTAAGATCTTCTAGTACCATCCCCAAAGTCTGGATTACTTCATTTCTAGGGTGAGTTTGTACTCAAGGACAGATAAATCTGCCTAAAATGGGGAAGAAAGGTAATCCTGTTTCTCCTGAGTTTAGGGAGGGGTAGAGATTAGGGAGGTACAGGGAGAGAGGAAAAAAAGGCAACATGTCCATTTAAAAACTAAGTTTCAGTGGCAGAGCAGCAAGGGCTATATTCAAAGCATGAAGTGGTCCACTGTTACAATATATTTATGTATATGGAGATGTGTGCATGGATGCATTTATGTTTTTATCTAGACATATAGTAAATTGCATGTAAGTCTATCTATATGTATCTTTCTAAATGCTGCCAGTTGTGGTGGCACAAATTTATAATCCCAGTGGCTTGGGATGCTGAGGCAGGAGTGTTGAGAGCCACAGCCAAAGGGGCCCCAGCAAACTTCCAGCTGCCGGCTGATGATTGGCTCACAGCAGCCCCAGCAACATCTAGCTGATTGGCTCCTCTGCGGTGATGCTCATTGGGCTGTTTCCCTGCCCTTTCAGACCACGGAGCTGCTCATTGGGGGACTTCTTTGGTTCGGCCCACGCGACCCAGCCAATCGGCCTCAAGAGCAGGAGGATATTGGGAGGTGGTGAGGCTTTTATCTAGACATATAGTAAATTGCATGTAAGTCTATCTATATGTATCTTTCTAAATGCTGCCAGTTGTGGTGGCACAAATTTATAATCCCAGTGGCTTGGGATGCTGAGGCAGGAGGATCACAAGTTCAAAGCCAGCATCAGCAAATTATTGAGGCCCTCAGCAACTAAGTGAGATCCTGTCTCAAAATAAAAAGGGCCGGGAATGTGGCTCAGTTATTAAGCACCCTGGATTCAATCCCAGGAATGAAAATAAATAAATAAATAAATAAATGCAGATATATAAGAGGACTCTGGATATTTGTAGTTTTACATATATTAGTGTAACAAATATATTTTTATAAACAAAATAGATGTGAGTGTGCAAAATAGTATTTTCTATTTAGCTAAATATAGTATATAATCATCTTTTTAAATCCTAAAATGCAGGGGCTGGGGATGTGGTTCAAGCGGTAGCGCGCTCGCCTGGCATGCGTGTGGCCCAGGTTCGATCCTCAGCACCACATACCAACAAAGATGTTGTGTCCGCCGAAAACTAAAAAATAAATATTAAAATTCTCTGTCTCTCTCTCTCTCTTAAAAAAATAAATCCTAAAATGCAGACATTTAGCACTCATAGAGGATTTGGTTGCATAACGGTGAACAATGGCCAACTTGCCCCATGTACACATATTATCAGATAGAGGTATATACCCTTTTTTTTTTTGGTACTAGGAATTGAACAACTGAGGGACACTAGAGCACTGAGCCACTCCCCAGCCCTGTTTTATATTTTACTTAGAGACAGGGTCTCACTGAGTTGCTTAGTGCCTCACTTTTGCTGAGACTGGCTTTGAACTCAAGATCTCCTGTCTCAGCCTCCTGAGCAACTGGGATTACAGGTGTGGGCCACTGTGCCCAGCTGGAGATATATATTCTTCTATACACCTCTAGACATAATAGGTACAATTCTTCAAGGGAATGTGCCTGGAGTTGGAGTAAAAATAAAAATGTAAAGGAAAAATGCACAGAAAAAAGTCAAGTTTAAAAAGCAAAAAGGAGCTTGGTATGGAGGTACAAGACTGTAATCCTAGTGTCTGGGGAGGCTGAGGCAAAGAGGATTTTGAGTTTAAGGCCAGCCTCAGCAACTTAGTGAGACCTTAAGCAACTTAGCTAGACTTTGTTTCAAATATTTAAAAAAGGACTGGGGATGTAGCTCAGTATTAAAGCACCCCTGGATTCAATCCTCAGTACCCCCTCCCCCCAAAAAGAAGAGGCCTGTGTATTATCCCAATTCCCAGAAGAATCTTTTATTTGCTTGTTTACCTTATTATTTATTTTTATTTTTTGGTGCTGGAGATGGAACCTAGGGCCTCACACATACTAGGAGATGTGCTCTACCACTAAGCTACACCTGAGAAACTGATGTGACTCCATTTTTGAAAAACCAGCCTGTACCTCAGAGCAGGACCTATCCAAAGGGGGAGGGTGACCCTTGTCCTTGGAAAACCTGTTCCTAAGCACATAGCTACCCAGCTGAGTCTTTTGTCCATACCAGATGTCCTAGACTTAGAAAATGCAAGTTCCTGAAAAGACCAAAAGAATGCCTGAGGCCTAATTTTCAACCATAGCAACAACCAATCAGAGTGAGACAGGGAAGATACCTGAAATACCAAGCAGCCCTCCCAGTAGTTTCAGTGATTGATAGAATGATTAGACAACCCTGCAGTTTAGCATATACACTCTTGCAACCCCTCACGGCCTAACCAATCAGTTCCATCACTTGAACTAACCAATCACCCTTACCCAACTTGTTCCCGCCAGCATATGTGCTAATCAATGTTAAGAGTTGTTGTTTGATTTTCCCGCGGTGTGAAATGATTTGCTGTGTGATGTTGTGACACATAGACTATCCCCCAGGCCAGGACTCACTCCTTGGGACTGCTGCGATGGGAACGGTTGTGAGTCCAGACTCTTGTGTGATTGCATCCGATTCGGCTCCTGGAGATCTATTGGGGTTCCACGTTTGGGGGGAGGGTACCAGGGATTGAACTCAGTAGCACTCGACCACGGAGCCACATCCCCAGCCCTATTTTGTATTTTATCTATAGAGACAGGGTCTCACTCACAGATGCTTAGTGCCTTGCCAATTGCTGAGGCTGGCTTTGAACTCTGGATCCTCCTGCCTCAGCCTCCTGAGCCTAGCAGCTGGGATTACAGGCGTGTGCCACCACGCCTGGCTTGTTGTTTTGTTTTGATTATGAAATCTCGGGCTGGGGATGTGGCTCAAGCGGTAGCGCGCCTGGTATGTGTGCGGCCGGGGTTCGATCCTCCAGCACCACATACAAACAAGGATGTTGTGTCCGCCAATAACTAATAAATAAATATTTTAAAAAAAGAAATCTTAAATGCATGGATAAAAAATAATAATGAACCAGCATGTAACCATAGCAAGTTTCAAAATTTTTCATAAAAATGATTTTAAGCCTCCGCAGCAACTGGAGGCTGATGCAGGAGGATTGCAAGTTTATAGCCAGCCTCAACAATTTAGCCGCACCCAGACCCTGTCTTAAAATAAAAAGGATGTAATGGGGATGTAGTTCAATAGTAAAGGGAGGGGGGTGCAGCTTGTGGCTCAGTGGTAGAGCACTTGCATAGCATGTGTGAAACACTGGGTTCGATTCTCATCACTGCATATAAATGAATTAATTAATTAAATTCCATCAACAACTAATAGAAATATTTTTAAAAATATGGTAAAGCACTCCTGGGTTCAATTCCCACTACCCAAAAAGAAAAAAAAATAAAAATCTTACCCATATCATATATACATATATATGTATATAATTTCATATTACATATACATATATAATTTTTATGTCCATTATAACTTTATATTTAGGATTTTATGTCTATGGGTTGAACTATGTGAGCAGGAAGAGAATCAAAATTTCACACTGTGAGACACAATTCCAACAACCACACCGTTGTCCCACCTTACCATAATGGGGCCAAGTACCCCCTACACTTGACCTCACCCCCTGGGGGAGTAGTGGGAGGCGCAGTTGCCCACAGATGGTTTGCCCACCGGTCCTCAAAGGAGCCAAAAGCCCACATTGGCCATGCTGGCTGAGGAAAACCTAAGACTTGACGAGCTGCTAAGGAGCAGCTCATCTGTGGCAAGTAGGCAAGGAGTGAAAGAAAGGATCAGATAAAAATAGAAGGGGGCTTTGTTACCAGTTACCTGGACTCTGGCTTGTATCAGGAATGGAGGCTTTAGTTAGTAATGGGTTCAGGGGATAATAAACCAATTTATGGCAATCTGTGGGATCAGTAAAGGACAGTCTGTGGTTTTAGGGATTGGGTACCTGTCAGGTCACCTTGACAAAGTTTTATTATTTCCTGGCTACTTTTGCCATATTATAAAGTACTCCCTGTTGAAACATGACTGTCTTCCTTTATAAAGTCTAGCATAAGCCTGTGTGTAGTGGCGCACACCTGTAATCCCAGCAGCTCGGGAGGCTGAGGCAGGAGGATCATGAGTTCAAAGCCAGCCTCAGCAACTTTGTGAGATCCTAATCAACTCAGCAAGACCCTGTCTCTAAATAAAAAATAAAAAGGGCTGGGGATGTGGCTCAGTGATTAAATGCCCCCGAGTTTAATCCCTGGTGCAAAAAAAAAAAAAAAAAAAGCATTGCAAGGCTCCCTTTCCCCAAGTTTATAAAAGTATCACTAAATTTCTTTGTGGTTTGACATTAACTATTTTACATTTTTGCATCTGTACAGCCACTGGAGTTTATTCAGCATATCCATATGTGTAGGGGCACCTATCTTTTCAAAAAATATTATATATTTTTTCATTTCTAAAATTTGCTCCTCTAGTTTCTATCTCTAATTTCTTAACTATCATTGGCTAGTTCTTTTAGGACATGTCATATTCTGACAGGAATCAATCTCATTCTTTCTCTCACTTTAGTAGATGGCTCCTGTGGGTTTCATTTTAACATGCTAAAGAAATACCCAGAGCCAGGTGCTATGGTGCAAGCTTGTTATCCCAGTTACTGTTTTGTAATCCTAGGTACTCCAGAGGTTAAGGTAGGAGGATAGGGAATTTCAAGTCAACCTGGGCAATTTAGTGTGATCCTGTCTGAAAAAAACAAAGGAATGGAAAGGAAAAAAAGAAATATCCACCTATTCAAATTGTATTAAAGTTCTTATTCAAAATGATCTTGATTTTTATCATATATTATTCTGTTTTGGATGCACAGGGCATTTTTACCACATGCTCAGATTTTTTTTTTTTTTTTTTTAGTACTGAAAATTGAATCCAGGGATGGGATGCTCTGTCACTGAGCTACATCCCCAGCCCAGCCCCTTTTATTTTTTCTCTGGAGACAGGATCTCACTCAGTTGCTTGGGGCCTTGCTAAATTGCTGAAGCTGGCCTTGAACTTGCACTCTTCCTGCCTCAGCTTCCTGGGTGACTGGGATTGTAGGCATGTGTCAATCATGCCTGGCTCTCCCTGTACTTTTTGTTATACCTCTGGTCTTTTTTTAAAATATTTTTTTTAGTTATACATGGGCACAATATCTTTATTTTGTTTATTTATTTTTATGTGGTGCTGAGGATCAAACCCAGGGTCTCACACGTGAGAGGCGAGCGCTCGACCACTGAGCCACAACCCCAGCCCCTATACCTCTGGTCTTAATGTAGCAACATTAACTCCATATTGAAAAACTTTGTTAGTCCTAGAAGATAGAGGATTGGGTTTTGTTTTTGTTTGTTTGTTTTGGTACTGGGCATTAAACCCAGGGGCACTTAACCACTGAGCCACATCCTCAGCCCTTTTTTGTATTTTATTTAGAGCTAGGGTCTTACTTAGATGCTTAGGGCCTTGCTAAATTTCTGAGGCTGGCTTTGAAACTTATGATCCTCCTGCCTCAGCCTCCCAAGCTGCAGGGATTACAGGTGTGCCTCACTGCTCCCGGCATAACAGAAGATTGTTAAAAACTTAATAGCTCACCAGTAATAAGAAGACACAAACAGCCTTTAAGCAACCTCCATTCTTGTACTTCAGGTGGCAGGAAGCTTATGGTCTGTTAATGTACAGCTTAAGATGGTCATCTATACTAACAATGGTTAGTTTTGGGTAGGATATAAGGTATCGCTCCCAAACTTTCTGTGTTGATGCAGAAATGGTGGGAAGTGAAATGATTGAATTGTGAGAACTGTACTCAAATCAGTCCATCCTAGTTTGAATGGACTGGGTGATGACTATATGTCTACAGTGGGGTGTAGCTGGACAAAGTGGATCACTAGGGGTGTGCCCTGGAAGAATGCATCTGCCCAGTGCCACCCACCCCACACTTCCTGGTCACCATGTGGTAGGCTGCTTTCCTTTGCCCTACCTTTTAGCCATGATGTCCTGCCTCACTTTGGGCCTAGAACAAGGGACTCTTAGGTCCTTGATAAGTGGCTGAGGTTATAGACTAAGACCTTTGAAACCATGAATATCAAATGAACTTTCCCTCCTCTAAGTTTTTCTTGTCAGGTATTTTGGTGACAATGACACAAAGCTGACTGAAACACTATTTGAATTACAGGTTTCTACCATAGTAGCAACCAGAGAAACCTAACTCTCATGATACCTATGGCCTGCAATTCAAAAATAGCTTCTTAATTTTATTTGCATTCCTTTTTCCCACTTCCTTAAACTTCCCCATTAAGAACCTTTCACTGGGGCTGGGACTGTGGCTCAGGGGTAGAGCGCTTGCCTAGCACATAGGAAACCCTGGGTTTGATCTTCAGCACCACATAAAAAAATAAATAAGTGAAATAAAGGTATCGTGTCCAACTACAACTAAAAAATAAAAAAAAAAATGGCTAAAAAAAAGAACCCCTCACTGACTCTAAGGAGCAAGATAGACTTCTTTTTTTTTTTTAATTTTTATTTTATTTTTTAGTTTTTGGTGGATACAACATCTTTTTTTTTTTTTTTAATTTTTATGTGGTGCTGAGGATCGAACCCAGCGCCCCGCGCATGCCAGGCGAGTGCGCTACCGCTTGAGCCACATCCCCAGCCCCATTATTTTTTTTAATTTGTTCTTTTTAGTTATACATGACAGTAGAGTGTATTTTGCCATAGTATACATAAGGGAGTATAACTGCCCATTTTTGTGGTTGTACATCATGTGGGAATTACACTGGTTGTATATTCATATATGAACATAGGGAAGTTATGCCGAGGTCTCTGCTTGGCACAGAATCACGAGCCACCACACACCTTGTAGATTCAAACAGCAATCCTTTATTCCCGAACTCACACCGGCCTCTACAAACACGTTCTGGGGAAATCCAAGTTCTGCCCACACAATTCACCTACTCCACGAGGCTATTTCCAAATCCCATTTGAATCTCACGAGAACTCAACGGGAACAAGCAGCAGGAACACCCTAATCCCAGCAGCAATAATCTTCAACCTCCAACTTCCCTAAAACCCCTATTGTCTTAAACCGGAACGCCTTACACCGGGAACACCCTAAACCCAAGGACCGGGATACTTCCTCAAACCTGCAGGATAATTCCTCAAACCTGGATCCACCCTCGATCACCTTGAGCAGGGTCATCTTTCTCAAACACACATGCAAGGTCGCAGCAAATTTCCAAGACAAGTCCATTTAACATGGGGTACGCTGGCAAGGAAATATCGATGCATCATTCCTACTTGGCAATGGTCCTCAGCAAAGTTATGTCTGATTCATTCTACTGTCTTTCCCATTCCCATCCTCTCCCTTCCCTCATTCCCCTTTGTCTAATCCAAAGTACTTCTATTCTCCCCACTGCCTTGTTGTTTGTTAGCATCTGCATATCAGAGAGAACATTTGGCCTTTGGTGTTTGGGGATTGGTTCATCTCACTTAGCATGATCCCCATCCATTTACAGACAAATACCATAATTTCATTCTTTTTTATGGCTGAGTAATACTCCATTTTGTATATATACTAGATTTTCTGTTTTTTAAATATTTTTTTTTACTGCTGATGGACCTTTATTTTATTCATTTATTTATATGCAGTGCTGATAATGGAACCCAGTGCCTCACACATGTGAGGCAAGCACTCTATCACTGAGCCACAATCCCAGCCCTTATATGACATTTTCTTTATCCATTCATCCATTGAAGGACACCTAGGTTGGTATCATAGCTTAGCTATCGTGAAGGTGGACTTCTTTTTTAATATTTATTTTTTTAGGTGTAGCACAAAGCCAAATAATTTATCAGCTATTAGAATGAATGAATGAGTTTACTCAGAAAAGTGTCATGAAAAACCTCTTTTAAAGACAGTGTTCTAGAGAGGCATTTTTTTTTCTCTTTGGATTAATAGATTAGATAGTAACAAATCAGAAAAACAAATTTGCCATCTACTTGGAGAAAGATGACACTTTCCATCATTAACAGAACATAGAATGCAATGAACATAGAATGCAATGATCTTGCATTCTGGCAAGATCATTCAGGGATTTCAGAGAAATTTGTTTTCTTAAGTTTCAATGCTGACAATAGAGATGGCAGCTCACTTAATAGACTCCTGAGCTGGCGTGATGGTACAGGCCTATTACTCCAGGCGCTTGGGAGGCTGAGGCAGGAGGATTGCAAGTTTGAGGCCAGCATGAGAATCTTAGCAAGGCCTTCAGCAACTTAGCAAGACCATGTCTCATAATAAAAAATAAAAAATACTGGGGATGTGGTAGTTAAGCATCCCAGGTTCAATCCCCAGTATCCAGAAAAGAAAAGAAACACTCCTGAATGTCATCAGATGAAAAGTTGGGATGGATGATGATGAATTTTGGTTTGGAATATTATTAGATCTTAATAGTAGAATAAAATACCAAATGTGTTTAAACTATAAGCATTTTAGAAAGTAGGCCTAAGCCAGGCACTGTGGCACTTGCCTGTAATCCCAGCAGCTCAGGAGGCTGAGACAGGAGGATTACAAGTTCAAAGCTAGACTCAGCAATTTAGCGAGACCGTATCTCTAAATAAAATATAAAAAGGGGCTGAGGATGTGGCTCAGTGGTTAAGCATCCCTGGGTTCAGTCCCTAGTACCCCCCAAAAAAAAAGTGGGGGGCTGGGGTTGTAGCTCAGTGGTAGAGCACTTGTCAGCATGTATGAGGCACGGGGTTTGATTCTCAGCACTGCATATAAATAAATGAATAAAATAAAAGTCCATCAATATCTGAAAAAAAAATCCAGGCATGGTGGTGCAATCCTATAATCCCAGTGGCTTGGCAGGCTGAAACAGGAGGATCCCAAGTTCAAAGCCAGCCTCAGCAACTGCAAGGCACTAAGCAACTCAGTGAGACCCTGCCTCTAAATAAAATACAAAATAAGGCTGGTATTGTTGTGGCTCAGTGGTTAAGCAGCCCTGGGTTCACTCCCAGGTATCCCCCCCCCAAAGAAAAAACCTTATGATTGTTTTGTTTTAATCTTCTGCAAGATTTTTTCTAATCAGTTTCCTTGTGCTTTTGTCCTGAAGACTGGAACTGACTCGGGACAAGTGGAGGACCTCTGAGTACAGGATAAAAAGAATTTCAGCATGCTCCAGAGACACAGGCAGATTTATTCATGAAAGCAGGTATATATATTCAAGGGAAAATGCAGTCTATCTCAAGGGAGACTTTCTTCAGATAAATTAAGAAATACACATTCAAGCTGGGCGCTATGGCCCATGCGTATACTGTGTAATCCTATCAAGAGGCTAAGGCAGGAGAATTGCAATTTCATGGCCAGCCTGGGCAACTTAGCAAGACCTTATCTGGACTTATCTCATTGGTAAAGTACCCCTAGGTTCAATCCCTAGTACTACAAAAAGAAGGAGAGAGAGAGAGAGAGAGAGAGAGAGAGAGAGAGAGAGAGAGAGAGAGAGAGAGAGAGAGAATTTATTCAAGGGAAAATGCCAGTCATCTCCAGAGGGAGAGACAACCCCTTGGCCAGCAATGTTATTATTAGAGGGACAATAGCTAGGGCCTAAACTAGAGTCAGGGTGGAGTTACACAATTTCACATTTTCTAGTGCTTAAGTATTGCCTTTATACCAGGTTGCTTTTTGCAGGCAAAGGGCATAGTCCAAGAACATTGGCTAAGAACATGGGCTTAGAACATGGGTGAGATTGTTCAGGGGGTTTTTGTTTTGTATTTCAAAGATTCATGTGTGCCAGATTACTCCTTTAATCTTAGAGATTCTAAGACAGGAGGATCTCAAATTTGAGACCAGGCTGGGCAACATAGCAAGAACCTGTTCCAAAATAAAATATAAAGGACTGAGGGTATACCTCAGTGGTAGCGGCCTCTGGGTTCAGTCCCCAGCCAAAGAAAATAAAAGGGTTCATGAATGTTTCTACATCCTAATGGTGCATGGGCACTTCTCTTTTGAGACTACATATATGTTTCTTTTTCTGTATCCCCAAATTCCTATCTCAGGTTTAGAAAATAAATCTGACCAGGTGCAATGGTGCAGGCCTGAATCCCAGCTACTAAGGAGGCTGAGGTAGGAGTATCACAAATTCCAGGCTAGCCAAGGCAACTTAGTGAGACTCTGTCTCAAAATGAATAAATTAAAAAGATATGGGGGGGATGTAGCTCAGAGATAAAGCACCCTGGGTTCAATTCTCAGTACCACACACAAAGGAAGGAAGGAAGGAAGGAGGAAAGAAAAAAGAAAGAAAAAAAAGAAAAAGAGAAAGTTTATGAAGGATAAATCTGTTTCATTTCTGTTGTGTGTGTGTATACAATTTGGATTGTTGAATAAAACAATTTGAACTTAAAAATAAGGATGTAGTCAGGTTCAGTGTAATACCAACTACTTGGAAGGCTGAAGCAGGAGGATCACAAGTTCAAGGCCAGCCTCAACAACTTTCATCCCATTCCAACCATGCATCATATATCTGCAGGCCCAAGTGAACAGCCAGTATTTTCAGCAAAAATAGCTTTCACATCCCTGAAAAGTAACCTAGGCAACCATTATCATCATAACCCATATGTCAGAGGTGTTATCTACAGCAAAGCTAGAGAATAATGTATTACCCAGCTGTGTGACCTCCAAACCTAGTGATTTTTAAGTTGACTAAGAACAAGTGAAGCTGGAGGGCCTATTTAAATGTTTCCCTGGTAACAATTTCATGTTATGCAAACATTTCTGCTTTTGTGGTTTTAACAGGGTCTCATGACAGGCCTTGTTGAAAAGAGCACCAAGGTAGAGAAGCAACATGCCATGCTACAAAAGGTTATCATTTATTGTGCCTAGGGGTTTATTTCATTGTCCCACCTTTTCATCTCACCATGATGGCCCCTTACCATCTCATTGGCTCCATAAATAAAATATTCTGAGCTCATGCTTTGCATTTTGATAATACATGAAGATAGAAACTCTATATAATAAAAATATCTGCATTTGAATTTAAAAGAGATGAGATGTTGAGTAATGATAATTTCTATATTTTAAATATTCCTTGTATTAGTAGGAATACATTTATTATGACCTTGAAATTCAAAGTTACTGCCAGGTGAGGTGATGCATGCCCATAATCTCAGCAACTCAGAACTGAGAAAGATTGCAAATTGGAGGTCAGCCTAGGCAACTTTGTGAGACCCTGTCTTCAAAATAAATTATGAAGGGGCTGGGGATGTGGCTCAAGCGGTAGCGCGCTCGCCTGGCATGCGTGCGGCCCGGGTTCGATCCTCAGCACCACATACAAACAAAGATGTTGTGTCCGCCGAGAACTAAAAAATAAATATTAAAAAATTCTCTCTCTCTCTCTCTCTCTCTCTCTCTCTCAAAAAAAAAGACCTATTGTATTTTGTTTTGTTCTGTTTTTAAATGATTGGTTTCTTTCTTAGTTTCCTATATATATTAGCTTATGGCTGGCAAAGGTTTTAGATATGAAAATCTTTCAACTGCTCTATCAATTGAAAAATATGTAGAACATCGTATTTGTTTGTTTATTTATTTGTTTATTTTCTTTTTGTTTGTGGTACTGGGGATTGAACCCAGAGCCTTGCACATGCTCGGCAAGTGCTCTATCACTGAGCTACATTCCTCAATCCTATAGGTCATTTTAATTCAGCACAAACAAATTTCCTGGGGAAACTGACAAGATATCATGCTATAAGATACAAAATTATGCATTAAGCTAAACTGATAACAAAAGCACATCAAAATAGTCTCCTAAATAGAAGAGTTTGTTTCTTTCTTATGTAATAGTGCAGAGGTAAGGGGCCTATGTGATGACAGCAATAGGTCTCTTTAAAGGGTGAACAACCAGGTGCAGTGGCACACACCTGTAATCCCAGCGGCTTGGGAGGCTGAGACAGGAGAATTGCGAGTTCAAAGCCAGCCTCAGCAATGGAGAGGTGCTAAGCAACTCACTGAGACCCTGTCTCTAAATATAATATAAAATAGGGCTGGAGATGTGGCTCAGAGGCCAAGTGCCCCTGGGTTCAATCCCTGTACCAAAAAAAATGAACATCTTGTATAATTAAAAAGAACACCCCCCCCCCATAAAAAGTCAGCATCTTTAAAGTGAACATACTAGCTGAGCATGGTGATGCACACCTGTAACCCTGGCTATTCAGGAGGCTGAGGGAGGAGGATGGCAAATTTGGGACCAGCCTGGGCAACTGAGCAAGACCATGTCTCAAAATAAAAAAATAGGGGCTGAGATTGTGGCTCAGTGATAGAATACCTGTCTGGCACACATGAGGCACTGGGTTGGGTCCTCAGCACCATATAAATAAATAAAATAAAGTTATAAAAATTAAAAAAGGCTGGGGGATGTAGACCAGTGGTAGAACACTTTCCCAACATGTGTGAGGACCTAGATTCAAGTCTCAGCATGACCCGCCCCACCAAAAAACAAAGAAAAAAAAGATAAGCACATTGTTTTAGCCTAAGAGTGACTGAAGAGGTATAACTAAATGGAAAGAATGAACCTATATCAAATCTTATTTTTTAAAAAAATGTGATAATTGATTGTGGTATTGCACAACTGTAATCCCAGCTACTCAGAAGGCTGAGGCAGGAGGACCACAAGTTGGAGGCCAGCCTCAGCAAATTAGCAAGACCCTGTCTCAAAATCAAAAAGGGATGGGATATAGCTCAGTGGTAGAACACCCCTGGGTTCAATTGCTAGTACCAAAAATAGAAATAAAAAGTTATAAAATATGTGTATAACAATTGGAGACCAGCGCAACCGTGCAGCACCGTGAGCACCTGTCCACCCACCCCGTTCTGTCTGCAGTGTCCTGGGACTTGTTCCAACAATCTGTTAAAACTTGGTGGATTACTATGAAGTTCTAGGCGTGCAGAGACATGCCTCACCCAAGGATATCAAAAAGGCATATCGGAAACTTGCACTAAAGTGGCATCCAGATAAAAATCCTGAGAATAAAGGAGAGAAAATTCAAACAAGTAGCTGAGGCATATGAGGTGTTATCAGATGCTAAAAAACAGGACATCTATGACAAGTATAACAAAGAAGGCTTAAATGGTGGAGGTGGAAGTGAAAGTCATTTTGACAGTCCATTTGAGTTTGGCTTCACATTCCGGAACCCAGATGATGTCTTCAGGGAATTTTTTGGTGGAAGTGACCCATTTCCCTTCAACTTCTTTGAAGACCCATTTGAAGACTTTTTTGGGAACCAAAGAGGTCCCCGAGGAAGCAGAAACCGAAGTGCAGGCTCGTTTTTCTCCCTTTTCAGTGGATTTCCATCATTTGGAGGTAGATTTTCTGCATTTGATACAGGATTTACTTCATTTGGGTCACTAGGTCACAGTGGCCTTACTTCATTCTCTTCTACATCATTTGGTGGCAGTGGGATGGGTAACTTCAAATCTATATCAACTTCTACCAAAATAGTAAATTGGAGAAAAATCACTACAAAAAGAATTGTCGAGAATGGTCAAGAAAGAGTAGAAGTTGAAGAAGACGTCCAGTTAAAGTCCTTAACGATAAATGGTAAGGAGCAGCTGCCACGCTTGGATAACAAGTAATTCAATGCATGCATTTAACAGAAATGTTAATCTATAACAAGCACCATTTGAGGATTAAAAGGAACATTTTTTTGAAGATTTCAGGTGAACTTGACTTTCAGTATAATTGTACCTAATCTAAAGTATTTATAAACAGCTCAGGGCTGGGGATGTGGCTCAAGCGGTAGCGTGCTCACCTGGCATGCGTGCGGCCCGGGTTCGATCCTCAGCACCACATACCAACAAAGATGTTGTGTCCGCCGAGAACTAAAAAAATAAAAAAATAAATAAATATTAAAAATTCTCTCTCTCTCTCTCTCTCTCTCTCTCTCTCTCTCTCTCTCCCCCTCCTCTCTCACTCTCTCTTTAAAAAAAAAAAAAAAACAGGAGCCCCTATTTGTCATAGACTTTTGAGTTTATTGTTGGGACCACACAACAGGACCATTTTTTGTCTTTAAAATTGTTGTAATCTCTGTATGCACTTTGCTTTTTTTTATTAAATGTAATCCAAGGTGAGCCTTGACTTTTGAGTAGTGCTAGGACAAGATTGTATTCAACACCAGCATGGATCTGCTTCCCATTGTGTTTGACATGTGAGCCAAGTAGTGTCAGCCTGCTTGGAGCTAACATTGCCAGGATGAGGCTCCTGTAGAAGTAATTTGTTTTTTTTTTTCAGTATTTAGTAATGAAAGATAATAATGCATTAATGGTAATACATTTCTGGTTTAATATAAATTTAAGGATGTTTTCTAGTTGTGCATGAATGCTGGCAACTTAGTAAAGTTTTGACAATTGTTTAAATATGTAATGTTAAGCTTAGGTTTAAAAATCTGGTAAACTGGGTCTTTGTCATTGCTTAAAAACAAAGAAAATAAATGTGAATGTGTTTGGTGCATTTAAAAAAACAATTGGAGAAAATTAAATATGAGCCAGATATTAAGTGATATTAGAGAATTCTTGTTACTTCTTAGGTGTGTAAACAGACCATGAAGATAAAGGAGATTATACATTTTTAGGAGAAATGTGTTGAGGAATTTAGAAATGAAGGGATTTGGTGTTTGCAACTTTCTTTCAAAGGGGGGGGGGAACCTCCCAGTGACTGAAAATTAATGATGTGAATATGAATTATATCTAGGTACAGTACTCTGTACCTTGCACTGTTCCAAAGTTCAAATTGCTTGTGTTCTTTGAACTATTAGATTAATTAGTACAACCTTGCAGGGAAAGTACAGAGAATATATGTACCCACAACTGAAATTTAAGGCATGTAAACATTTCCCCATATTTGTACAGAGACAATTTTATGTAATAATTAAGGTTCTCTGTGTGTGTGTGTGTGTGTATGTGTGTGTGTGTGTTGCTGAGGATTGAACTCAGAGCCTTGTACAAGCAAGGCAAGCACTCTACCAACCGAGGTATAACCCCGACCCATAATTAAGATTCTTGAGTTAGCCAGGCACTGAGAAAGTCCAGAGAGGTGAACTTCAACTGTAGATGACAGGGTCACTTATGTATGTGATGGAAAAGAATTTCAGCTTATGTTAGATATTGAGGCACAGAGATTTATTTAAGAAAGCAAGAAGTACACATTCAAGGGAGAATGTGCGCAATCTTGAGTGAGAGATGCATTTAGGGTTCTTTGGCTCTTCTTTTAAAGAAAATTTGGTGCAGGGTGGGGATGGGAAGGTAGGTGGGGATGACATCAGTCTGGTGATCACAAGACAGTTTATAAAGATCTGGAAATTTCAGCCTCTTTAGGCTGATGTCTTCTCCATTATCTGATCAATAGGTAATGTTGGGAAAGTGCTCTACCTTAGTTTCATTTCTTCTTTGCTCAATCTATTCTAAAAAATACATGTATTAATTAACACTATTAATTAAAAATACATGTAGATTAATTAACAATGCATAGGGAAAGTTCTACAAGTGGGTGAATTTCTAGTAACTTTAAGATTGTGAGTGAAGATTTGGAGATTTCCTAGAAATTGGAGAGTGACAGGCCTGGGAGAGAGAACTGGCTTTGGGTGAAGGTATGAAGAACTTTAACATAAGGCTTTTGGATTAAAGTCATTCCCCCCCTTTCTGCCTGTGTTTTGTTTCTTCTCTCCTACCTCAGGTTCAATGTAGATTTAAGATGACCTAATAAAAATACTATCATAGGTTTTTCTGGAACTAGATGAGTTGAATGAGTTAATATGAAAGAATCTATAAGCATGACTATACAGGAAAACTCTGAAAAGAGAGGAATCATGAAGAGGAACTAGGCCTTCCAGATAGTAAAGCATACTATAAAGCTTCTGTAATTAACACATGTGGAATCCACAGACTAGTGAAATCAAATAGAAAACCCAGAAATAGATCTAAATGCATAAGGAAAATTTAGTATGGCAGAGCAGTTATCTCAAATCAGGGGTTTGTTTATTTAAAACTAAATAAAAGTATCATGTCCATCTACAACTAAAAAAGATACTAAGAAAAAGAAAGAAAGAGACAAACAGGGAAGGAAAGAGGGACTGTAACCATAAATATAAAAACTCCTCCTACACCCTCACCTTTATTCTCCTTCAGGCCTAAATTCTTACGTAGTCCAATAAATCTTGAAGTACTGTAAGCCCAATTAATGAGTACTGTTCCATCTTAGAGCTGCAAAGGCCCCTAGCATATTGTTTACCAAGCCCAAAGAGAGAACTTGGAAGACTAAATAGAGGGGTTTTGGACATTTTATTACTTATTCTTCTTGGCAGCAGCAGGCCGTACCATGCCTACAAGCAGGGGCAATATATAGGATAGGTTACATGCCACTGCACAAGTGGAATTCTTCAGTTTTGTTTTGTTTGTTTGTTTGGTGATGCTGGGGATTGAACCCAGGGCCTTGTACATGCCAGGCAATCACTCTACCTCCCCAAGCCTCTTCAAATGTTTTATGATATGTTCCTTTACTTTATAACCAGGACCACACTGTTCAGATCCTCTTCTAAAGAGATTGGAGATAAGGAAAGTGGCCAGATCTTTTTTTTTTTTTTTTTTTTTTTTTTTTTTTTTTTTTTAATAAAACTTACGTGGTTGGGGCACAAGCGCAAAACAGCTGCCCGCCATTCCTGCCGCTGCTTCTACAGCTGGGCATCGCCTCCCTCTCCCTTGGTGTCTGGTTGGTGTCGCCTATTCTCACCTGACCTGCCAATCCTCGCCTGCCTGTGCTCGGCCCCTCCCTCCTCCGTCGCTGCGTGGTCCTGCTCGGTCCGCATCCCGGTAGCCGCCACGTTCAGTCGGAGCCCCGCGTCCCCAGCTGGCGTCATTTGCAGAAATGGCTGTTGGATGTGTGGTGATTTTTGCCACCTGTTTAACAACGGCTGCATATGTGCTAGGCAATCTGAACCAGTACAGAAAAAGGTGGATGGAACATGTTGACCAGCAGTTAAGGTCCAGAAAGCTTTTGGAAAAAGCTGTGGCTTCTTTAGGTCCCTTGAGAGCATTCAGTTTCATAACGATATGCTTATGGTCAGTATTTTGCAATTTTTAAATATATGCACTATATAGGTGTATAGTCAAAAGTATTGTTCTGATTAGGTGTTAAATTGAAACATTCTTGGTTTTAAAAAAAAACTTATCTCACTGCAAACTTCCCTGGGCACTGATTAGTGTTGAACACAACACTCAAATTCTTCAGTGCCTTGAAAGGTCCTGCATAGTCTTTACAATCTCAAACCATCCCCGGTCTTCTGTGTAGTCCTCAGAATAGGGCTCTCAAGGCACATTGCATCCATATTCCATGACAGTACGCAAAGCAAGAACCTAGAAGCAAGCATGCTAATGTAATTCAGGTAGATTAATTTGTTTAGACACTTGGGTTAAAGCACGAATGATATTTTGTTTTAGTCCAGTTCTGTTTTATCCAAATCCACTCCATCTCATTTGCAGGTTGGACTGCTCAGGGAAGTCTTTGTGTTGCAGGCACAGGGAGTTCTGGGCAGATCCAGCAGTCATTCTGGTTGGCATGATGTGCAACTTCCATCACCCACTCCAGAAGAAGGTTACCTGTGGCTAATCTATGGAGAATATGACAGATGTTTAATAGGCACCAATAATGGCAAATCAGCTCCATGAGGCAGTATGCAGGCTGCTGTGCAGTTTTGTGTTTGTAAAGTAGCCTGCACAGTAGGCCTGCCTGGGCAGGTATATCAAACCAATCTGTCTGTTGGCACTTCAGGGGTATAGAAAGAATAAGACACCTGTGGAATATACACCCATCATAAACAAGGTGTTCATATCAAGTGGAATACAAAGTGTTCCTTCGGTGATGATCCCCAGTGGTAACATCATCTGTACTTGTAAGGGCCAGATCCCTGACACAGTAGGCTTTACTTGTAAATTTAGACATTCTCCCTCCTGTCAAGGTGTCAGTGGGGCTGTGGTTGTGGCTCAGCTGTAGCATGTTCACCTAGCATGTTTGAGGCCCTGGGTTCGATTCTCAGCATCACATAAAAATAAGTAAACAAAATAAGTTGTTGTGTTCAACTACAACTAAAAATAAATATTAAAAAAAAGAAAAGAAACAGCTGCAGTGGCTGGTGTCTAGGTTTCTCATTGAGTGTCCTCAGTGCCTCAGGCAGGTGAGCAGCCCGCCCCTGCATAGAGCTACTCTCAGGCCTGAAGGCTCCTGTCAGCAGGCCGCACATTCTTTCAGTTTATCCAGCTCCTGTTGGACTGCATGACAGGCGGGAAGTCCATGTCCTGGTGTGGAGCCCACTGTTGTTGTCATGGTCTGTGAGATGAGTTCCTTGGCCACTCTCAGTTACCTGGGGTGTGCCATACGTGGCACTCAGCTGAGTTGCTTAGTGCCATCGCTTAAGTCCCTTAAGATTTGCCTTCTGATTGGCTCTTGCTGGAGAAGGTTTTCATCAAGTCTGTAACTCTGTCCACCCAAGTCAATGTATATTTGGTCCCTACTGATAATGGGAGAGAAAAAAAGTATTCTATCTGCCATCACTGATGAGGGACGTCAGTCACCTTGCCTGATATGCCCCTTGGTGGCATCCATCATTGTGGGTAGCACTGAGAGTGGGCAAGACAGTCCTGGCATGGAGCAGCAACATCAGACCTTCCTGTGGGAAGTCCCAGTGTGTCACATTGTCTTCTGACCTTCGTGCTTTATTCTACGATGCAACCAAGTGGTGGGTTCTTCTGCCGCAGCTCCCTCCAGCCTTCTAATCTTTGCTGGTTGTGCAGCCTTGACTGGCACTTCTCTGCTGATGGGCCCCATAACAAGAAGGGCAGCATACATGGCACACAGTTGTCTTTCCAACAGCTGTAACATTCTTCTATCCCCTTCCATACTTGTGATCAAAATTCAGTGGGAGGGCTGGGGTTGTGGCTCAGTGGCAGAGCACTTGCCTAGTATGTGTGAGGCACTGGCTTCGATTCTCAGCACTGTATATAGATAAATTAGATAAAGGTCCATTGACAACTAAAAAAAAATTCAATGGGAGTCTTAATCTACTGTCATAAACACCATCCAATCATCCAGAACGACATGGACAGTAAACTCAATAGTTTTCAATGTCTAGTGTCACAATGTCCTGTGCCTGTTTTACTGTTCATTTGCCCTCAGTATGGGGGTCAGTCCAGTCCCACACTGTCTCCTATACAAATAATACAGGGGTCATAATAACTGAGCCAGGTGAGGGATAAAAGCCTTCCAATAATCCAGTAGCCCCACAAATTCTTGTATTTGCTTTACTGTGTTGGGAAGTGGAAATGCCTGGACTTTATCTGTTATAGCCCAAAGTCTAACCATGTCTTATCTGACCAAACAACACCAAAGAATTTCACTGATAAGCCAGGGCACTGCACTTTGTTAGGGTTTCTATAGCCCATCCTCCAACTTGAAAGTGAGTCACAAGAAGGGGTGCCTTGGTAAGCACTGAAAAAGAGTTGAATGTAATCATTATGTAAGCGTTTTTACCAATGGAAGTAAGATGAGTTCCTTGGCCACTCTCAGTTACCTGTGGTGTGCCATACGAATTTGTTATCATACTATGACAAGGTGAGGTGATGGAGGTGTTTTTTTTTTTTCAGTACCAGGGATTGAACCCAGGAGCACTTAACCACTGAGCCACATTCCCAACCCTTTTTTAATATTTTATTTGGAGGCAGGGTCTTGCTGAGTTGCTTAGGGCCTTGCTAAGTTGCTGAGGCTAGCTTTGAACTCTGAATCCCCCTACCTCAGCCTCCTGAGCCCCTGGGATACACAGCTCCTCTTAATTAAGGACACCAGTATAGCCATATGAAAATAGGTATAGAAATTCCCCAAAAATTTTCACAAAGAACTACCACATGATCCAGTAATCCCACTGCTTTGTATATATATTCAAAGGAAGTAAAATCAGTTTACCAAGGAGCATCTGCTCTCCCATGTTCCTTGCAGCACTATTCACAATAGCCAAGAAATGGAAACAACCTAAGTATCCATTGGTGATTGAATTGATAAATAAAATGTGGTATACACACACACACACACACACACACACACACACACACTAATATTATGCAACCACAGAAAAAGAATGAAATCCTGTCATCTGTGACAATAGAACTGGAGATCCTTATGTTAAGTGAGATAAGCCAGGTATAGAAAGACAAATACTGTATGATCTCACCCATGTGGATCCTTGGGCTGGGGTTGTGGCTCAGTGGCAGAGCGCTTGCCCTGGGTTCGATCCTCAGCACCACATAAAAATAAATAAATGAAAGTGAAGATATTTAAAAAAAAAAGAGTTGATCCTCATAGAAGTTTCAAGTAGAATGATTACCAGAAGTGGAGGAGAGTGGCTGTGGGGAGGCGTGGGGAGCCATATTAAGAAGCAAGAAGTTGGGGATGTAGTTTAATGGTAAAGCATCCCTGGGTTCAATTCCCAGTACCAAGAGGGGGAAAAAAAGCTAAAAGAAACTATGTTGAATTCTTTTTCACCACAAAAAAAAAAATGGCATATGTTTGAGGAAATAGATGTTTGACTTGATTTCAACATTATACAATGCTGGGTTTCTGTTCTCTCGACTAAAAGGCTCAGGGGTCACTCCAGGTAAACTGGGCTAACTGGGCTGCACGAAATAACCACACAAGAGACACAAATACCTTTTTCTTTGGGGTCGCTGTGACGGCTCCTCTGACCTTAAGGGTCGCAAGAAGAGAGAGAGCAAGAGGACATGCTGACCCCTTTTATTGAGGAGAAGCTATTCAAATGAGGCAAGGGGTCAGGTTTCAGGGGGCTGAGTATCTTCATGATGTCCACTGTCAGCAGGTTGACTGACACCTGGGTAGGCCACACCCAAGGACACAGTAAGAGAAGGGGACACACACAAGGCACTTCCATGGAAGATTCTATCCTAAACAGGGCAAGGGGTTAGATTACTATGGAACAGGTGAGCATAGCTTCACCCATGGGGCTGCAGCATGACACACCACACCCATGCACGAGACACTGACCCTCGAACCCAAGAAGGGTGGGGAAAGCTCTGCCACATTTCTGTGACTGAGCGCCTCAGCACCCAGCCAGGGAGTGTGACCCAGTCACGTGTAAGGTTGCTCTCCCACAATACAATATGTGCATGTAATGAAACATTCATTATGTGGGACCCATTAATATGTAAAACTTTTTTACTCTGCAGTACAGAGGATTGAACCCTGGGGTGCTTTACAATGGAGCTACATCCCCAGCCTCCCTTTTTGAAAATATACTTTTTTAGTTGTTGATGGACCTTTATTTTAGATATTTATATGTGGTCCTGAGAATCGAACCCAGTGCCTCACACATGCTAGTCAAGTGCTCTATCACTGAACTGCAACCCCAGCCCCCCAACCCTATTTTATAATTTTTATTTTGAGACACAGTCTTACTACATTGCTGAGGCTGATCTTGAACTTGCAATCCCCTGCCTCATTCTCCTGAATAGGTGATATCACAGGTGTGTGCCACCATGTTGGGCTCTGGCTGTACAACTTTTACATATCAATTGAAAAATAAATTTAGGACCTGAGGATGTAGCTCAGTTGTAGATCTGTTTTTCATATAGATGAATCTCTGGGTTTGATCCCTAGCACCACAAAATTAAATACATACTTTTAAAATATAAATTTAAAGAGCTGGGCATGGTGGCACAAGCTGTAGTTCAACCTACTCAGGGAGACTGACATGGAATGATTGGGAATTCAAGGCCAGTCTGGGCAATATGGCAAGACCCCTTGTCAACAACAACAAAAAATAATAACAATTTTTAAAAAGAGAGCAAGAAGCTAAACCACAGGCCAGCTATTTGCCAGAGAACTTGGAAGAGAAAACTAAGAAGAGATCTCGTGGGGTCATTTAAAAAAGCCTCAAAGATTGGCCTCAAAAACTATTCTTGGGCTGGGGTGTGGCTCAGTGGTGGAGCACTTGCCTCACCCGTGTGGGGCCCTGGTTTCCATCCTCGGCACCACATAAAATAAATAAAGGTATTGTGTTTATCTACAAGTAATTAAAAAATGTAAAAAAAAAAAAAACTATTCCAGCCTGAGTTTAATGGGATCAGATTGCTGAGCCATTTATTATCCCTTGGGACATTGTCAATAGACCATCTGGGAGCAAGAGCTGGCTTTAGAAAGAAAGAAAGAAAAAAGAGAAAAAAGAAAACAACATAGTAATCATTGGTAATCAGGGGAGCTAATGGCCTAGAAATCACTGCAAAATAAGGAAAGCAATTTAATGCAGAGAGTAGGGAAATTTCAGAGAGCCCAGCTAAACTGTGGCCTGACAGAGACTATGTGCATGTCTGGCACCTGTACCTGTGACACTAAAGATATTATCCCTGAAGAAGAAACAGACTTCATTAAAATAGGTGTAATGGAAAAGAGTCAACAGGACTTCTCATCAAACACAACAATCAATTTTAGGTGGCTTATAGACCACTTTATGAAAAGCAAATAAAATAATTCTAGAAGATAATACAAGAGCATATCTACCTGATTTTGGAATAATATTTGTGCTGTGGATTGAGCCTAGGGCTTTGTGTTCTTCTACTGAGTTACACCCTGAAAATTTCTTAAGAATAGGGCCAGGCATGGTGGCACAACACCTGTAATCCTAGTGACTCAGGAGGCTGAGGCTGGAAGATTGCAAGTTGGAGGCCAGCCTCAGCAATTTAGCAAGTCCCTACGCAACTTAGCAGAACCCTGTCTCAAAAAGAAAAAAATGGGCTGGGGATGCAATTCCAATCAAAATCCCAATGCAATTCCTCATAGAAATATAAAAGCAATCATGAAATTCATCTGGAAAAATAAGAGACCCAGGATAGCCAAAGTAATCCTTAGCAAGAACTGTGAAGCAGGTGGCATCACTATAATATATATATAATCTTAAACTATACTACAGAGCAATAGTAACAAAACAGCATGGTAGGGGCTGGGGACGTGGGTCAAGTGGTAGCGCGCTTGCCTGGCATGCGTGCGGCCCGGGTTCTATCCTCAGCACCACATACAAAACAAAGATGTTGTGTCCGCCGATAACTAAAAAATAAATATTAAAATTCTCTCTCTCTCTCTCTCTCTCTCTCTCTCTCTCTCTCTCTCCCTCCACTCTCTCTCTTTAAAAAAACAAACAAACAAACAACAACAAAAAAAAAAACCAGCATGGTATTGGCACCAAATAGACTTGTAGATCAGTGGTGCAGAATAGAGGACACAGAGACAAATCCACATAAATACAGTTGTTTCATACTAGACAAAGACACCAAAAACATATATTGGAGAAAAGATAGCCTCTTCAACAAATGGTGCTGGGAAAACTGGAAATCCATATACAGCAAAATGAAATTAAATCCCTAACTCTTACCATGCACAAAACTCAAAGTGGATCAAGGACCTAGGAATAAGAGACCCTGCACTAATAGAAGAAAAAGTAGCCCCAAATCTCCATCATGTTGGATTAGGCCCCAACTTCCTTAACAAGATTCCTAAAGTGCAAGAAATAAAATCAAGAATCAATAAATGGGATGAATTCAGGGGCTGGGGTTGTGGCTCAGTGGGAGAGTGTTCACCTCACACATGTGAAACACTGGGTTCCATCCTCAGCACCACATAAAAATAAATAAATAAAATAAAGATATTGTATCCACCTATAACTAAAATTTTTTTTTAAATAAATGGTATGTATTCAAACTGAAAAGCTTCTTCTCAGCAAAAGAAACAATCAGTGAGGTGAAGAGAGAGCCTACACACATCAGCTAGAGCACTAATCTCCAGGATATATAAAGAACTCAAAAAACTTAACACCAAAAAAAAATTAACCCAATCAATAAGTGGGCTAGGAACTGAACAGACACTTCTCAGAAGAAGATATATAATTGATTAACAAATATATGAAAAAATGTTTATATCTCTAGCAATTAGAGAGATGCAAATCAAAACTACTCTAAGATTTCATCTCACTCCAGTCAGAATGGCAGCTATTAAGAATACAAGCAGGGGGGCTGGGGATGTGGCTCAAGCGGTAGCGCGCTCGCCTGGCATGCGTGCGGCCCGGGTTCAATCCTCAGCACCACATACAAAGATGTTTCTGCCGAAAACTAAAAAATAAATATTAAAAAATTCTCTCTAAAAAAATTTTTTTAAAAAAAGAATACAAGCAATGATAAGTGTTGATGAGGATGTGGGGGAAAAGGCACACTCATACATTGCTGGTGGGACTGCAAATTGGTGCAACCAATCTGAAAAGCAATATGGAGATTTCTTTAAAAACTTGGAGTGGAACCACCATTTGAACCAGCTATCCCACTCCTCAGTTTATACCCAAAGTACTTAAAAACAGCATTCTACAGTGATACAGCCATATCAATGTTTATAGCAGCACAAAATAAAATTGGCTGGGGATGTGGCTCAGTAGTTAAGTGCCCCTGGGTTCAATCCCCGGTACCAATAAATAAATAAAAATAAAAAGGGGCTGAGGTTGTAGCTTAGTGCTTTTTGGTACCAGAGATTGAACTCAGGGGCACTTGACCACTGAGCCTCATGCCCAGTCCTATTTTGTATTTTATTCAGAGACAGGGCTCACTGAGTTGCTAACTGCCTCACTTTTGCTGAGGCTGGCTTTGAACTTGCAATCCTCCTGCCTTAGCCTCCCAAACCGTTAAGGATTACAGGCATGTGCCACTGTGCCTGGCTAAGGTAATGTTTTACTGTAATTATCTGGCTTTTTTTTTGAATTTTTGAATTTTTTTTTTTTTAGTTTTTGGTGGACACAACATCTTTATTCTATTTGTATGTGGTGCTGAGGATCGAACCCAGCACCCCTCGCATGCCAGGCGAGCGTGCTACCGCTTGAGCCACATCCCCAGCCCCATTATCTGGCTTTTAAATAGCTTTCTGTATTATTGTATAATCTTGCAGTTGGAGTTGGTCTGTCAAAGGTAAAGTAAGTGGAAAAAATTTGTATGTGCAGGTTTGTCTATTTTAAAGTTTCCCATCTGTCAGCTCTGATTTCTGTGATCCTCTCTTGTCTGTGAAGGGAAAGTGAGGAACAAGAGATGGGTAAGAGAGAAATGAAAGACGGAGACCAGGCAGAGATACATATGAGAGTTTATTTGTCAAAGCTGACAAATAAAGGCCCTCTCTCTATAAATGGAGAGAGGCAAAACAGGCTTGAGTTCTGGGACTTTTAGGGGGGTCTCAGGAATCAGAGCTGGTGTGGTCCTAATGCGGGCAGTTAAGGGTTGTGTTGGTGTGAGGGAATGGTGAACCTTTCTCAGAAAGGCCCTTGGGTGGGAAAGTGAAACTTTTTTCCTTAAAATGGGGGCTGTCACTTAAGATGGCCATCCAGATGCTAAGCAAGGACCTTATATTCCCCACTTTTTTATTGGGCCCCTTAGGGAACAGGAACATAGGTCAATCTTCTATAACTACTTTCTGCTGGGAAGGGGCAGCATTTGAATCCCTTATTAGGGGCACCGGATGTCATTGGAATGATGCCGGAGGTTGAGTGGTGGTGGAATGCTGTCCTGGTGCCCCAAATTTTGGTGAGGGATTGGTATTCCTGTAACAAAAGCTGGTTTATAGTTTAATTAGAGATTTTTTGGATCTGGTCGTGAACCAATCTAATGACACGGGGCGGGGGGTGGGAGGGTAGCGTTAAGAGAAGGCCTATGACAAGGAGAGGGGTCAGGAAAGGAAGTGCCCACTGGAGGTGGGGGTCACTTAGCTGCCATCCTTCAGTAGAGGAGAGCTGCTGTTTCCAGTGTTCAAGGTCCTGTTGGAGTTGTTTTATCTTGTCCTTTACCATACCAGACTGATTGACATCAAAGTAGCCTTTCTTCTGTAGGTACAAAGTCTGCCTTTTTTTGGCCATAAGAAGATCAAGACCACTTGGATTCTGCAGAACCACAGCAGCTAAAGAATCAAGCTGGGATTGTATGGTTAGTATAATTTGAGCAAGTTGCTGTTGAGAAACTGATGTGACTCCATTTTTGAGAAACCAGCTTCTACCTCAGAGCAAAGCCTGTCCAAAGAAGAGGGCATGACCCTTGTCCTTGTAAAAACACACGGAGCACTCCTAGGCACATACCCACCCTGCTGAGTTGTTTATCTACAAATAACAGAAGAGATCTGCTGAGCCAGGTGTCCCTGACTCAGTCAGGCTAGGTGAGGACCCATAGCAACTTCCTAGCAGCCACCAATCAGCATGAGACAGGGAAAATACCTGGATGCCAGATGACCCCCCAGTAGTTTATGGTGGTTGATAACGTGTTGGGAAACCATGTAGTTCAGCACGAACACCCCTTGTGGCTTAAACAAATCAGTTCAAACAAATCCCCCTCTTGTAGTAACCAATCACCCCTACCCAACTTGTTCCCGCCAGTGAATGTGCTAATCAATGTTAAGAGTTGTTGTTTGATTTTTCCCGTGGTGTGTGATGATTTGCTAAGGGATGCTATAATGTATGTGAAGTCCCTGCCTTCCCCAAAGAGTGTATAAAACTGCTGCAAACCCTGGGCTCAGGGCCTCTCAGCGTCACCAGTTGCTGTGTGTGCACTCGGAGGACGGAGCTAGCTCGCAATAAACACCTCTTTGCTGCTTACATCTTGGTCTCTGGTGGTCTTTTGTGGGTCCCGAACTCAAGCTTAAGCACTGTAAGTCTCCTAGAAATTGGAATGGAAACTCCTGGTAACGGTCCCTAGGAGGTGAGTGCAGAATAAGGGAGGAGGGCAAAAATGAAAAGGGGAAGGATAGTACTCATGGTTCTGCAGTGTCCTCGTGGTCCTCAGAGATGAAGGAAGATGGGGATTCAGGCCTTGGAGAAACACAGCTTGAGAGGGCCTGTGGGTGTCACTGTATAAAAGGGCAGAAAAAAACATTTTAGATGGGAGTTATAATCCCAATGTGGATGCCCTCAAGGCGGGCCACCAAGGGAGTGGTAAGAATGACCCAATAGGGTCCAGTCCATTTTGTGGAGAGTTGAGAGGAAAAGGGGGGCTTGTTGGGGGAGGAGGTTAGAAGTACCAGGTCACCAGGAGACAGAGTAGGAGAAGGAGAAGAAGCAGAACTAAGCTTTTCCAGAACAGCATTACTGTATTGCCAAAGAAGGTTCCTAATGAATGCAAGAAGGGGCCAGAAAAGACGAGCAGCAAGGGGTACTAGAAAATCAGGGGGTGGTGAGCTGAGCAGGGAGATAGGCTGTCCATATGGAATCTCAAAAGGGAAGATGTTGAGTGACTTCTCTGGGAGGGCTTATAACCTAAGAAGAGCCAAGGGAAGGAGTTTAGTTGAATCTAAATGTAATTCAAGAGATAGTTTAGAGAGAATGTTCTTCAAGGTCCCATGGGTGGGTACGTTCCACCTTGCAAGAAGACTGGGGATTTAGGGGATATGAAAATGCCGGGAGATGTTGAGTGCCTTAGCTACAGACCATGAAACATGGAAAGTAAATTCAGGACCATTATCAGACTGGAGCGAGGAGGGGAGGCTGAATCGAGGAAGAATGTGTTTAACCAGGATGTTGGCCACATTTATTGATGGTAGGAAAAGTCTCAACCCATCCCAAGAAGGTGTCAACAAGTACCAAGAGAAATCTGTACCACTTGACCAGGGGCATATGGGTGAAATCCAGCTGCCAATCAGAGCAAGGAAGATGTCCTCTTGCCTGGTGTAAAAGGAAGGCAGGTGGGTGGAGATCGGAGGTGGGATTGACTTTTTGGCAGATTTCACAGGAGGCAGAGAGGGTAGAGAGGAATTGTAGGTCCTCTGGAGAGAGTTTAAGGTGGGACTTGAGAAATTGTTTTAAAGATGTGGTGTTAGGGTGAAAGAGGTTGTGAAGGAAGGTAAGCATCTGTTGAGTGTCAGGTGGGGAAGAGTCAATGGGGGATTAGCAAGCAGAGGACTGCAGGTGGAGTAGGTTGTTGGAGGGTGGTGGCCCTCGCCTCAGAGTCTGCCTTGTTGTTGCCTAGAGTGTCACAAAGGAGGTGTTTGTCTGATAGGATTTACAAGGTGAGATTCCAATGACAGTGGGAAGCTTGGAGGCCTGAAGGAGATCTGCGATAAAGGGAGCATTAGTAATTGAAGTTCCCTTGGGGTGGTAAGGAATCCACACTCCTTCCAAGTAGCAGAAGAGAAGTATGTGGAAAGGGTATTTGGAGTTAGTGTAGACATGGAGGGAGGCTCCCTTTGCCAAAGTGAAGGCTCTGATGAGAGCAACAAGTTCATCCTGCTGACTGGATGTATTACTGGGGAGGGGAACCGAGCACTTCTACAACTGAGGTTAGAGAGACTATAGCATTCCCTGCCCAACAAACTCCCTCCTGAAGGAAGGAGGAGCCATCTGTGAACCCTGTGTATGTTGCCTGGAGCAAGGGCCTTCCTGGGTGTAGGAGGGATGTGGAAGAAGTTCCTCCAGAATTTCAGTGCATGAATCGGTAAGAGGAGAGGTGGAGAGTCCTGAGGAGCAGGGAGGAGAGTAGCAGGGTTTAAAGGTGAGCTCATGTGGAAAGTAAGACTGGGATCTTCCCACCAAGGAAACCTGTGGAGATAAAGGAATGGAAACCCTTGTAGGTGAGGAGTTCCTTTAGGGGATGGGGAGCCAGGATGGTGAGTGGGGCCCAGAGGGAGTTTCTTTGACTCGGTAATGAGTAGAGAGGCTGTGGCCAACATTCTTCATAGGCAAGGGGACCATCCCTGAGCAGTAGGGTCAAGATCCTTCCATAGATAAGCCACAGGGGCAAAGGTTGACCCCAGCATGTGTCTGAGGACCCCTAGAGCAAATCCCTGCTTTTCAGTGACGTTAAGGTGAAATGGGCATGTGAGATCAGGGAGATGGAGAGCAGGGGCCTGGAGGAGGGCCTGCTGGAGCCTGGTGACAGAGTGCAATAGGGGTTCAGGATGTCCCTTCCCACAGGGGGAACAGGGCACTATGGAATGACCAAAAAGGAGTGAGTAAAAATTCAAGAGCCAAAAGCACAATCAAGGCTAGGTGTCTATAAGGGTTGGTAAGGTTTACCCTCTACCCCGACAATAGAGGTCATAGAATGAGTAATAGGCCCCCAGAACTCCTTGAGGACTGAATTTGTAGCTCTGGTATCTAGGAGGAGGGAGACAGGCCTACCTGAAATACACAGAGTTACCCTGGGTCCCCACAGAGTGATGGTAGTGGTCAGGTGATGGGGACCTGGGCCTCCCCAGTCCTCTGGCAGCCAGTCCTAAGAATTGGAAAGGGAAACTAGAAGGGCTGGATGGCCAGGAGCCGCTCTAGGCTCAGGGACAGTCAACGACCCAGTGTCTTTATGATGGCACTTAGGACAAGGGCCCGGAGGCTTGCGAGACTTAGGACATGTACAAGCCCAGTGACCCATCTGACCACATTTAATTCAGGGTCCAGGCAGTCCCTAGGGACCCTTCCATGGGCCAGTGGAACCAGGGACAGATGCTAAGGCTGGATGGATGGCTTGAGTGAGCATCTGATATTTCTGTTTCCAGGCCTTCTTTTCTCTCTCATTATACCATTTAAAGGCCATTTCCAGAACCTCAGCTTGGGGAAATAGGGGCCCCCTCTCAAGGTGCCTTAGTTTGGCTTTAATATTGGGGAAACTCTGGGAGAAAAAGTAGGTCATTAGTAGCTGTCTCCCATCTGGAGTGTCAGGGTCCAGATTAGTATGTTGTAATACAGCCTTGGTCAGGTGGTCTAGAAATGTTGAAGGGTTTTCATTCTTATCTTGGAAGATTTCCTGGAGCCTTTCATAATTGATAGCCTTATGGGCTGCCTTTCTAAATCCTGCCATGAGACAAATACCGAATTGGTTTCTACTAGTTACTCCTCCAGGCGAATTATAATCCCAATTGGGGTCCCTATCAGGGACTGCTTCAGTGCCAATTGAATGGGCAGGGAGTCTGATGTACCTCATCAGCATAATTTCTAGCTTGCTCCAAAACTCACCTGCACTCTTCGGGCAGGAGGGTGTTAGACAAGACCACATGGACATCATGGAATGTCAAATTACATGATTGACTCAGATACTGAAACTCTTTGATATATGTGGTGGCACTTGAAATATATATAGGACCCAAGCTGATTTTTCAACTGTGAAAGAGCTGACAAAGAGAAAGGCACATGAACCCAGATTACACCATCTACACCAGACACCTCGCGTAGGAGGGGAGAAGGGCAGAGGGGCCGAGGGGACAGTTGCTGCAGAGGCTTCATTAGAAAGAGAATTGTGGTATGGTGGGGGCTCATCTGTTGAGTCGAAGGAGAAGGAGTCCTGGGTAGGATCTTCTGTCCTTTTGGAAGCAGGTGTAGGGGAGGTGAGAGCTAAGAGGACTTGTGCGGGAGGGCAAGAGTTGTAGAGAGAGGGCTTAGAATGTAGAGAGGAGAAGGCCTGAACGTATGATATCTCTTTCCATTTTCCTAAATGCTCACAATAGTTGAAAAGATCCCTGATATTGGGATCTAGAGTGTCATAAGCGGCCATATAGAGTTCTCAAAAGCCAGGACCCAAATAAAAGACTTGGTCCACAGTAGGGATCAGCTGTAGCTGTGAAAGCTGTGGCTGGGGGTAACCCTGGGAGTGCCAGATGATCAATGGTCACTTCCTGGGACACATAGATCATTTAGGTTGACCAGAGATGGGGTCTTACCTGAAATGTCTGGTGGTGAGTGCAGAGAGGGCGTTCGGCAGAATGGAGGGCCTGGTCCCGTGATGGAATCCAGATTGGGGCCCGGGATGCTAAATGACCCTTGAAGAGGGGAGTGGGCACACCAGGGAACTTGATCCCAGGTTTCAGCACCAAAATGAAGGGAAAGCAAGAAACGAGAGAAGAGTTAAGAGAGAAATGAAAGACAGAGATCAGGCAGAGATACACACGAGAGTTTATTTGTCAGAGCTGACAAAGGCCATCTCTCTATAGGAGAGAGAGGCAACACAAGCTTGATTTGAGGGACTTTTATGGGGGAGGCTCAGGAATCACAGCCTGGTGGGTCCTAATGTCGGTGGTTAAGGGTTGGGTTGTGTGAGGATGGCCTTAGGCCTGAGCCTAAGCAACTCCATTTTTAAAACTCCACTTTGAAACCTGCAGTCTCACCAGGCACTCCACAGAGCCCTCCAGTATGGCCACAAACAAGTCACTTCCCCTCACCCTGATAAACAGAGTGAAGCCCTTGGCAGGCTGTTCTGGCCTGATAAGAGGGAAAGGTGAGTGGAGACCACCAGACCAGATGTTTGTGACCCCAAGGTAAATAATGTCATGGAGAAATATGGTGGTAGCTGATAAGGATTGAAAGGGGGGATCAAAAGCACCCAAATGTAGTATAAATAATAGAGCCAATGAACAGGGATTCAGCCAGCCAAAAGGAGGATGCACTTGAGCTGGAGAGCCTCATGAGGACCTGACATCCCATCACTTGTCATCGTTTCCTGATCATCTGTGCAATCCTCACCACTCTCAAACTCTACCACCTGGTCTGGACCTTGGTGAGAGCTGCAACTTCTTCCTATGACCCCTCATCAACCGGTCGTCCATTCCATGCCAGGAAAAGCCTGCCTTGGCTCTGGACCTGATCACCGTGGTCTGAGTGAGTGTGCATCTGCTAGACATAAAGCCTAAGGCTTAAGACTTGAATTAGTACACAGAGGGAATGTCTGTCATTACCTGTCATGATTAAGTGTATTTTTCAGTGCTTAGAATTAATCTAGAATTGTTTGCTGTGAATTAATTAATCTAGACTTGTTCGCTGTGCATTGATTATGTCTTATGCCTAGCATTAAGAATGGCTGTTCTCTTGATTAAGAACCTATAGAGTGAAACTCTGTTGAGTAATTTGAGTGAATAAAGCACTGAAAGGGGCAAAAGCACGTGGACAATCTTTATTTCTCCCCTCGACTACATACCTAGCAATTTTGCCCCCTTGAGACAGGTTTGTATGAGGCAGTGGTGAGCCCTTCTCAAAAAGGCCCTTAGGCAGGAAAGCGAAACTTTTTCCTTAAAATGATGGCTGTGACTTAAGATGGTCATCCAAATGCTAAGCAAGGACCTTATACTAGCAAAGCAATAAACCTTTTATTTTACCTTTTTCTCAAAACTGTGTCCTTATTATTGGATTGGCTTTGGGGACAAAGACTGAGCTTTCAGCAACCATGCTATTAATTTGCCTATATGTAATATTGTCCTCTTATCTTTGTGTATCTGATCATAAAGTCATCTTTCAGTATCCTAGGAAATTGGTTCCAGGATCCTCTGCAGATTCCCAAATACACTGAGGCTGAAGTCCATAAAGGGGTAGGATTTGCACAGAACCTACTGGCATCCTCCCATAACTCTTAAATCATCATAGATTACTTAGAATGTCCAATGTAATGTAAATAGTTGCTATGTTGTACTGTTTAAATAATAATAAGAAAAGACTCTGGACATATTCAGCACAGATGAAAAAAAAATTGTGGTGTTGGGAACTGACCCCCACGTCCTTGTGCATGCTAGGCAAGCATTCTGAGACTGAACTATACCTAAGCCTCCAGATGAAGTTTTTACCAAATGTGTTTGATCTATAGTTGGTGAATCCATAGATGCAAAAACAGCAGATATGGAGATCAATAAATTTATGTTTGTGCATGTTTGTATATGAATAGCTAGCTATCTGTCTTTTATTGCTGTGTAATAGATGACCCCAAATGATGGCAGAGAAGGAGCTTTTCTCTGTTCTACCAAATGGGAACCACCTGAAATAACAACTCTCCACCAAGAAGTCACCCAAGGACAAAACTTTATTCTCTATCCTACAATAACACAGAGGTACCAGAAATGAATAAAGTCCATGCTACTATGGAAAGTTTGATGGGAGTATGTGGGGTGAATGCTGAGTAGTCTCTGAGGACAGTGATGGGGGTGGGGTCTATGGGATGAGTGGTAGTATAGACAGTGTGAAGAATATGTTCTGAGCCAGGTGCAGTTTTGCACGCCTGTAATCCCAGCATTTGGGAGGCTGAGGCAGGAGAATTGCATGTTCAAAGCCAGCCTCAACAAAAGCAAGGCCCTAAAGAACTCAGTGAGACCCTGTCTCTAAATAAAATAAAAAATAGGACTGGGGATGGGGCTCAGTGGTTGAGTGCCCCTGAGTTCAATCCCAAGTACCCCCCAAAAATGTGTTCTGTAGATTAAAAATAGAGGTGTCTGGGCTGAGTATTGAGATTTCTGGGGTAAGTGAGGGGATATGGAGTGACTAATGGGGAGGTTTGCCTCAGTAGTAAATGAGGGCATAGGGGGGAATGATGGAGTGTGTACATTTAGTGATCGGGGTTGTAATGTGTGTGAGAGAGCTCCTGTGAATGAGTAATGGAGAGGCTATAGGTGAGTGATAATGAATCTGCAGTATGAGCTGTGGTTGGTGTGTGTGGTCAGTGATAAGCTTATTCATGGCTATGATTACTGCCAGTAGAGTGTGAGTCTTTGGGAAAAATGAAGGCATAATTATGTGGTGAGGGATGAACTTTTTGGGCAGTGTGCGTTGGTTGATGGGGGTCTATGTTCAGTAATAGGATGTCTCTCTATCTCCTTTTAAATTTCTTCACCGATTTTTTGTTTTTCATCTTTTTAATAAGTCCTGTTTACATTTTAATCTTATTTGGAGAATTATTAGAGACTGTTACCTGTTAAACCTGCTTTCTAATGTTTATCAACTTTGTTCTCAAGTAAATTATACGAATTTTAAAATTTCTGGGGTGGGTTGGGCATGATGTGGTGGTACAAACCTGTAATTCTAGAAACTTGGGGAGGCTGAGGCAGGAAGATGGCAAGTTCAAGGCCAGCCTCAGCAACTTAGTGAGATCTGGTCTCAAAATAAAAATAAAAAGGACTGGGGATGTGGCTCAGTGGTAAAGTACCTCTGGGTTCAATCCCCAGTATGAAAAAAAATTAAAATTTTATGTCTGTGTCTGTGATTAGATTGATGCAACTTTGTCATATTTGTAAAATTGTTTAATCACCATCACAATTAGAATACAAAAGAGCTCTTTCATGCTCTCCTTATAGTCCACTCCACATGATGCCATTTTAGTCCCTAATTCTTAGCAACATTTAATCTGATTTCCATCTCCACAATTTTGTCATTTGAGAATGTCATATATAATCATACATTATTATTATATAACTTTTGGAGATTGAGTATTTTCACTGAGCATTCCACTCAATTGTATATACCAAGAATTTGTCCTTTTGTAGATAAGCAGTATGCCATAGTATGGATATACCAGTTTTCTTAACAGTACACTTTTTTTGTGGTGCTGGGGATTGAACCCAGGGCCTTGTGCATGTGAGGCAAGCACTCTACCAACTGAGCTATATCCCCAGTCCAACAGTACACCTTTCGATGAATATCTGGGCCAATTCCAGTTTTTGGCTTTTACAAGTAAAGCTGCTATGAGCATTTGTGAATAGGTTTTGTGTAAATATACATTTTCATTTTCATCCCTCTGGGATAAATGCCCAAGAATGCAATTATTGCATTACATGTTCAGTTTTATTCCTTCCTTCCTTCCTTCCTTCCTTTTTCTTTCTTTCCTTTTTTTTTTCATATTAGGGATTGAACCCAGGGGTCCTTAACCACTGAGCTACATCCCCAGCCCTTTTATTTTTTATTTAGAGACAAGGTCTCACTAAGTTCCTTAGTGCCTTGCTAAATTGCTGAGGCTGGCTTTGAACCTGTGATCCTTTTGCCTCAGCCTCTAGAGTCACTGGGATTACACGAGTGTGTCACCATGCCCAGCTACATGTTTAGTTTTATAAGACATAGCCAAACTATTTCCTAGAGTGTCTGTGCCATGGGGTTCCAGTGCAGCTGAGTGGACATACCCTTGCCTAGCATGCTAGAGGCACTGGGTTTAATCCCCAGCTCTGAAAACAAAACAAAACCCAGAATTGGCAGAATAGGTGCTCCATTTTACATTCCCACCAGCAGTGTAAGAATGATCAAGTTTCTTCCTATCCTTGATAGCATTTGGTGTTGTCACTTTATTTCATTTCAGCCATTCTGGTATGTGGAGGCTATGGTCTAAAGTTGTATACAGCTAATGATAGTGAACATCACTTCATGTATATATCTGCCATCTGTATATATTATCCTCTTTGGGGAAATGTCTCTTTGTATCTTTTGCCTATTTTCTATTTGGATTATTTATTTTTACACTCTCGAGTTTTGAGAGTTCCTTATATATTCTAGAAATGAGTCCTTTGTGAGATCTATGTAATTTTCCAGTACTTCTTCCAAATCTGTAACTCATCTTTTCATCTTCTATCTTCAAACAAGATTTCACAGAATAAGGGCTTTTATTTTATCTTTTTTTAAAATATATTTTTAAATTATAGTTGGACACAATACCTTTATTTTATTTATTTATTGTTATGTGGTGCTGAGGGTCAAACCCAGGGCCTCACACGTGCTAGGCGAGTGCTCTACTGCTGAGCCACAACCCCAGCCCTTTAT
Organism: Urocitellus parryii; assembly: GCF_045843805.1. Classification (NCBI taxonomy): domain Eukaryota; kingdom Metazoa; phylum Chordata; class Mammalia; order Rodentia; family Sciuridae; genus Urocitellus; species Urocitellus parryii. Next base: position 92,541,724 of record NC_135547.1, on the reverse strand, counting down.
TTTATCTTTATTTATTATTTTTTGAAGGTGCTGGGGATTGAACCCAGGTCCTCATGCATACTAGGCAAGTGCTCTACCATTGAGCTTCACCCCCAATCCAGGGTTTTTAATTTTGATGAGATGCAATTGATCAATTTCTTCTTTTATAAATCATATTTCTTCTGTCAAGCTTAAGAACTCTCTATTTTTTTTCCTAAAAATTTTATAGTTTTACATTTTACATTCTGCATTAACTAACTTATATGTAAGACAAGCCTTATATTGGGGTTCATTTTCTTTGCCTATGGATGTGGACTTGTTCTAGGACTATTTGTTGAAAATGCAATCCTTCTCCATTGAATTGTTTTTGTGAATTTGTCAAAATAATTGGTCATATTTGTGGGGGGCCTTTTCTGAATTCTCTGTTCAGCCAGGCATGGTGATGCAGGCCTATAATTACAACTACTTGGGAGGCTGAAGCAGGAGGATCACATGTTCAAAGCCAGCCTCAGCAACTTAGAAGACCCTCAGCAACTTAGTGACAGCCTGTCTCAAAATAAAATATGAAAAGGTTGGGGGATGTGGCTCAGTGGTAAAGCACTCCTGGATTCAATTACCCAGTGCTACAAAAACAAACAAAACCTCTGTTCTATTCCATTGATTTATGTGTGTATGCATCCACCTGTAGCACTGTAGAAATCCCTTCTACCAGGGCTGGGGTTGTAGCTCAGTGGTAGAGTGCTTGCCTAGTATATGTGAGGCACTGTGTTTGATACTCAGCACCACATAAAAATAAATAAAGTTAAAAAATAAACAAAATTTTAAAAGTATTGTGTCTATTGACAATAACAACAACCACCAAATCCCTTTTGCCTATTCGGGCAGCTCAGCCTGAGCAAGTGAAAACCCTGGAAGCACCAGATAGGTCAGGCAGACCAAAAACAGAAACAAAAACAAAAACAAACAAACAAAAAAAAAAACTACTGCAAGGTTCTGAAAATTAAGTGCAAAGTATCATGATTAATGTAGCTGTATGGTAAGCTCTAATGTTGAGTAGAGTGATAGAGTGATTCTTCCCATTTGGTTATTCTTTCTCAAAATTGTTTTACTTATTCTGGTTCCTTTGTCTTCCCATGTTGATTTGAGATTATTATTATTATTAATTTTTTACAAAAAATTTTGCTGGGATATGGATAGGAATTTCATTAAACCTATTTATCAGTTTAAGGAAAATTGACATTTTAGCTGTGTTGAGCTTCCCAATACATGAGCCTTATATTTCCTTTCCATTAGGTCTTCCATTATTTCATCAACATTTAAAAATTTCTATCATCTAGGTGTCAAATATTTCATTTCTCTCTCCTCTCTCTTTCCTTCTGGTTCCTGAGGATTGAACCTATGGGTGCTTGACCATTGAGGTACATTTCCAGCCTATTTATTTATTTATTAGCAGGATCTTGCTAAGTTGCTGAGGCTGACCTTGAACTTGTGATTCTCCTGCCTCAGCCTCTTGAGTTGTCACAGCAACTCAAGCATGTGCTATGGTGTCAGGCTCCAAGTATTTTGTTTTCTCAGGACCAGTTAAAAACCATATTGTATTTTTTGGGGGGGATTGAACTCAGGGGCACTTGACCTCTGAGCCACGTCTCCAGCCCTATTTTGTATTTTATTTAGAGACAGGGTCTCACTGAGTTGCTTAGCACCTTGGTTTTGCTGAGGCTGTGTCATAATTGGCGCTGTTAATAATTACTCAGAGGCAGATTGTCTTTAAATTCAAGTGTATATTTGATCATACCAATCATCAAACTTAACAATTAATGCAAAAAGTGTTGTGTGTGCTAGAGCACCCTGACTAGCATTTAATGCACACTAATTAATACTACAAGCCAGTCACACAATCCTAGGGCAACCACAAGTCCCAAAATACCTCTGATGCCAGGGGACTTCACTTAGCCGAAGAGCAGATATTGTCATTGTCTGGTGGTTCTCTCCAGCCAACAATTGGATGTCAGGGAATGGTGGGATCAATCTGGGGACGGACAGCAAGGCAGCCAGTCTCACTGATGTCCTTGGAGCAGCCTTGTTGATGTGGCAGGACAAGTGATTTAAATATAGTTCCAAGTTGGTGGTGTACATTAATGATTGGTTACACCCAGTGAAAGTCAATGTCCATTATAAGGTTATGTCCAGTGAGATTATGTAATTGTAACAGGACATGTTCTTTGCGCATGTCCATGGAACTGTGCTCCCTATCAATTGTAACTAGTCATTGTTAAGTGTGCCTATAGCTAGTGCCCCTTACAGCTCCTTATCAATTGCAACCAGACAAGACTAAGAATGCCTATGGCTGCTGTTCCTTATGGCCAGCAAGTCAGTGAGTCCCAGCATGTCTATGGCAGATGATCCTTACAGGCTGGTTTTGAACTCCTGATCCTCCTGCCTCAGCCTCCTGAGCTGCTGGGATTATAGGCGTGTACCACTAGGCCTGGCCCATATTGTATTTTTAATTTCAGTTTCCATATGTTTATTGTTAGTATATAGAAATGTGATTGGTTTTGCTTGTTGGATTTATACCCAGCAACCTCACTGAATTATGGTTAATTCTAGGATTTTTTTTTTTTTTGGGGGGGTGCTGGGGATAGAACTCAGGATTGCTTGTGTATGCTAAGCAAGTACTCTATCACTGAGCTACACCCCCAGCCTCCAGGAATTTTTTGCATTGCTGGGCTTTGCATATGCTAAGCAGTGCCATGCCACTAAGCCAAGTCTCCAGCCCTCTAGAGATTTTTGGGTCATTTTAACATAGACATGTCATTTACAAATAGGGACAGTTTTATTTCTTCCTTTATAATCTGTATGATGTCTCTTTGACACACTGATTTTATTTTGCTTGGCTATATATTGTTGGACCACATGATAATTCTCTTTTTAATTTTTAAGCTAGATCCTTATCATTTTGTCTATTATGTTGGGAAACTTGGGGTCCTATTTATTTATTTTCAGTGCTGGATTGAACCCAGGGCCTCACACATGCTAGGCAAGTGTTCTACCACATGCTATATCCCTAGTCCTTCTGGGTCCTATTTAAATTTCTAATTTTAGCAGGCAGTCATCCTGTTTAGGTTTAGCATGCAGGTTTTGGCCTAGTTTTTTGTGCTGTGGTTCCAATGGCAGTTTCCGTCTTAGAGACTTTGTGGTGTTATTTTTGTCTGCCTGGTCTATCTGGTGTCTCTCTGATTCCCACTTGCTGAGTGGCTGGGAGGAATTTCTACAGGCCAGGCCTTCAGGTGCTTCTTGATGGTGAAGGGTTGTGATGGGATCCTTCTACCATGGCCTTCCTGCTACCCATGTGTCTGGGCAGACATCAAGAGTCTCAGCCATGAAAGGTCAAAAAGACTTCCTGTCAGGATGTTTGTTGTAGCTGGGTCCCTTCAGTTAGTCCTTCCTATCTCTCCCAGTATCTCTTGGCAAGTTTTCTAAATCAGTCCATCTGCTGAGGTTGGGTCATTTCTCTTTCACCCCAGCCCTGTGCCTCCCATTGGGATAAGAAAGTCTCATGTCTTCAAGGCTTTGAAAGTAAGAGATTTTCCAGGCCTGGCCTCTTGCTGTGGTTGAGTTCCTCCTACAGGTTCTGCCTGGCGGCCTGGGAACCCCTGCTGGGAGAGGAGAATTTTGAGCCTCCATGGGAAAGCAGAGCACATCAGTATGGCCATTTCTGTTTTGGGCTCCTGTTTCATCTCCCTCCCTGTTGGTGTTGGATTTGTCTCCTGCTGTCAGAGGGACCTCTACTTGACCTAGGGGAGAATGGGCCTTTTGGGGCTGCTCTCTGTTACTAGGATCAGGGTTGGCAAATGCTGAGCTTGAGTTGCCCTCTTTGGTCAGTTGGTAGGGAGTGTCAGATACCCTACAGTTTTAGTGTTCCCTCAGTCCTAGGATACTAAATGAGTTCACGTGTTGCTATTTTTGTGGGTCCTTAAGCTCATGCAGGATAGAAATTAAACAGAGGCAGGTGTGGCAGCATACACCTAGAATCCCAGGGACTCAGGAGGCTGAGACAGGATAGCAAGTTAGAAGCCAGCCTGCATAACCTGTCTCAAAATTAGAAAAAAAAATTAAAAGGGCTGGGGATGTAGTTCAGTGGTACAGCACCCATGGGTTCAATCTCCAGTATAAAAAAAAAAAAACAGAGCTAAAAAAGAGAGGTTTATAAAGAATCACTTATTGAGGGCTGGGACTGTGGCTCAGTGGTAGGGCGCTTGTCTTGCATGCATGTGGCACTGGGTTTGATTCTCAGCACCACATAAAATAAATAAAAGAAAGAATCACTTATTGAATTGATTAAGGTGACAAGGTGGCTATGCCATAAGGCAGAGTAGCAGGGAAGTCAGGGATGAATAGCACAAACATGTTTTGGGGCTAGACATTAACATATTCATAAGTATGGGGTTACCTCTTACTTACTTGATGCAGTCTGCATCAACTTACACACTCAAAAATGTTTACAGATTTCAAAATGTGCCTAAAATTGTACTGGGTCTCCCCCTTGGGCATATCTTTTAACATGGAAATAAATGCATTTAAATGAGAGTCCCCATTACTTTCTCTCAGGGGGTTGTGGTCAGATCTACTTGCATCTGCTTGATGTTTTCTTGTTGTTTATCTTGAATAATAGATATAGTCAGAGGCCTTTTTACCATTCATCTTAAGTACAAAGCATGCAGGGCTTTCTTTTAAATATCTCCAACTTAAACTTTAACTCTATACTCCTGTCTCTAACAATTATCTTTTTTTTTTTTTTTTTTGGTACCAGGGATTTGTGAGAAACACATTCACCTACCCAAATCCAAAGAATGGGCTCAGAGACATAGGTACAGGGGAAAAAAAAGTGAGACTTTAATGACAGTGTTGCAAAATAGAATGCCAGGTGGTCACAGACCCCAGAATGGTTACAATCAGCATGTGCACAAGGTCCCTGCCTTGGTTCCTCATTGCCTGAGTATTATGGGGTGCACAGTCTTCCCCAACATCACTTAGATTTTACTGTTTTCTATTGGGTTATTTATAGAAATATACCTTTGGGTCTGGGGCTGTAGCTCAAGGGTAGAGTGCTTGCCTAGCATATGTGAGGAACTGGGTTCAATCCTCAGCACCACATAAAAGTAAATAAATAAAACAAAAGGTATTGTGTCCATCTACAACTAAACAATAAAAAGAATATACCTTTAGTTGTGCCCAACTTCCTTTGTTCTTTTGTGACAGGAAAGCCTACTTGGGGGAAAGCTTTCTTGGGGTGAATATATTCTGACATGTACACAGCTCTTCTTTACCAAAGTTACTGTTTCTTAACAGAGATGTTTCTGTCTGTTGGTTAGGCCAACTCCTTCCCCCACCTCTTATTTGTCAAGGAGCTATTCAGGTGCATGGACTTTGGATCTGCCACATCCATAGATTTTAGTGGTATTGTGTGAGTTAACTGCTTGCAACATTTCATTCTGCTCTATTTCCCCTCCAGCCTCCTTCCTTACCATCCTAGTTTTATGTGTTTTTTTTTTTTTTTTGGAGGGGGAAGGGTGTACTGGGGATTGAACTCAGGGGCACTCGACCACTGAGCCACATCCCCAGCCCTATTTTTTTTTAACATTTATTCTTAAGTTTTAGGTGGACACAATATCTTTATCTTACATTTATGTGGTGCTGAGGCTTGAACCCAGTGCCTCGTGCATGCTAGGCGAGCATTCTACCACTGAGCCACAACCCCAGTCCCCTATTTTATATTTTATGTAGAGACAGGGTCTCACTGAGATGCTTAGCACCTTGGTTTTGCTGAGGCTGGCTTTGAACTCGTGATCCCCTGCCTCAGTCTCCTTATCCTTGAGATTACAGGCATGTGCCACCGCACCCAGCTTCTGCTAATTAAGCACAGCATATGTAGTGCATTTCTGTTAAACATCACCAACTTGTTTTTTTCTTTTTAGTATTAGGGATTGAACCCAGGGGTGCTCTATCATTGAGCTACACCCTCAGCCCTTTTATTTGAGACAGGGTCTTGTTGAGAGCCATCCATGGGCTGTGTGGACTATATCATGCATCACAGCCTAATGAATAGGAGAATCTGGTATTTGGGAACTTCCAGTAGACATTTCCTCTGGCTGACTGCCCAGATGCATTATGAGCCCTATTTAGCTCTGCCTGGTCCCACACAGCACTGGAGATGGGGTGACCTGCTATAGCTGCACAGTCCTCAGAGATGGGTGTGACCTGCCAAGATGCCAATAAACTTGCTGACTACAAGACCTCATGAAGCAAGACTCTACCCCTGAAACATTATCCCTGCCTTTGATGTATCCCCTTAAATAAACTACAGGAGCCATTTTCTAATTGTCTAGCTCCAGCTCCTTTGTGGACTGAACCTATCAGGCACTCCATCCTTTAAATCTAATTCTGACTTTGTCTTTTGTTCTTCACTAATTATTCTAGACTTAAATTTCTTAGGTGGCTTACACCCTCCTTGGCAGGGAGAACTCCCTAACCAGGCGCTGGCTGCCTCATCCTAGGGTCTTGCTAATTTGCTTAAGGCCAAGTTGTAGAGGGTGGCCTCAAATCTACAATCCTCCTGCCTCAGCCTCCGCAGCTGCTGTGATTACAGGCATGTACCACCACGCCTGGTACCATCACCAACTTTCAACCCCATATATCCTGCCTCACACCATCTTCTTACCACTTTTCATAATGTTCCTTTGGTTGTCCCTTGTATTATTTCCACAGTTGATACTTGTGCTTATCAGGAAGAAAGAGAGAGAAATGGGTCCATGCTATCTTTTTTTCATTGCTGGAGAATGAACCCAGGGCCTTGTGCATGCCAGGCAAAAGTTCTGCCATTGAGCTACACCTCCAGCCTGGGTCTGTGCTATATTGTTTGAACTACATGCCTCTATTTTTAAACCATTGATGCCTCTTAGGTCTGACCTCATACCCACACCTCTCTCAATTCTTTCACCATTAACAATATTCTGGTCTGCCCTTGAATATAGGCTTCTGTCAACAGTTTACTACCAGTTCCCAACTCTTATATTTCTTTAACTCTGGCCTCTATTATCTCTTCTTCCATCATGGCCCTCTGGTCTGCAACTGAAGACTATGCCCCTCTCAGTCTGATGTGATATAGGAAAAGCCAAAAGCACATTTCCTACTCTCTCTTCTCTCCTCCCACACAGTCACTAAATACTTCTCTGCAGAAGGTTCTCCAGTGAACAATTGCTACATGTCCTCCAATTCAATCCAATTCTGACACCATCTACCTGGAGAAAGCATAACATCCCACAGGTTGATGGCTCAGTTCCATAAGACTGGTCCCTGACCTCAGATGTCAATCACAAGCTCCATATTATTTTATTTATCTATTTATTTATTTATTTGCCATACTGGGGATTGAACTCAGGGGTGCTTTACCACTGAGCCACACACCTAGCACTTTTAAAATTTTATTTAGAGAGAGGTCTCACAATGTTGCTGAGGGCCTTGCTAAGTTGCTGAGGCTGGCCTTGAACTTGAGATCCTCCTGCCTCAGTTTCCCAAGTCTCTGGAATTACAAGAAAGCACCACTGTGCCTGCTTCTCATATTCTTTTTAATATTTATTTTTTTTTTTAGTTGTAGGTGAACACAGTATATTTGCTTCATTTTTATGTGGTGCTGAGGATTGAACCCAGGGCCTCACGTGTGCTACGCAAGCACTCTACCACTGAGTCACAACCCCAGCCCTCATATTGGTTTTTTTTAAGAGTAAGAGAGAGAGAGAGAGAATTTTTAATATTTATTTTTTAGTTTTCGGCAGACACAACATCTTTGTTGGTATGTGGTGCTGAGGATTGAACCCGGGCCGCATGCATGCCAGGCGAGCGCTCTACCGCTTGAGCCACATCCCCAGCCCCCTCATATTGTTTTTTTTTATATCTTTATTTTATTCTTATGTGGTGCTGAGGATCGAACCCAGTGCCTCATGCATGCTAGGTGAGCATGCTACCACTTGAGCCACATCCCCAGCCCCCCCTCATATTGTTTTAACTGTGCTTCTGACTGACCAGGTACAAATCTGGTTTCCAGGATGCCCTCCTAGCATTCATTTAATCTTTTAGAGCAAGGGGGTGGGGTGGCATACACCTGTTAGTCAGTGACTTGGGAGGCTGAGACAAGATGATTGCAAGTTGGAGGCCAGCCTGGGCAACTTAGTGAGAACCTGTCTCAAAATAAATAAGAAAAAGTCTGGGGATGCAGCTCAGTGGTAGATGCCTCTGGGTTCAATCCCTAGGACTGAAAAATAAATGAATGAATGAATAAATGAATAAATAAAGTAGCTAGAGTATCTCACAGAACTCAGGGAAATACTTATGCTTACTCATTTATTCATTTAAATTTTTTTTTTTTTTTTGTGGTGCTGGGGATTGAACCCAGGGACTTGTGTATGTGAGGCAAGCACTCTACCAACTGAACTACATTCCCAGCCCCATTTTTATTATTTTTTAAAAATAATGTTATTGTATTTTTTATACCTTTCTTTTATTTATTTAATTTTACGTGGTGCTGAGGATCGAACCCAGTGCCTCAAAAATGTTAGGAAAGTGCTCTACCACTGAGCCACAACTGCAGCCCATCATTTTAAGATTTTTATTCTTTGTGGTACTGGGAATTGAACCCAGGGGTGTTTTACCACTGAGCTATATCCCCAGCCCTTTTTATTTTTTATTAGGGTCTCAGTGAGTTGATGAGGCTGGTTTGAGCTTGTGATTCTCCTGCCTCAGTTTCCTGAGTTGCTGGAATTAAAGGTGTGGTCTATGGTACCTGGCTTGCTTATTCATTCATTATAAAGGATATTACAAAATACAGTTGGGGCTGCAGATGTAGCTTAGTAGTAGAGTACCTGAGTGGTATCCAAAAAGCTCTGAGTTTAAATCCCAACGCCATACACACCAAGAAATGATATAGATAAACACCAGATTAAAGAGATGCACCTAGCAAGACACAGAGCTTCTGTGTTTGCTCTAGAAACCTCTATGTGTGCAGCTATCTGGAGGCTCCTGGAACTCAGTCCTTTTGTGTTTTTATGGAGGCTTCATTATATAAGCACAGTCAATAAATCTTTGGCCAGGGCTGGGGATGTGGCTCAAGTAGTAGCACGCTCACCTAGCATGCGTGAGGCACTGGGTTTGATTCTCAGCACCACATAAAAAGTAAAATAAAGATACTGTGTCCACCTAAACAAAACTAAAAAATAAATATTAAAAAAATAAATCTTTGGCCATTGGTGATCAATTTATCTTTCAGCTCCTTTCATCTCCTAGGAAGTTAGGGAGGGGTTGAAAGTCTCAACCCCCTAATCCTGCCTATATCTTTCTGGTGACCAGCCCCTATCTGAAAGAGAGCTAGTGCCCCCAGCCTCCAGTCATCCCATTGGCATACAAAAGATACTTTCACTACTTTGGAGAATCCACAGATTTTAGGAGCTGTGTGTCAGGAAATCGGGAAAAGTCTGTCTCTCCCTCTGGGTATAGCCTGCATTCTCCCCTGAATGATTTTCTTCTCTTTACCCCAAAGGTGTCTGTGTCTTGAGACTGCCCCCATTCTTCCTTGTGTATGTATTACTTTCCTAAATAAACCTCTGTCTGTGCCTTTGACTGGTACATACTGAAATTATTTTCCATCACGTCTGCCAAGTATTAGGTCCTTAGGCCAAAGTAACTCCATTTTGAAAATCAGCACCTGCCCACCTAGGCATGACCTTCTCATTTGGCTGCCCCCAAAGAGTCCCTAACTACCTAAACCACAACAAAGATGTCAAGTAATCATTACGGCACCAGGGGGGTTATTTTTTAACTGCTCCATTGTACATGACTATATAGTTAAGAGGCTTTTTTTGTCCCAAGCAGGCTGCTGCGCCTTGCAACAAACCTTTGCTTGAACTCAGAGCTGTGTCTCGCGGAGATATTTGCACCTAACACCAAGATCCCTGCAGGTCCAGAGTCAGGTTCCCCCCTCTCTCCAGGAACTCCTCCGACCAGACCCTTCTTTGGAGACATCTCTTCTCTTGCTTCCCTGGAAATGCCGAGGAAAGTGGAGAAAACAAGTTTCTTTTGTTTGGGTTTTTACCTTTTTAAATTTTATTTATCAATTTTTTAAAAATGTGGTGCTGAGGATCGAACTCAGTGCCTCACACTTGCAAGGCAAGCTCTCTCCCACTGAGCCACAGCCCCAGCCCAAAAAGTTTTATTTAAAGAATAGTAACACAGATTTCCCCACAGAGCTGAGTGTCCATGGGAGTGGGTGAATCTTGTCCTTCTTATAATTTCCAGTTTTTTTTTTTTTTTGACTTCTCACGACCCCTCCCTTTATCCTTGCCCAGGCGGGCAATTCAGGGAAAGCTGCCTGGGGAAAACGCATTAAGGGACAATCTCCCCAGAAGGTGACTTTCTGGTTAGTGGTTGCAGAGGGGGATGTGTCCGGAAGGTATTAACATTCCATTCCTCTTCCTTTTCCCCAACCCTATTCAACTTCCTTCTTCCTGACCTGACCCCATTCATCTATCTACAACTGCCTGACCTTTGTTCTTGCTTTACTGACTTGCTGTTTGTAAGAGGCAAAGACTAGAAACAACATAGAAATCAGATCTGTCTTTGGAGGAATTGTATGGAGACATTTTATTAAGGCCATTCTGTGAAATGTCTTCCAGGATTTAAAATAAATGAACTGGAACCCTGTGTGTGGACGTGGAAAAGTTGTTCAAACTGAGAAAATGTCCAATTGGAAAAGAATAGGTGTATGCTATGTGCTGTTCTGTGTATTAAGGTTTATTTTATTTATTTATTTATCTATCTATCTATTTATTTATTTATTTATATTGGGGATTGAACTCAGGGGCACTCAACTACTAAGCCACATCCCCAGCTCTATTTTGTATTTTATTTAGAGACAGGGTCTCACTGAATTGCTAAGTGCCTCGCTTTTGCTGAGGCTGGCTTTGAACTCCCAATCCTCCTGCCTTAGCCTCCCGAGCCGTTGGGATTACAGGTGACCACCATGGCACCTGGCTAAATTTTTAAGCCTGTAAAGGAATACTTTCCCAAATATTGTGTAGTAAAAAATTAAAAGATGCCTTAGAATATGAACTGTAAAGTGGTAGTTACTCCACTAGAGGAGGAGAATATATATATATATATATATATATATATATATATATATATATATATATATATTTTAAGAAAATAGAGACAAAAACCAAATACATATTTCACAGTAGCATATATGACCAACATCCATGGCATATTGTCATGAATTGTATTATGGAATCCAGTAGATACATCATCATATGTGACTGTTGAACATTTGAAATGAGGCTATTGAGATGGAAGAACTTAATTTAAATATTCATTTGTTTTAATAAATTTTAAATACTCAAGTCAATTATTGCAAAACTTTTAAAGTATATTTGGATCAATTTTTGAATGTAAATCTTCATTTTCAACTGTAAATTTTATGAAATTTAAGTACAGATGAAGTATTTCTGATGAAAATTATGCATGCAAACTGGGGTTCACCACCAGTGAAAAACATACATCTAATTTCACAGACTCATCACCACAAAATTAATGTGAGGTATCTATGAATTAATTTTGAAATAATGTGTTGGTTATGTAGCTTAAGCAAAATATATTAATTTCACTTGGTTCTTTATCTGTTTCTCTTTAATGTATCATCTGTCTGCAGCCCCACATTGAATCTCTTCCAGCTCCTCTACCTGGGTTGAAAATGGAGGCTGCTGCTTTGCGTCAAAGCAATTTAGAGTCTCCAGGCAGGAGATGTTTCATTTTTACTGATGTACAGCTTTCCCTTGGTGACTGCAGAGTTCATTCCAGGAACTCACCCCTCCCTCATAACTCACTCCCCCATACCAGAATCCCCGGATGCTCAGGTCCCTTACAGAAAATGTGGCAGTAATGTCTTTTCTTTTTGCATTTTCTTTTTTTTAACTTTATTTTTTTAATTTTTTATGTGGTGCTGAGGACCAAATCTAGTGCCTCACACATTCGAGGCAAGTGCTCTACCACTGAGCCACAAACCCAACCCGTGGTAGTACTTTCATATAACCTACATGCATCTTCCTAGATATTTTATCATCTATAAATTACTTATAATGCCTAATCAGTGTAAACACTATGATTAGTTGTTAAACTGTATCATTTAGGGAATGATAGCAAGGAAAAACTCTGTGATGTACCGTACAGGTGCAGCATTTTTTTTTCCTCAAATATTTGATCCAAGGTTGGTTGAATCCATGGTTGCAAAATCCATGGCTACAGGAGGGGAGACTAATTTGGAACAGCAAAATTATTTCTGCCCAGTGATAGGGATGTCAGCACTTCATTGGTCCTAGAGACTACAGCCTCTCTCCTACATAGAGCCATTGGCCAGCTGTGCCATCCATCCAATGCAACTTTAGGCTTTACCCCACCCACTTACCCTTCCCTCACCCTGGGCTTGGCTTACTGGGCTATCTATCTGTGCCCCTTCAGGCAATGTCCTGCCCCATCCCTGCATGTGACAATGGGGACCTCTGCTGATTTATAGAGCAGGGAACTTCATATTTATTGTGAAGACAAGAATCAGATTTCTATACTCAGCCACTAGCAGCTGCGCTTTCTGTCTACAGCTTCTCAGGCTACATTCTGGCTGCCTCACTTCACATGGCAACAGGGGTTAGTTTCTACTAATAGCCAACCATTACCTACTATAGGCTGAAGAGAATGAAGCCCAACTTCTGCAGTCATTGGCTATTTGTAGCAACTCAGGCCCCTCCACATAGCAACAGGGGCTTCTCCCTAGTAACAGACTGCTGTTTCATCTCATTGGCCACCAGAAACCAGAAACCAGATCCCACCTCCCATACACAGCCATTGGCCAACTGCATCATCTGTCCTCAACCCTTTAGGGTCTAGACATCAGATCTCAAATTGCTGGTTTCTATTAACTCTTGCATAACCTCTGCTCACCTGGTTAGCCCTTGAACTTGACCATTTATTACCTAATCCACTATCAATGACTTCCTTGTCAAAATCTAAACTCTGGGTCCCTGTTAACATTTCTACCACCTTTGGACCAACTTTAAATCCCATGTTGCTTTAGTCTGACCTCAAATCTAGAACTGCTCCGATAACATTTCCACCATCACATAATTTCTGGTATGACTTAGCACTCAACTTTCAATTAACTATTCCCTCACCAATGTCTCTCTAATACAGAATCAGATCCAGATGTGTTAATTTTTCCACCATCAATGTATACCAGGAGTGATCTCAAAATTGACCTCTATTGCCAGGGTTCAATCCTCAGTATATATTTAAAAAAAAACTCATAAAAGAAAAACTGAAATAATCATAATAATAATAATAAAAATGAGGTCAGTGGCACATACCTGTAATCCTAGCTACTTGAGAGGCTGAGGTAGGAGGATTGCAAATTCAAGGCCAACCTCAGCAACTTAGAACCTAAGCAACTTAGTGAGATCCTGTCTCAATATAAAATAAAAAAGGTTGGGGATGTAGCTCAGTGGTAGAATACCCCTCAGTTCAATCCCAGATACCACACACACATAAAAAAAAGACAATAATAAAAAAATGTTGACCTTTGTGAGTTTTTCCAACATTAATGACCTTGATACCACCAGGGTCACATACATACAATAAATAAAATGGGCTTATTAGTCTGCTGCAGCAGGGAGACCAAACCTCACAAAACTGTGGGATGTCTCATCTAGGATGACTAATTTTTTTCCAGTTTGCCCAAGACTTTCCTGTTTTTAGCATTGAAACTGACCTTGTCCAAGTAAACCCCTCAGTCCTAGGCAAATAGAGATGGTTCATACCTTAGTGTCACCAAAAAAGAAATGGGATTACTATAGAGTATAGGAGTGCATTAAGCAGATATAGAGTTTAGGTAACATTTAACTGAAGCAATATTTTCAATGAGCCCAAAGTAAAACAGTTTGGTATGTAAAAGTGTCAACATCAGGTCTAGGATGTGAAGTAGACTCAAGGTCACTTCTCTTTAGAAATACCAAAGTAGCCAGGCATGGTGGCACATACCTGTAATCCCAGTAGCTCAAGAGGCTGAGACAGGAGGATTGCAAATTCAAAGCCAGCCTCAGCAATGGCGAGGCACTAAGCAACTCATTGAGACCCTGTCTCTAAATAAAATACAAAATAGGGCTGGGGATTTGGCTCAGTGGTCAAGTGCCTGAGTTCAATCCCTGGTACAAAAAAAAAAAAAAAAAGAAACAAAGAAAGAAAAAAGAAATACCAAAGTAAAGCCAGATATGAAATATTGGCTTCAGTTATCCATTATCAGAAGCTCTGTACCTGGGTTGAAAATCAAGGCTGTTTCTCTATATCAAAGTGGGTTAAATCCTCCAGGCAAGAGTGGGATTTTTTATTTTTACCAATCATTTTACACAGGACAATATATAGTCTGTGATTTTAGAGAGCAAGTGTCCTGTGCAAGGCTCACTAAGACTAGAGAGAGGAAAGTGAATTTATGAGTGCAAAATTTAAAGATATTTGAAGCAATATTTTCAAAAGTCAAAATTAATGCAGTAAATTCTTTTTTAATAATTCTTTTTTTTGGTACTGGGTATTGAATTCAGAGGTGCTTTACCACTGAGCTACATCCCCAGTCCTTTATTTATTTATACATTTATTTTATTTATTTATATATGGCGTTTAGGATCGAATCAAGACCTTGCAAGTGCTAGGCGAGCACTCTACCACTGAGCCACAACCCCAGCCCCAGCAATAAATTCTTAATGAACAAAATACTAAGACTTTAATGAAACAAATACCTATACTAGCTATCTATTGCTGCATAACAAACAATCCCCAAACATAGAAACTTAAAACAACAAATATTATTATCTCAGTTTCTGTGGTATAAAGAATTTGGCTTACCTGGGTGGTTCTGTCTTAGGATCTCTCATAATGTTTTTTACTTCTAAGCTGCTTTATTTGACTAGCTATTGGTGGCTGGGTGTGGAGACTGAGACAGGAGGACCAAAAGTTCAAAGCCACCCTCAGCAACTTAGCAAGACCCTAAGCAACTCAGAGAGACCCTGTCTCAAAAAAATAAAAAAGACTGGGGCTGTTGCTCAGTGGTTAAGGGCCCCTGGGTTCAGTCGCTGTTATAAAAAAAAAATGCTGTTGGCTAAGGGCCTCAGTTCCTCACTGGCTATTAACAGGAATGCTTGGTACAAGGGCCTCTCCAAAGGCCGTTTGAGGTCTGGGAATGTAGTTTGGTGGCAGAACGCTTGCTTAGCATACACAGGGCCTTAGGTTATATCCCTACCACAGAACAAAAAAGCCATCTGAATGGCCTTATGACATAGTGGCTGGTTTACCCTGGAATGGGGATATGAGAGAGAGAGAAAGAGAGATACAGACCTAGGCTGATGTATCATAATTTCTGACCTTGAGACCTGGGGCCTCCATTAACTATGCCAAGTCTATATTCTAAGAAAATATTAATTTTTCACCAGGTGCCTTGGCACACACCTGTAATCCCAGTGACTCGGGAGGCTAGGATAGAAGGATCACAAGTTCAAAGCCAGCCTCAGCAACAGAGAGGTACTAAGCAACTCAGTAAGACCCTGTCTCTAAATAAAATACAAAATAGGGCTGGGGATACAGTTCAGTGGTTGAGTGTCCCTGAATTCAATTCCCAGTACCAAAAAAGAAAAGAAAATATTAATTTTTCCATCATCAGTCTCCCTGGTTTTGTCTATAAATTTCTGTTAATGATTTTTCCAGAAATCATTTTTCCAGAAACCATCTTGTTTCATAGGTAGCAAACATAGGCCTGTAAGAAGTCTTCTAGTATGAATACATTTTTACTGTTAATGGCTCTCTGGGCCAGTTCCTTACCCTGAGCTTCTGTTAGTTTAAAAACATCATTGTCCCTCTGGTTTGAACTTTAACTCAGGCATTTGTTAAAGTGATGGGTTTGGATATCTAATCAGAAGGACTTTGATGGTAGAAGAATTAACCCTGGCTCCATAGTTGAGATTTAGAACACAGAGGCTTTGAGAGGGATTGTTAGTGGAAAACTAATAGATATCCAGTCTCTCAATTTATAAAAGAAGAGTTAGCAAGCAGAAGTATGGTAGTCAGCCTTTTGTTACTTTGGCAAATATTTAGAAAAACAACTTAGAGGAGGAAAGATATATTTTGGCTTACAGGTACAAAGGTTTCAGGGGTGACCAGGGCACGACCCAAGTGACCTGATTCCTTCAACTAGTTTCCACTTCACAGTAGTCCATTCAGCCATCAATGGATTAATCCACTAATGAGGTCAGAACTCTCATGATCTTGTTATTCCCCCAAAGCCTCACTTCTGAGCACATGCAAATTTGGATGGTCATTCCAGATTCAAACCATAACAAGAAGCTTGGATTTGGCTTGTTACAGTGGTACAAGCCTGTAATCCCAGCAACTCAGGAGACTAAGGCAGGAGGATCACAATTTGTGGCCAATAAAATGGCCTGGGGGCATGGCTTAGTGGTAGAGTGCTTATGAATTCAATCCTCACACACACACACACACACACACACACACAGAGAAGTTTGGATTCAAAATGAAAATGCAGGAATCATTGATAGACATAGGTGTTGGGGAGTTA
This sequence comes from Urocitellus parryii, assembly GCF_045843805.1. NCBI lineage: Eukaryota > Metazoa > Chordata > Mammalia > Rodentia > Sciuridae > Urocitellus > Urocitellus parryii. Next base: position 92,525,034 of record NC_135547.1, on the reverse strand, counting down.
ATAGATTTTTTTTTTCTTGTACTGGGGATTGGACCCAGGGCACTTAACCACTAAGCCACATCCCTCCCCTTTTAAAAAATACTTTATTTTGAGACAGGGTCTCTCTGAGTTGCTTAGGGTCTTGCTAATTTGCTGAGGCTGGCTTTAAACTCACTATCCTCCTCCTTCAGCCTCCAGAGCCTCTGGAATTACAGGTGTGTGCCACTGCGCCTAGCCTGATCCATGTTTAAGATCAGTTTACAGAGGCATTGGTGGTGGATGAGTTAACAGAGTCCAGGGTTTGAGATGTTGAGCAGAAGTCACAACAATAATGAGTTTGGGGAATTTTTGTAGAAGTGTATGCCTTATAGCAGTATTCTCACAGATGTCATTGTCTTTCTTTCAACTCACCAATACTGCAAGATGGACAAAGAAAGTGGGGGTAATGATGAGCTACGGCCCAGAGAGAGGATTTAGATGTCTTTAGGGTGCTAGTTATCCATACCCAAGCTAAGCCATAACCTACCTGCTGGTTCTGAAACAACTTCAGCAGGGAAAATATCCCCCTACCTCTAATCAGGGAAGGCTTCCTGGAGGAGTATATATTTGGACTAGGTTTGGAAAAATGTGTAGGAGTTCACATATAAAGAAAATCCATAATTCACTAGCAGCTTCTGAATTTACATACAGGAGATGCTAATCAGCTGTATCTTGTTGGCAGCAAGAGGAGGAGATATGTCCTTGGAGGTACATTTCACCAAAAGTATCCTTATAACGTTTACTAAACATTTTTCTATTGAGAGTTTGTTGAAAAACCTTAGTTGTCCATGTGGAAGACTATTATTTTTATTATTCCTGGCTACCATCCTCTTATCTGGATAATGGAAATTGAGGGGGATTCAAGTCCCCTCTACGGCAATTGTGGCACATTAAGAGGAGACTTATCACCCTAATTCTCCCCCCCTCCGGTCTTCTCCAATGGTATCGCCCATGAGGGAACCTGTGCCGCTTTAACCTGACTTCTCCTCCTCATCCCAGTGGTAGCGCCAAGAAGAGGATTGTACCATCCTGAGTCCTTTTCCCTCTTGCTCAATGTATCTACTTAAGAGCTAAGGGTACACCTCCCTATGCTCCCGGAAGGAAAGGCAACTTTGTTTTGCTAAACTTTGTACTGATCTACAGAATCCATTTCCAAAGTCCAGCGTCTACCGGAAGCTTGCCTTCGCCAAGCTTCTACACCTGAACACCCCCGTTGATCCCGCCTTCTGTGGAACAGCCCGCTGTACGGAATTGGGCGCAAATATGGCGGCTCTCATGGAGAGAAGCCCTAGCGCGGCCATGTTGATGTCCTGATAACGCCATTCACGGCCAAAGTCTCTGCCGATCCGTAACAACACCTTGTTCAAGTGTGAGTAGACTGCAACCTCTCAGCCCTTATGATTGGGTGCAAAACCAACAGTCCTAGAAGGTGCAGTGTCTGGGGTGAGGACAGGAAACGGAAATGGTCCTCAGAGGCCATTTAAGTCTCGGCGCGTGGCACTAAAGCCAGTGCATGAGGGTATATGGCGTGACAGTCTCTCAGGTGGTTTTGAGGTGATGGCTTTGTTGTATTTTGGGAAGGATAAATTGGAAGGTTTTGTGTGCCAGTTGCTGGTGAATTAAAGAACCCAGTGAATGAGAGTCTGTGGGGGTCAAGGTTAGGAGCCTCTGGGGTAGTCTGCTTTCAGCTCCCTTGAAGCATCATTTTTTTTTTAAATTAATTTATTGATTTTTTATTGGTTGTTCACAACATTACAAAGCTCTTGACATATCATATTTCATACAATAGATTGAAGAGGGTTATGAAGCATCATTTTTTAAAATTGTTTTTTCTCTTCCTGGAGATTGAACCCAGGGCGCTTTACCACTGAGCTACGTCCCCAGCCCTTTTTATTTTTATTTTATTTTATTTAAATTTTGAGCTACAGCCTCACCACCTTGTAGATACTGGCCTTAAAATTTTGATCTTCCTGCCTCAGTCTCCCCCATCTCTGGGATTACAGATGTGCAGCCATATTTTGTCCAAATTTCTAAACCATTTTAATTGTATAGGCCCAACTCCTCTAACAAGTTTATTCTTAGATGTTATATGTTTCCTGCTATTATAATTATTAATAGATTTTTCTTCCATTTCCATTTGCTCATTGCTATTATAGGGAAAAAGTATCTGCTGTTATCATTTTATCTCGAATCCAGCCCCTTTTCACTGTACCTTGTGAATCCTAGTAACCCTTTAGCAGTCTGGTAAGTTTTGAATGTATAAAATCAAATCACTGGCAAAGAAAGCTACATTTTCATTTCTTAATATTTACTCTATTTCATCTAGAGCTCACAAAACAATTTTTGAGACATAGCAGGAGTCTATCTTTGTGTGTGTGTGTGTGTGTCTGTCTGTCCTAGGGATTGAATTCCATGGTGCTTTACCACTGAGCTACATCCCCAGCCTCTTTTATTTTTTATTTTGAGACAAGTTCTAAGTTGCTGAGGCTGGCCTCCTGCTTGTGATCCTCCTGCCTCAGTCTCCTCAGTTGCTGGGATTACCTCTTTTTCTTTTTTGTTTTTGTGATGCAGGAGTGGAACCCAGGGTCTCACATATGCTAAGCATGCATTCTACACCTTCAGCCCTTTTTACTAATTTCAATGGCAATAGTTCCATTTACTTTTTGGTATAATATTTCAGGGCTATGTTTCAATTTCATAAGTAATTTTTGTGATATTTAACTTATTTTCTTCTCTAATTTTAGTCTGAGCTTTTATTAGTAATGGCTGTTGAACTGTGTTAGATGCCTTTGGGGTATAAATTAGTAGCAGCATGTCACCCCTAATTTGCTGATGTAATACATAACAGTATTAATGTTTACCATCTTCTGGAAAGGAGAGACTCAAACTCTCCTGTAGAAGAATTTTTAAGAGAGTTTTTAAAACATTTTTTCCAGTTGGTGTGGTGATGCACACCTGGAATCCTAGTAATATGGGGGGCTGAGGCAGGAGGATTTCAAATTTGAGGCCAACCCCAGCAATTTAGCAAGACCTTGTCTCAAAATAAAATAAAAAGTCTGGGGATGCACCTGTAATCCCAGCCGTTTGGGAGGCTGAAGCAGAGGGATCAGGAGTTCAAATCCAGGCTCAGCAGTGGCAAGTCGCTAAGCAACTCAGTGAGACCCTGTCTCTGAATAAAATGCAAAAAAGGACTGGGAATGTGAGTCAATTGGTCGAATTCCCCTAGAGTTCAACCCACGGTACAAAAAAAAAAAAAAATAGAGGGAGAAAGATTTTAAATGTTAAAATGGAAAAATAATAAAAAGTGGCAGAAGAGACTACCCATTCATTTTCACTGAGATTGCTAAGTCTCCTGTCTTCAGTCACCTACCAGGTCCCCAGGAACAAGTCCCTTCTCTACCTACCCTTTGGAGCTTCACCATTCTCTGCCCCACTTCTACCCTCCCTTCAAACCCAGATCTGGAATTGAAGAGTAGGCTGGCTTGTAGAGTGTGAAGCACCCTGTGGAGCCACTCAAGGATAAGGGACTCCAAGTCCATTAATTTGATCCCAGATTTCATTATCATTTTCATAATCCATGCTGAATAATACTCAGAATAGAGGTTGTTGAATTTTGTGGGATGAATGTGGAACAACACTGATGACATGGATACTGTCCCTTTTAGGATTTCTTGATGTCTCTGTGGAGCCATTGAGCCTTGTACCTTACTGGAGGCTGCAGAATTGTCTGCATATGGACATCTCCCCAGCTTTGGAAGGGGGACTGAGGTCCAGGATGAACATGCCAGCTAATGGGAAATCACCACAGAGGTTCCCTGCACAGATTCCAGGAGAACCTGGAAGACCATTTGAGGTAAGGAGGAGGAGCCTACTTTTTTTTTCTTTTTTAATATTTATTTTTTAGTTTTCGGCGGACACAACATCTTTGTTTGTATGTGGTGCTGAGGATCGAACCCAGTCCTCATGCATGCCAGGCGAGCGCGCCACAGCTTGAGCCACATCCCCAGCCCCTACTTTTTTCTATTTGCTATTTTCTTTCATTATTTCTCTAGTTTGTTTTTATTTTGAAATAATTATAGATTCAAATGCAATGTACTGTTTACCTAGTTTCCCCTAATGGTAACATCTTATTAAACTTTGGTACAAGATCGTTACCAGGATATTGTCATCCATCCCACAAGGATATCTCATGTTACTCTTTAATAGCCGTGACCACTCCCCTCCCATCCCCACTCCCTCCTTAACCTCCGGCAACTACTAAACTGTCTCCTAATACAATAAATAATTGTGCCATTTCAAGAATGTTATAAAAGGCTGGGTACAGTGGTGCATGCCTGTAATCCCAGGGGCTTGGGAGGCTGAGGCAGGAGGATCACTAGTTCAAAGCCAGCCTCAGCAAAAGCGAGGTGTTAAGCAACTCTGAGACCCCATCTCTAAATAATATACAAAATAGGGCTGGGGATGTGGCTCAGTGGTCAAGTGGCCCTGAGTTCAATCCTTGGTACCAAAAAAAAAAAAAAAAAAAGGTTAATGACCTATATCCAGCATTCCAGTTTCTTTTTTAAAATTTTTTTTAGTTATGTGTGGACACAATATCATTATTTTGTTTATTTATTTTCATGTGTTGCTGAGGATTGAACCCAGTGCCTCACATGTGTGAGGCAAGCGTTCTGCCACTGAGCCACAAACCCAGCCCAGCACTCCAGTTTCATATAAGCAGTTTCACCTGTGCTTCAGCTTTTCCTCCTTCTGCCCAAATCTCTTCTGGCAATTACAGATGATGATGATGATAATGATGGTGGTGGTGGTGGTGGTAGTGATGATGATGATGATGATTTGGTACAGGGGCTACATCCCCAGCCGTTTTTACTTTTTAAATTTTGAGACAGGGAATTTACTATGTTGTTTAGGGTCTCACTAAGCTCAGTAAGTTTCTGAGGCTGCCCTCAAACTCATAATCCTCTTCACTTAGCCTCTCAAATCACTGGGATTATAGGTGTGCACCATCACACTGGGTCAGATTATTTGTTTGTCTATAGTTTTTTTTTTTTTTTTTTTTTTTTTTTTTTTGTGTGTGTGTGTACCGGGGATTGAACTCAGGGGCACTCAACCACTGAGCCCCATCCCCAGCCCTATTTTGTATGTTATTTAGAGACAAGGTCTCACTGAGCTGCTTAGCGCCTCACTGTTGCTGAGGCTGACTTTGAATTCTTGATCCTTCTACCTCAGCCTCCCGAGCCACTGGGATTACAGGCATGCACCACCGTACCTGGTTGTCTGTAGTTTTTACCTTTTCTAAAATGTCAATGTAGTTGGAACTATATACTATTTAGCGTTCTCAGACTGGGTTCTTTTGTTGTTGTTGTTTATTGATTTTTTAAAAAATAAATGACAGTGGAATGCATTACAATTCTTATTACACATATACAGCACAATTTTTCATATCCCTGGTATATATAAGGTATGTTGACACCGATTTGTGTCTTCATACATGTACTTTGGATAATGATGTCTATCACATTCCACCATCCTTGCTAATCCCCTGCTCCCTCCCTTTCCTTCCTGCCCCTAAGACTGGGTTCTTTCACTTAGTAATTTATATTTAAGGTTCCTTCATATGTTTTTGTGATCTGATAGTTCATTTCTTCTTACCACTGAATAATACTCCATGGTATATATGTACCACAGTTTGTTTATCCATTCCCACATTGAAAAGCTTCTTGGTTGTTTCTAGGTTTTGGAGATTTATGAATAAAACTTCTCTGATAATTCATGTGCATGTTTTTGTGTGGACCTAAGTTTTCAACTTAACTGGTTACATAAGTAGGAGCATAATTGCTGAGTTATATGGTAGGATTGTATTTATTTATTTGTTTGTTTGTTTATTTATTTTGGTGCTGGGGATTGAACACAGGGCTTTGTGCGTGCTATACAAGCACTCTACCAACTGAGCCATATCCTCAGCCCTATGGTAAGATTTTGTTTACTTTTGTAAGAGTATTGCCAAACTGTCTTCCAGGGGTTTGCAGCATTTTGAATCCCTTCCAACCACAAATGAGAGTTCCTGTTCCTGAATATCCTCATGAGCATTTGGTATAGTTGGTATTCTGGATTTTAACTGCCCTAATATGTGTGTAGTTGTACCTTACTTTTTAAAATGTTTTTCAGTATTGGGGATGGAACCCAGGGCCTCATGTATGCTGGAAACTGCTCTACCACTGAGCTACCTCTTCAGCTCTCTTTAAATTTTATTTCAAGTTTCGGAGACTGGCCTTGAATTTATGATCCTCTTGCCTCATCCTTCCAAGCGGCTGGTATTGTAAGCATATGCCACCATACCCAACTATATCTTATTGTTTTAATTTGAATTTTCTAATGATATAGTATATAATATTGAGCACATTTTTACATGCTTATTTGCTATCTGAATGTCTTCTTTGGTGAGATATCTGTTCAGATCTTTTGCTTATTTGTGTGTGTGTGTGTGTGTGTGTGTGCGCGCGCGCGCGCGCGCTCGCTGTTTGTACTACCGGGGATTAAATCTAGGGCCTTGTGCATGCCAGGTTTGCTCATTTCTTAATTATTATTATTTTCTTGGTACTGGGGATTGAACTCAGGGATGCTTAACCCCTGAGCCACATCCTCAGCCCTTTCTTATATTTTATTTAGAGACAAGATCTTGCTAAGCTGCTGAGGCTGTCTTTGAACTCAAAATCCTCCTGCCTCAGCCTTCCAAGTCACTGGGATTATAGGCATGTTCTACTGCACCCAGACTTAATTTTTTACCCCCTCAAATTTATTCAATTAAAGGACAAGACACAGTTTGTTTGTCTTCTTATTGTTGAGGTTTTTTAAAATATTATTTTAGTTGTTGTTGACCTTTATTTAATTAATTTATTTGTATGTTGTGCTGAGAATTGAACCTAGTACCTCACACATTCTAGGCAAGTGCTAAGAGTTCTTAATTTTTAAATTTTTAGGCAGTGCTAGAGATTAAACCCAGGGCCTTGTGCATGCTAGGCAAGCACTCTACCAATGAGCCACATGCCAAGCCCTTAAGAGATTTTTTAAAATATATTTTGGGTATAAGACTTTTGTCGGATAAATGTTTTACAAACATTTCTCATAATCTGTGCCTTATTGCTTCATTTTATTAATATTGTCTTTCACAAAGCAGAAGCTTTCTTTTTATTTATTTTTTTATTGATGCCAGGGATTGAACCCAGGGTGCTTTACCACTGAGCCACATTTCCAACCCTTTTTATTTTTATTTTGAGACAGGATCTTGCTATGTTGCTGAGGCTGGCCTTGAATTTGTGATCCTTCTGCCTCAGCTTTCCAAGTCACTGGGATATGGGCATGTGCTATCACACCTGGCATGAAGTTTTCAATTTTAATAAAGTCTCATTTATCAAATTCTCCTTTTGTGGATCATAGTTTTGGTTTTGTATTTAAAAAAGTCATTGCCAAGCTCAAGATCACATGATTTTCTCCTATGTTACCTTCTAGAAGTTTTATACACACAGGTCTATGATCCTTTTTTTTTGTTTTGTTTTGTTTTTTTTTTTGTGTGTGTGTGTAGTGGTGCTGGGGATTGAACCCAGGGCCTTGTGCATATGAGGCAAGCACTCTACCAACTGAGCTATATCTCCAGCCCTAAAAAATCCATTTTTGAGTTAATCATTATGAAATGTATAATGTCTGTGCTAGATTCTTTTTTAATTTTTGCATATCACGTTGTTCCAGCATAATTTGTTGAAAAGACTATTATTTCTCAGCTAAGCATGTAGCTCAGTGAAAAGACTATTATTTCTCAGCATTTGCCTAGTATGGGCAAGGCCCTGGGTTTGGTCATCCCAAGCATGGCAAAACAAACAAAAACTCATTATTTCTTCATTTCTTTTCTGTTTTCTTTTTCTTTTTTGGCACTGGGGATTGAACCCAGGGACACTTTGCCACTGAGCTACATCTTCAGATCTTTCTTATAATATTTTTTTATTTTGAAACACAGTCTCACTAAATTTCTTAGGGCCTCACTGAGTTGCTGAAGCTTGCCTCGAGCTTGTGATCCTCCTACCTCACTCTCCTGAGTCACTGGAATTACAGGTATGCACCACTGTGCCTGGCTTGCTCTTGCTTTTTTGTCAAAGATCAGTTGGGTATATTTGTGTGGGCCTATTTTGGGGCTCTTTACCATGTTACATTGATCTATTCATCTATTCTTTCACCAATAATGTTACCAGAGTTTTAGGAAGAAGGCCCTGGCTCTGGGGCTCCCAACAGACTAGGCTCAGTCACATATCTCAAGATACCAATTGAAAAGACAAGCAATAGTGAAGGCAGGAAAGCAGCTTTTTAAAAATGGTATTGGATATTGATCCCAGAGTCTCACACATGCTAGGCAAGTGTTCTATCACTGAGCTACATCCCCAGCCCTTTTAAATTTTTTAAACATTTTTAGATATAGAGGGACATAATACTTTTATTTAATTAATTTATTTTTTATGTGGTGCTGAGGATTGACCCAGTGCCTCATACATATGAGGCAAGTGCTCCACCACTGACTGAGCTAAAACCCCAGATTCCCTTTTTAAATTTTGAGATGAGGTCTCACTAAATTGCTCAGCTGGCCTGGAGCTTGCAATCCTTCTGCCTCAGCCTTGGAGTACCTGGGGTTACAAGAATGCATCATGCTTTCCTAGGAAAGGAGTTTTTTAAATTAATTTTTTTGCAGTAGTGGGCATTGAACACAGGGGTATTTTACCATTAAGCTACATCCCTAGCCGTGTGTGTGTGTGTGTGTGTGTGTGTGTGTGTGTGTGTGTGTTGCTGGAGATCGAACCCAGGGCTTCACGGGCAAGCACTCCACCACTGAGCAACATCCCTAGCCCCAGGACTTTTTATTTTTATTTTAGAACAGGGTCTTGGTAATTTATTTGCCCAGGCTGACCTCAAACTTGCAATCCTTCTGCCTCAGCCTCCTGAATGGTTGAATTCATGCCCAGCAGGAAAGGAGTTTTAATCAGTGTGGTCTCATTGAGAAGAACAGAAAAAAACAAAGATCTGTCTATGAGGGACTGAGAAGAACTTTGAGGTTTTTCTAGAAAGAGAAATGAAGGGAAGGGTTAGGATTTGCCTAGCTAGGGGCAAAGCTAGATAATCTGTTCAGGTCGTGGTCTGGTTGATTATTATCTCAAGATGATCAGGCAGGGTCTTGATGAAGATAAGAAAGTTGCTGTTGCCTGGATTATAGTTACTATTCTTGTAATAAGATATTTATCCATTGGACTTGTTTTTCCTGGTGTCCAAGAAGAAAATGACTGAGGAGAACTCAGAAGGGAAAAAAACATGTCAGAGAGGCAAGATGGAGTCAAGGAGACAATTTAGAGTTAGTTAGGACAGTGACTAGAGGCCCTCTTTCAATACTGATGTCTTTATTATTTGAGCTTTATAGTAATTTTTTAATACTATGTCATTTATTCTTTTACTTTTCTAATACTGTAGAAGTGAAGCCATGGGTGCTTTACTACTGAGTTCCCAGTCCTTTTATCTCACTAAGTTGCTGAGTTCCTTGCTAAATTGCTGAGGTTGGCTTTGAACTTTCAATCTTCTTGCCTCAGCATCCCAAGTCAATGGGATTATAGGCATGTACCACCACACTGGCTGTAGTAAGTTTTAACGCTGGCTAGCATCTGTACTGTGAGTTGTAGATATATGTGGTTTGGGAAGAAAAAGGCTGAAAAAGCAGGGATGAGGAATCTTTGATTCTTGGTTGGTATCATGGTATTATTCAGACTCTTGTTAAAAACAGCAAGGAAGACTTTATTCAGGACTTTTGGAATAGAAAAAAATAAATCAAACTCAACTCTGTATGCAGTAGAGGCAAACAGGGATTCATGGCCAATGGTCAGTGTGGTGAAGGAATAGATAGAAAACTCTTTTTTGAAAAATTTTTAAGTTGCAGATGGACACAATACCTTTGTTTTATTTATTTATTTTTATGTGGTGCTGAGAATCAAACCCAGTGCTTCACACATGCTAGGCAAGTTCTCTACTACTGAGCCACAACCCCAGTCCCAGAAAATTCTTGAGAAGAACTGGGTTAGGTATCAAAGATGGAGGAAGAGGAATTTGGTTAGATTATCAATGATAGGAGAAGAAAACCTTGATTGGGTGGGCAATCGTTTTTAAATTGGTTTGTCAATATTTTTGGTAAAACTGGGTTTGTGAGTCCAGGGATGAAGCCTAGTCCAGAAGAGGGCTGTGAGGATCCTGACTAAAGTTTGGTTAAAGAGTTTGTCCTTGACAGTGGTCATGTAATCACCCTTGATATTATTACTCTGCCCTAATCTTATATTGCATAGGTGACCTGGCTGAATTTCTACTCTTCTCTAATTTTGTCTTTGAGGGTACCTGAAGGCCAGAATTTCCTCTCTAGGTGGGTTAACTGAAAGTAATTAGATCTAAGACATGGGAGCCTCATTCACTCAGGTACCAAAATCCATTGGTGAAGTCCTAACTTGGGCTACAATTGGATTGAGAGAATATAGAAATACAAGGGTTGATAGGATTAAGGTGGACTTTATGATGAAAATTGACATGCTTAAATGGGCTTTACCTGAATGTTCTATGGATATGGATATTATGTCTGATTGGGGAACACTTGCCCTACCTGGCATCCTAAAACCAAAACCTGTTTCAGCAATCCTAATGGAGCTACACATAGTAATGTAAAAGTTAATGGGATCAAGGTAAATGTGTGGGGAAGAATTGGTCTATTTGAACAGGCTTTATGATAAGTAGTGGCATCTCTTTTACATAAATGTATTATGGAGATGGACATCATATCTGATTATGGAATGTTTCCCTTCCTTGGTATTGTTAATTCATCCTTTAAGCAGTATTACTTGAAGATAATTACTTGGAGATACTAAATGGGAACCAGTAAAATTGTTCAAGCCCACAATGTATAGAATAGAACCGGGGTGCTGGTATAGACAAATTCTCTGCACAATAGCCCTGTGTAGAATATGGTCTGGTGCTTATGATAAAAGCCCATGAGCGCCTCCCAGTGGTAACGACTAGGATTTTGGGCTAGAGAACCTCCATTTGAGGGATAGTTACTAATTTGCTATCAGATAGATATTAACTGAAACTGTCCCTATGACTGAAGGACATTAAGTAATTTTGAGACCTAAAATATCCGTGATGTCTTGACTGATGGAGAAATGCACTAATACCAGAGGAATTCCATAATAAAATGGAAATGTTTTGTATAGGCATATGCTGCCAGGGGAATGGAGTTAGCATATTTATGAGCATCAGTAAACTCTTTTTTTTCTTGGAGTTGATATATGATGAGGTGGCAGATTCTGTTGTCACATAGACAGTGTCCTAGTTTTCAGCTGACCGACAAAGAGCTGCTTGGTTTGTGGGTCGTAGTTCCAAGGTAAATGGACAGTATCCTGACTTGGAACAGTACCACTGTGACTGAATAAAGTAAATGCAAATCATCTGAGTTGGGTGAAGTGCTTTATTACTTGCTAGCAATGATGAAAGAATTGAACAAAATTGAGAGCCCCTGTGTTTGAGTTTTTACTGACTTATGGGCAGTGGCCAGGGAGCTGGCCATATAGTCAGGCAGAAGGGCAATGAAATACTGGGCATTAATGTCCCTATGGAAATCACTATAGGAATTTGAGGGAGGCATGAAAGTGAGATACATTGATGCCTATCAGAAGATCCCCCTTCAGCATTAGAAGGTGAATAGAATCAACAAACAGATATCCTTATATGTCTGCTTGTAGTAGCCACCTGGGTCCATGAAATGAGTGGATATGGGAGTATTACAGCAATTCAGAGATGGGAGAGAATCTACCTAGAGGAGTTGGTCCTGTGTGTGCCACACATGTATGGAATAATGCATGGAAAATATTTGGAAAAAATCACATCTATACTAAACATGTATAGACTTTTTTCTTGTCATTATTCACCAAACAATACAGCATGACAACTATTTACATGGCACTTACATTGTATTAGGAATTATAAGTAACCTAGAGATGATTTCAAGAGGCATTGTATATAGCTCAGCTAGCATGTGCAAAGCCCTGACCTTGATCCTCAGCACTGCAAAGAACAAAAACACAATGGAGGCATATGAAGGATTTTTGCAAATGCTATACCATTTTGTAGAGGGATTGAGTTTATGTGGATTTTGGTATTTGCAGGGGTACTATAACCAATCCTCTAGGAATACCAAGGGACAGTTATAATTCTTTGTGTACCCCCAAAGAAAAAAACACCAATAAAAACTGTTCTGTTTGCCAACAAAAGAGGCAGAGACAGTAGATATCTATGTGGCAGATTCCCCAGGGGGACTATCCTGAACATAGTTAGTTGTCAAGTCAGACTATTGCTGGTAGCCCCAAGGGCCACAAATGGGTGCAGACAAGAATAGACACTGCCTCTTGATTGGTCTTTGCTTACTCAGTGGTATATTTAATGCTCTCAGTGCTATAAAAGATGCACAACAGAAGATATTGCACCAGTTTGGGCCCCCGAGTCACATTTCTTCTGACCTAGGAATGCATGTATTCCTGTGCAGTGAACTGCAGCAGGCAATTGAAGCTCTGGATCTTTACAACAGGAGTGAGAGGGAGAGATACAAACATGAAGGACCTATTTTACACTTTTTCTCAAATGTTTGCTCATCTTCAATGTAAGAGGGGGAAAGGAAGTATCCCCATCAAATAGATTCTGGTTTTTTTTTTTTTTATGGATGCAGGAAAGAGGATGGTGGTATGATGACTATGCTTTTCTCTTTCTTCCCCATATCACCTTGACTCTTTCTTCTTACCTGATGCAATGGTAGTAGGATTGGGGCTATAGCTAGGAGTGCCACAAGCAGGGATGAATCCTAAGCAAGGAACTGTAACTATTTTTTCTAAATATTTATTTTTTATTTGTAGTTGGACACAAAACCTTTATTTTATTTTTTTAGTTTTATGTGATGCTGAGGATTGAACCCAGTGCCTCATGTGTGTCAGGCAAGTGCTCTACTGCTGAGCTACAGTGCCTTTGATGGTGTTTTGATGAATAGATTTTGTTTTAATAGTTTGTATTTGAAACTATTTTAAGCTTTGTAGAAGTTGCAAGTACAGTAAAAATGCCTTTTTTTCCCCCTGAACCAGTGGGTGTAGGGGTGGGTGTTCCTAGTCCTAGCTGCTGCTTGGGAGGCTGAGGCAGGAGGATCCATTGAACCCAGGAATTTTAGACCAGCATGGACAACATAGTGAAACCCGACTCAAAAAACAGACAAGGGACTGGAGATGTAGCTCAGTGCTAAGGCTAAACATACTTAAGTTCCTGGGTTTGATTTAGCACTGCAAACAAATAATTTTTCTTTCTGAATATTTGAAAGTAAGTTGGCAGCCTGCTGCCCCATCATTTCTGAATGCTTCAGTGTTTTCTACGTGCAAAGACCTTCTGCATAACCCCAGGGCACCAGCAAAATCAAGAAACCCACCCGACTACTAGCCAGACCCCACTCAGGTTCCACCTGTGGTCTCACTAGAGTCCAATGTAGCTAAGGATCCCGGTCAGGATTCCATTTAGCCTTCAGCAGGCATCACGTTAGTGTTCCTCAATAGCTAGGGTTCCTCTGTCATTCTTGGTCTTTTGTAACTTTTTGGGGGTTACAGGGCAGTTATTTTATAGAATGTCCCTTAATTTGGACATGCCTGGTGCTTCCTCAGGATTCGATTCTGGGTATTTATATTTGTCAGAGATGTCACAGAAGCCATGCTGTGTCCTCAGTGCATCTGGTCAGGTGGCCTCTGATCTCAGTTTGTCCCACTAGCAATGACGTTCACTGGTGGTCATCTGATGAAAGCAGGTCTGCTAGGCTTCTCCACCATTAAGTTGCTCTTTTTCCCTTTGTGTTTTTTTTTTTTTTTAAAGAGAGAGTGAGAGAGGAGAGAGAGAGAGAGAGAGAGAGAGAGAGAGAGAGAGAGAGAGAATTTTTTTAATATTTATTTTTTAGTTCTCGGCGGACACAACATCTTTGTTGGTATGTGGTGCTGAGGATCGAACCCGGGCCGCACGCATGCCAGGTGAGCGCGCTACCGCTGAGCTACATCTCCAGCCCCTTCCCTTTGTAATTCACAAGTAGTTTGTGGAGAGGCTTTGAGGTCAGATAAATATCCTCTTCCTCATTACATTTTCAATCTACTCTTTTGTTTATATTAGTATGGACTCATGGTCCCTTCCTTTCTTCTATGGATTAAAATCTTTTGTTATTATTCTGATTTTTCCCGTATTGGGGATTGAACTCAATGGCAGTCTACCATGGAGCTGCACCCTAGCCCTTTTTAATTAATTAATTAATTAATATTTTGAGACAGAATCTCATTATGTTGCTGAGGCTGGCTTCAACATGTGATCCTCCTGCCTCAGCCTCCGAAGTCACTGGGATTACAGGCATGCGCTACCACACCTGGCTGGTTGCTTTTTCACTGTTAAGATTCATTCATTCATTCATTCATTTTGGGGGATTTAACAGAGGGGTGCTTTGCCACTGAGCTACATCCCAGTCCTTTTTATTTTTTATTTTGATAGGATCTTTCTTAAGTTGCTTAGAGTCACACTAAGTTACAGATTCTGGCCATGAATTTGTGATTCTCCTGCCTCAGCCTCACAAATTGCTAAGATTACAGGCATGTGCCACCACACCTGGCATCTGTTAAGTTTGTTTTTATTTTATAAAAGTTTTAAAAATTGAAGCCAGATCAGGTGGTGCATGCCTATAATCCCAATGACTTCGGAAGCTGAGGCAGGAGGATGGCAAGTTCAAAGCCAGCTTTGATAACTTAGACCCTGCCTCAAAATGCAAATAAAAAATGGCTGGGGGTTGTAAAGCACACCTGGGGTTCAATCCCCAATATTAGAAAATATTTTAAATTAATAAATAATAATTGTACATTTGGGACTGGGGATGTGGCTCAAGCGGTAGCGCGCTCGCCTGGCATGCGTGAGGCCCGGGTTCGATCCTCAGCACCACATACCAACAAAGATGTTGTGTCCGCCGAAAACTAAAAAAATAAAAAAAATAAAAAATAAATAAAAAATAATTTAAAAAAAATAATAAAAAAAATAAAAATTTAAAAAAAAATAATTGTACATTTTATTGGACACCAGGTGATAGTTCAATAAATCAATACAATGTGCAATGATCAGATGAAGGTAATAGGCATATCCATCACCTCAAACATTTATCATTTCTCTTCAGTGAGGTTTTTTTGTTTTTTGTGGTACTGGGGATTGAACCCATGGCTTATGTGCATGTGAGGCAAGCACTCTACCAACTGAGTATTTCTCTGGCCCAGACATTTATCATTTCTTTGTGTTGCAACCATCTAAAATCTTCTCTACTGGCTACTTTAAAATATATAATTAATTGCTGTCAACCATCATTATTCTACTGTGTTATTGAACATGAAAAGTTATTCCTCTTTCCAGGTGTGGTGGTGCACTTCTGTAATCTCAGTGACTCGGGAGGTTGAAGCAGAAGGATTGCAAGTTTAAGACCATCCTTGGCAGCTCAGTGAGACCCTGTCTCAAAATAAAAAATAAATAGGGGAGCTGGATACAACTGGGTACAGATGTACATCTGTAATCCCAGTGACTTGGGAGGCTGAGGCAGGAGGATCACAAGGTTGAAGTCAGCCTCAGCAACTTACTGAGGCCCTAAGCAGCTTAGCTAGACTGTGTTTCAGAATTAAAAAAAAAGGGCTGCAATGTAGATCAGTGGTTAGGTGCCCCTGGGTTCAATCCCTGGTACAAATAAATAAATGGATAAAATAAAATAAAATAATAAGAAGCAGGGGTTGTACCTCAGTGGTGGAGCACCTCTGGCTCCCTGAGTTTAATCCCCAGTGCCACAAAAAAGTTATTCCTCTATTCCTCTTATCCAAATGTACCCCTATATTCATTAACCATCCTGTCTCCACCTATCCCCCACCTTCCCAGGCTCTGGTCACCACTATTTTACTCTTTCCTATGAGATAAAAAAAATTTTTTTGGCACTAGGGATTGAACCCAGGGGCATTTAACCACTGAGCTACATCCCCAGTCTTTTAAAATTTTGAGGCAGGGTCTTGCTAAGGTGCTTACAGCCTTGTTAAGTTGCTGAGCCTGGCTTTGAATTTTTAGTCCTCCTGCCTCAGCCTCCTGAGTTGCTGTGGGATTATAGGTGTGTGCCACAATGCCTGGCTAGGTCAACTATTTTTTAGCTTCCCCAGATATGTGAGAACATGGGGTATTTGTCTTTCTGGACCTGCCTTATTTCACTTAACATAATTAATGTCTTCTAGTTCCACCCATATTTCTTTTCTTTGTTTTTATCTTTTTACTTTTGGTACCAGGGATTAAAGCCAGGAGTGCTTAACCCTTGAGCCATATCCCCAGCCCTTTTTATTTTTTATTTTGAGACAGAGTCTTGCTGAGTCACTTAGGGCCTCACTAAATTGATGCTGGCTTTGAACTTGTGATCCTCCTGCCTCAACCTCATGAGCCAGTGGGATTATAGGTGTGCACCACCACACCTGGCTCCAGGTTTTATTCCTGAAAAAAAAAAAGATTTTGGTAGCTTTTTTCTTGTTTTGATGGTACTGGAGATTGAAACTGGGTCATTCTACTGTGGAGCAACACTATATATATATGATTTTTTTTTGAGACAGCTTAGTTGCTGAGGCTGCCCTTCAATTTTTTTTCTTCTTATCTCCTGAGTCAGGATTATAAGTGTGGGCCACTGCACCTGGATTTTGGTAGGTATTGAATCCAGGGCCTCAAAAGTGCTAGGCAAGTGCTCTGCCACTGAGCTACGTCCCTAAGTCTTCTTATTTTATTTTTATTCTTTTCTTCTTTCTTTATTGGTGCATTATAATTATACATAATAATGGAATTCATTGTACTGCTTAGCTGATTCCTCTGATCAGAGTGTCACAAAGAAGAAAGGATACTGGCCAGACTGTGATCTTTTACAAGAGTCAGGACTATTCTTCCAAGTTCTTTCAGGTTGTTGGCAGAATTGGGTTCCTTGGCGTTGTAATACTGAGGCCATCAACTCCTAGAGGCTGCACTTCTGCATTGAAGTTCACAATTTACTTGTTTGCTTCTTCTTGATAAAATACATAATAAAATATACTGTATAGGTAGTTCAGTGCTTTTAAACACATTCACAATGTTGTGTAACCATTACTACCATCCATCCTCAGAACTCTCTTCATTTTGCAAGAGCGTCACCATGCCCGTCTGTGTATCTTTGGAGAAAAATTGATCAAGTACTTTGCACATTTTTGAATTGGTTTGTTTTATTTATATCTTTATTTTTATTTATTTATTTTTATGTGGTGCTAAGGATCAAACCCAGTGCCTCATGCTTGTGAGGCAAGCGCTCTACCACTGAGCTACAACCCCAACCCGGGTTGTTTGTCTTTTGTTCTCAGTTTTGGGGAGGAGTACTGGGAATGAACTCAGAGGCTCTTTACCACTGAGCTACATCCCCAAACCTTAAAAAAAAATTTTAAACAGTAACACAGATTTAATTAGGGCAAGCCTGTGGAGGTGGTTCTAGTGAAGACTCTTTTTACTTATTTTTCTATTATTTAAATTTTCATATGGGTCTTATTGTGTTGCCAAGGCTGGCCTCAAATTTATAATCCTCTTGTCTTAGCCTCTTGAGTAGCTAGGATTACAGGCATGCCCCACCTTGCCCAGCACCACTCAGTTTTCATTTGATAATTTATTTACTTATTGCTTTTATTTTTCTATGGATTTTAGGAAGGCTCTAAGTTTAAATAGATTAATGTTAGGATTAAAGGAATAAAGAGGGAAGAAAGTGGAAACACAAGTTTTAGAAGGTAAGCATGTCCTACACAACTAGAAACTGTTATTATTTTTTTTTGTACTGGGTATTGAACCCAAGAGTACTGAGTTACATCCCCAGACCTTATTTATGTTTCACTTTGAAGTGAACATAGATTTCACTAAGTTACTGAGGCTGGCCTTAAACTTGTGATCCTCCCCATCTCAGCCTCCTGGGTAGATGGGATTATAGCCATGTACCACCATGCTTAGTTCACAGCTAGAAACTTTGAAATCTAGATTTGTCTCTGTTGTTCTGAGAAGACATGACAGAACAGGAAGTGCATTCAGGCACATGAATGATAATTTCCCCTTGGATAACTCAATTTATAGTAGGCTGCTGAAATATATGATTTTTATGATTTATTAAATTATTTCTTGGGAGGCAAAAAACATGTCTATACTAAAAACATTTCCTGGTACTGGAGGATCAAGAAATCTTTCACTGAATCATCAAATGGATGATGGAGACAATATCTTTTTTTCCTTTTTGATGGTATTTTATTAGAGCTTTATGGTTATACATACTAGTTGGATTCATCCTGAGGAAATAGTATCTTTAATTTAAAACTTTGTCATTAGTCTTAATATAGGTGTCCTGTGGCTGTTTTTCTTTTAGAAAAAATTAAATTTTTTTTAGTGATAGATGGACACAGTACTTTTATTTATCATTTTTATGTGGTGCTGAGGATGGAACCCAGTGCCTTACACATGCTAGGAAAATGTTCTACCACTGAACTACAACCATAGCCATAGAATATTTTTAATTCCATGTTTGAGATGAAAAAGATTTTTATGAGTGTGGTGGTGCACACCTGTAATTCCAGCAATTTGGGAGGTTGAAGCAGGAGGATCACAAGTTCAAGGCCAGCCTCAGCAACTTAGTGAGATCTTGTCTCAAAATAAAAAAGTGTAAAACGCCTGGGATGTAACTCAGTGGTAAAGTGCCCAAGTTCAATCCTTAGTACCAAAATAAGTAAATAAAAGAAAAAAAATTCTGGCAGTTGGTGAATGATAAGAGAAGAGATGAGGGGCTGGGGATGTGGCTCAAGCGGTAGCGCGCTCGCCTGGCATGCGTGCGGCCTGGGTTCGATCCTCAGCACCACATACAAAGATGTTGTGCCCACCGAAAATTAAAAAAAAAGAGAGAAGAGATGAGCATGAATTAACATCTGATGGGTCAACAAAAATTGCTTTGGGTCCACAAATTAATCAGTGATATACTTGAATAATTAGAGTTTTAGAGCAAGCCAGGCATGGTGGTGCACTTCTGTAATCCCAGCAATTTGGGAGGCTGAGGCAGGAGAATTGAAGGTTCAAAGCCAGCCTTTAGTGAGGCCCTATGCAACTTAATGAGACCCTGTCTCAAAATAAATCAAGGCTGGGTGCTGTGGTGCACACCTGTAATCCCAGAATTTCGGGAGGCTGAAGCAGGAGGATCGTGAGTTCAAAGCCAGCCTCAGCAGTTTAGCGAGGCCATTAAGCAACTCAGTGAAATCCTGTCTCTAAATAAAATACAAAATAGGGCTGGGGATGTAGCTCAATGGTCGAGTGCCCTTGAGTTCAACCCCCTGTACCCCGCCAAAAAAAACCATAAAAGGGGCTGTGGATATGGCTTAGTGGTAAAGTGACCCTGGGTTAAATCTTGCCCTTGCCCCCACTCCCCCAAAAAAAGAGTTTTAGAGCAAACTACCTCTAAACAAAACCCAAGAACCTATGGACAATGGACTATGAAATACTACATAAAGAAGCCCATGGAGGAAAGTTGTGTCAGGCTTTTTGATTTTGTAGCCTTCTAGCAGTGGATATGTGAGTACTTAGTTATTTCACCTTAGATTTTTCTGAGTTGGACCATTTTATTTTATTTTGGTAGCAGGGATTGAACTCAGGGGTGCTTAACCACTGAGCCACATCCCCAGCCCCTCACCCCCTTTTGAATTTCATTTAGAAACAGGGTCTTGCTGAGTTGCTTTGGACCTCACTGAGTTGCTGATGCTGGCTTTGAACTCACAATTCTCCTGTCTGAGCCTTCTGAGTCCTTGGGATTACAGGCATGCGCCACTATGCCTGGCTGAGTTAGACCATTTGAACCTAACTGATTAGGATTAAAGAGACACTTTAGGGCTGGGGGTGTAGTTCAGTGGTAGAGCACTTGTCTAGCATGCCCTAGGCCTTGGTTTCCATCCCCAGCACTACAAAAAAGACATTTTTTAATATAGATATTATATGTTTATTGCATATACTGTACTTGTTTGTATCTAAGCAGAATTTGTATAATTTGTACTCCCAGCAATTTCATTCATCCTCATTATCATCTTTCATTATCTTGAGTCTTCCATCCCTTATCTTATCTTCCCTCCCTTTTTAAAGTCTTCCCGTGGTTTTCCAGGAGTTTTGTCTAGCTGTTATGTTTTTCTTTTTTCTTCTGGGTTCCTAGATTGTGCACACTTTGTGTTCTTTTGTTGTTCTTAAAAGAGTCAGTGTGGAAGAAGTATTACTCACTTCCCTGGTTCAATCTGGTGAACCTCCACTGCCCCCCATCCCCTCTTATTGTGAGTTAGCATTTGCATATCAGAGAACATTTGGCCTTTGGTTTTTTGGGATTGGCTTATTTCACTTAGCATGATAGTCTCCAGTTCCATCCATTGACTGGAAAATACCATAATTTCATTCTTCTTTACAGCTGAGTAATATTCCATTATGTATTTATACCCTATTTTCCTTATCCATTCATCTCCAACATCTCCAGGTAGTTTTTTTTAATATTTATTTTTTTAGAGTTGTAGTTGGACACAATACCTTTATTCCATTTATGTATTTTTATGTGGTGCTGAGGATTGAACTGAGGGCCCCGCGCATGCCAGGCGAGCACTCTACCACTGAGCCACAACCCCAGTCCTTCCAACCAGGTAGTTGTTTTTTTGTAATTGTTGATGGACAGATTGCCTTTATTTTAATTGTTTATTTATTTATTTTTTAATGTGGTGCTGAGAATCGAACCCAGTGCCTCACGCATGTTAGGCAAGCGCTCTACCACTGAGTTATAGCTCCAGCCCCATAACCGGGTAGTTTTAATGGCCCATTTCCTGCCAGTGAAATTTTGGAAGTCTGACAGCCCTCTGTCACTTGTCCTGTTTCTGTCCCTTTAAGTTTCAGCTGGCAGTGTTTCTACCGATGTTAACATTCTTGAAAGCCTGTGGTTCTCTTGTGTTCCAGCCCTATTTGACAAAAAGTTTCTCCACAGATCTTTCCTGGATATTCCCATCTCTGTTCCTGTCTTCTGATAAGATAATTTAGTAGATTTGTGAGTCACATACCTAATTTTTCCTGTCATTGTGACTTATGCTCTGCTGGTAGAGAGGTCTTATTTCCCATGGAAAGAATGTTTCCACCAGGTTACACAACAGTCATTTCATTGAATTGGAAGCTAAGACTTCTGGAAGGCCACTTTGGTTTCCTCATGCCTCAAATCGACAGGTGAGGAAGGGAGCAATTTTTCTAATTTTAGCATCTTTTATAATCTGTCAAGATCTCCAAAGCTACCAGCATCAGTCTAACTTGCCCTCCAAGTTTAAATCTTTTGCACCTGGGAATCTGCCTTGTAGCCATCTGCAGTCTTTTTTGCTGGGAGTCAGAACAGTTCTTATTGTCATTTTGTACCTGAGAAAGTGCACGAAGAACATGTCTAGATTCAGCCCATCTTTGCAATTCCCCATATCCACTCATTTCATGGACCCAGGTGGCCACCTCCAGTGAGCAATGGGGATTTCTGCTCGTCTATTCCAATCACCTTCTGAACCTAGAAGGGGGTTCTTTTATTTTTTAGTAGACTCATTCATTACATTTATTGTAATACCTATTTCATCATAGGGTTGACTTCAATCTATTTGGACAAAGGATGATCTGAAAGAAAAGCTCACTGAGTTGGGTAAAGAAAGCAAACACTCTAAGACACTTTTCTTTTTTTATGAACATGGCTGACATCGTTTAATGCAGACCCAAGGTCACACATTTTGGGAGAGTAAATTTTACTGGTAGTAAGAGTCTCTTCATAAAAGATCATAAAAACATAAGATCATAAAAATGCAATGCAGTGTGATGAGCCCAACTCAAAAATGACATGCAGCAGCCCACATCAACACACATGGCTTCTAAGAGGGACGAGAGAAGCTGAGTCTGGTATCTTCTAGGGAGATAATAGGGTGTAAGGAACTAGAACAGATTGAAACAGGAAACAAAAGCATGCCCAACAGCCACGCAAGGTCAAATGATCATCTTCTTGACCAAAAGAACCCACATGAAACCCTTGCCCAGCCAGCAGAGAAGATCAGCATCCTGTGCTCAGGCAGACTCCAAGATCAGTGGCGGAAGACATCTCTGCACTTTACAGAAAACATTGAAGGGATGGGGGATCTGCTTTCATGGGACAATGGACACTTTTTTTGGTACCAGGGATTGCCACATCCCCAGCCCTATGTTGTATTTTATTTAGAGACAGGGTCTCACTGAGTTGCTTCGTGCCTCTCCATTGCTGAGGCTGGCTGTGAACTCATGATTCTCCTGTCTCAGCCTTCCAAGCCACTGGGATTACAGGCATGTGCCAATGCACCTGGCACAGTGGGCACTTTCTAAAGGAAAGGCTGGCATTTGACTATCAAAAATGAAATTAAAAATTAAGCAGAAACATTCCAAGTATTCTCTGATAATAAGGGAATTAAACTAGAAACCAATAATAGAAAGATGCCTGGAAAATTCCTAAATATTCAGAAACTGAAGAAGATATTGTCCATGCACAAGGCCCTGGGTTCAATCCCCAGTACTGAAAAAAAAAAAAAATTTTCCACTGGTTGTGGCAGTGTGCTACTCAGGGGGCTGAGGCAGAAGGACTGCTTGAGCCCAGGAGTTTGAGACCAGCCTAGACAACTAACAACAAACAAAAAAACCACATTTCTACATAATGCATGGTCCAAAAAGAAAGTCTCAAGGTAAATAAAAAATACTTTGTACTGAAAGAAGATTCAAATACAACATATCAGGCGGCTGGGGTGTGGCTCAGCAGTAGAGGGAGGCACTGGGTTCAATCCTCAGCACCACATAAAAGTAAATAAACAAAGATACTGCAACCATGTATAACTTAAAAAATACTTTAAAAATACAACATATCAGTATTTATGGGGTATAGCTAAAGTAATGCTGAGATAGAAATTTTTTAAAGGAGAGAGAGAGAGAGAGTGAATCTTTTTTTATGTAGATGGATACAACACAATGCCTTTTTATTTATTTATTTTTATGTGGCGCTGAGAATCAAACCCGGGTCCCGCCCATGCTAAGCGAGTACTCTATTGCTAAGCCACAATCCCAGCCCAAGATAGAAATTTATAACAAGAAATACTTACAGTAAAAAAAATCTGAAATCAACAATCTAAGCTTCTTACAATAGTAGAATTGAGAGTAACATAAACTCAATTCAAGCAGAAGAAAGGAAATGATAAAAAGACAAGCAAAATTAAATATAGGGGAAAGAATAGAGAAATACATGACACCAAAAGTTCATTTTTAAAAAAAGATTGATGAAATTGATTAACTTCTTGATGGACTAAGAAAGAAAAAAAAAACAAAAGAGACCACTTATTCATAGCAGAAGTAGAAGAGGAGATATCACTATATACTCCATAGACACTGAAATGAGAAAAAAAAAATGAACACCTTTGTTCACATAAATTTAACAACTTAGATGAAATGGACCATTTCTATGAAATCCATAAAATACCAAAACTCACTCAAGAAGAAGTAGATAACCTAAAGAAATATCTAATAAAAAATTGAATTCTTAGTTGAAAGCCTTCTGAAAAAAGAAATTCACAGGCCCAGATGGGTTAACTGGTCATTTCTACCAGCCATTTAAGGAATATATCAATTCTACACAATCCCTCCTTTTTTTTTTTTTAAAGAGAGAGTGAGAGAGGGGAGAGAGAGAGAGAGAGAGAGAATTTTTTTTTAATATTTATTTCTTAGTTCTCGGTGGACACAACATCTTTGTTGGTATGTGGTGCTGAGGATCGAACCCGGGCCGCACGCATGCCAGGCGAGCGCGCTACCGCTTGAGCCACATCCCCAGCCCCAATCCCTCCTTTTTTTATTTTCTAAAAGAGAACACTTCTCAACTCCTCCCTCCCTCCCCCCCCTCTGCTACATATTAAAACCTAGGGCTTCACACATGCCAGGTAGGCAATCTACTAACACAGAGCCACATCCCCAGCCCTCAATTCTCAACTCATTTTTGGGGAGGTCAGCATTATCCTGGTTATAAAACCAGAGCCATGACAAAAAAATTACAGTCTAATATCCCTCATAAACACAGAAGAAACCTCAACAAATAGCAAATCAAATCCAGAAACATGTAAACACATACTGTCTGATCAGTTGAAGTTTAACCAAAGAGTACAAGGCTGGCAGAAATTTTAAAAACCAATATGAGAGACAGGAGAATTACAAGTTCTTCAAGCATAGCCTCATTAACTTAAGGAGGCCCTAAGAAACTTGGTGAGACTCTCTCTGGAAATAAAAAATAAAAAGGGTTAGGGATGCGGCTCAGGTCTTAAATACCTCTGACGTTTAAAAAAAATTAAAAAAAAAAAAACAATATGACCCACCATATTAAGAAATGAAGGCTTGGGGTGTAACTCAGAGGTAGAGGGCTTGGCTAGCATTTACAAGGCCCTTGGTTCAATTCCCAGTGGGAGAAGATTGGTTAATTTCATAAAATGAGATTATGAGAAATTTTCAAATTAAAAGTTTTCTAATTCTAATCATTTGGTTAAGACAGTGGCCATCAGGGGCTGGAGTTGTGGCTCAGTGGTAGAGTGCTCGCCTAGCATGCACAAGGCACTGGGTTCAATCCTCAGCACCACGTAAACGTAAAATAAAGATCTTGTGTCCACCTAAAACTTAAGAATAAATATTTGGAAAAAGTCCATCAGGTTTCTCCACTATAAAGTTACCATTTCTCCCTATATAATTAAAATAAGTAATCAGTGGAGATATATTGAGATTATGTATATATTTTGTTCTTTATTAAACTTTCATTCAATAGTTTTGCATCTCTCAAAGACTTCTGTATAACTCTATTTTTAGTATTACTTGCCTGACTATTACTAGATGCTGTGATATTGTCAAATATAGATTTGGTCTCCAGTCCCTGGCTTCTGACATATAACTCCCCAAATCCTTGGAATTTTTAGAGTGATAAGAGTATTTTTTATATGTTTATGGGGTGACTGGTGGCTGAGGGCCCCTAGTCACCCCATAAACATCTGATATTTAGTCTTAAAAAGGGTATTAGAAAAAAAAGAAGGGTATTAGAAAGCTGGAACCAGGGACTGGAGAAGTAACTCATCAGTACAGCACTTATTCAGGATGTTCATGGGCCTAGGTTCAATACCCAGCATCATAATAAAGAATTACAAAAAGTCCCAATGGATGCTATAGTTAGGAAAGTAAGGGTTGATGGAGTTGAGGTTAAAGTGAATGAGAGAGTTGGTATATTTGAACAGACTTTATATGAAGTAGCTTTATCACCTTTACCTGATTGTTAGGGGGATGAACATTGTATTTCACTGGGAAATTGTTATGATTTGGGTATGAGATGTCCCCCAAAGGCTCCTGTTGGGAGCAACAAAGGAATCATTGCTTTGAACTCCGAAGCCTTGGACAGCTAGACTGCCCTTTGGGGCTTCTCAGTGCAACAGTGCAGAAAGACACACCCATTTGCAAGCAGCTGCTGTTAATGAGGCAGATTCCATGCCTGGTGTGGAATTTATGGGTTCCATAGCCTTGAATGCAGATGCCTGCTACCCTAGGGAGAAAGAGATACCAGTGCCTAACTGGCCCTGTGGTGTCAGCTGCCTGGAGGAGGAAGAATTACTGCTCAAGTGATAAGTCCCCAATCAAGCCAACTTCCCCACAGCCCCAGTTCCTTGTTTACCTTTGAAGAACCCTTCCTCACAATAAATTCCTTTGGTGTGTTTCACTATAAATAAAGCATTTGTCTGCTTTTCCCTTTGTTAGGATCAGATCCATCAGGTCTCTTCCACTGGTCAAGCCCCTGCTTTGAATACATATAATTCTCATTTTTGTGTTTATTTCTTTTTGACTATCAAAAATGAAATTAAAAATTAAGCAGAACCTAGTGAAGGATAATGTATGAAATGATTATAGTGTAACCTTGAGATCCCAGTGGGTACAATTTAAAAAGTCAAGAATTTAAGAGCATTCCAAAATTATGGTACAGAAGAACAATCCTAAAACAACTTGACCTAAATGAGAATTCCAGTGGCTTGCACAGAGTGCCGGCTGCTGCCCGGAGCTGGCCTACAGTGGGTGGGGCTCACAGTCTAAAGACCGGAAGTGGGTTCTTTTGATAGGCATTGACATGTCCTACTTGGATGCATCCCTCAAATTCCTGTAGTACATATCCTACTTGGGTATCCATCCCTTTCATAGCCAGGTTTCTATTGCCTCCCTACCTGAGTATTGTAAGAAGCTTAGATTGTTGATTTCAGATTTTTTTTACTGTAAGTATTTCTTGTTATAAATTTCTATCTTGGGCTGGGATTGTGGCTTAGCAATAGAGCACTCGCTTAGCATGGGCGGGACCCGGGTTTGATTCTCAGCGCCACATAAAAATAAATAAATAAAAAGGCATTGTGTTGTATCCATCTACATAAAAAAAGATTCACTCTCTCTCTCTCTCTCTCTCTCCTTTAAAAAATTTCTATCTCAGCATTACTTTAGCTATACCCCATAAATACTGATATGTTGTATTTTTAAAGTATTTTTTTAGTTATACATGGTTGCAGTATCTTTGTTTATTTACTTTTATGTGGTGCTGAGGATTGAACCCAGTGCCTCCCTCTACTGCTGAGCCACACCCCAGCCGCCTGATATGTTGTATTTGAATCTTCTTTCAGTACAAAGTATTTTTTATTTACCTTGAGACTTTCTTTTTGGACCATGCATTATGTAGAAATGTGGGTTTTTTTGTTTGTTGTTAGTTGTCTAGGCTGGTCTCAAACTCCTGGGCTCAAGCAGTCCTCCTGCCTCAGCCCCCTGAGTAGCACACTGCCACAACCAGTGGAAAATGTTTGGTTTTTTTTTTTTTTTTTTTCAGTACTGGGGATTGAACCCAGGGCCTTGTGCATGGACAATATCTTCTTCAGTTTCTGAATATTTAGGAATTTTCCAGGCATCTTTCTATTATTGGTTTCTAGTTTAATTCCCTTATTATCAGAGAATACTTGGAATGTTTTCAATTCTTTTAAATTTATTGAGGATTGTTTTATGATCCTGAATATGGTCTATGTTGGTAAATATTCCATGTGTACTTGAAGGACCCATCTTTTCTTTGGAGTAGAGTATTTGTAAAGTTATTTGGTTGATTGATGGTGTTCAATTTCCCTATATCCTTGCTGATTTTCTGTCTACTAGTTCTTACTCCTAGAGAGCTGTTGAAGTCTCTAGTCATTGTTGTAGATTTGTCCATTTTTCTGTTCAGTTCTTTTCATTATTTAATTATTATGTTGCTGGGGATTGAACCCAGGGCCTTGTGCATGTGAGGCAAGCACTCTACCAATTAAGCTATTCCCAAGCCCTCACTTTTGATTTTTTTTTAATTTCTAGGGCCTCGTATGTGCTGGGTGAGCACTCTACTGCTGAGCCACAGCCCCAGCGCATCCACAAGCTTTTCCTCCTCCCACTGTAGCTCCCTGAGCTGACTAGAGAGCTGGAGATATAGTGTTTCCACTATGGCACTCAGGGTTTCCCAACTAGGTTTGCCTTCAGAATCAGCCATTGATAGGATAGGATAAAAGTGGCAGGGGTCCTTCCCACTGTCTCTAGTCAGAGAGTAGGACTCCCTTTCCTTCAAGGTGACTGCTGTTGCTGGATTGCAGTGTTGGCACTAGGCTTTGTTGGGGGCAGCACTGCATGAAGAAAAAAAAAATAGGATTTCTCCTAGTCTCTTTGTCTCACAGGGGCCTTCCATTTTTCTCCGAAGATTATAAATATTTTTTTGGTGGTGCAGGATGAAACCAGGGCAAGCTCTCTACCACTCGGCTACACCTCAGCCCAAAGGTCTTCTTTTAGCTTTTAAAGATAGGCGAGATGAATTGGTGTGTTATTATTCACTATCCTTTTCTTATGGAGGTGCTGATGGTGGAACCCAGGACCTTGTGCTAGGCAAGCCCTCAACCACTGAGTCACACTATCTTAAACTGGAAATGGCACAGTTATCTGAGACTGTCTCCTGGCTTATGTTCCAAAACATCATACTTTCCTGGTTCTGTCCCTACCATTCAAAAATTTGCCTTGTAATCTTCATGGCATATTGGTGCCTCTCAGACTCTGTACTCAGTTCTTGCCGCAGTCTGGCTGGGCACGAATAACCCAGCCGCCACAAAGCCTTGTAGGTTCAAACAGCAACTACTTTATTTAAACTCTCACTGGCAGTGCACCAACGCCACCCACAGGGCCTTCTCCCGGGACACACCACACACTAACCGGAAATCCCTCCTCCGGCACTTCCCCAACCAATGGGAACTCTCCAGGAATCCCCGGGAGAATTCCAAAGTAGCGCGAGAACTCCAAAGTAGCAGGCCGAGGCGGAAACAAGGGTCTAATATACACAGCTTAACATAACCATTATCATCTCAATGGCTTGCTGGCCTCACCTCTCAACCACTCCTTCTGGCAAAAATGCCATGCATCATTTGGACTCGCTATGGCTCTCAGCAGGTTCTCCTCTCAAACCCATGTTCTCTCTTAGCTTCCCAATTCATTGTAGTAGCTTCCGATAGTAGATAGTAGTGAAATAGTCTCGCCTCCCAAACCTTGCTGTATGCCAGCCTTCTGTCCTGAATTCCAGCTGGACATTTCCATTGGAATATTCCATAGACACTCCTGGTGGGTCTCACGATCTACCTCGCTTTCTCCTCCCTTGACTCATTGTCTCTCATTTTGCTGTTCTCAGTAACCCCCCCCCCCCTTTTTTTGAGGTATTGAGGATTGAAACCAGGGACGCTTAACCACTGAGCCACATCTCCAGCCCTTTTTTGCATTTTATTTAGAGACAGGGTCTCACTGAGTTGCTTGTGTGAACTTGTTGAGTGCAGATCCCATGGTTTCTTCATTTTCATTTCCCCAGAAACTTGCTGAGGACCAGGCACACAGTCTCAATTCAGTAGTTTAGTAATCTTTTCTTCATGAATTAATGCATGAACACAGTAGCGTGACTTTTCAGGTTTCCTTTGCCCAAAAAAGTGTAATATCAAGTAAGATACTGGATGGGGTATCCGGTGTGCCTCTTTCTAGTGTGCTCTCAATAAGACTCCATTGAAAGGGTCAGTTCTCAAACATCTTTTTTTTAAAAAATTTATGCATCCAATTCTGATCACTGGAGATTGTTGTTGTAGGGGTCCGTGTCATTTGAGGATGTGGCTGTGGATTTCACCCGACAAGAGTGGCACAGACTGGACCCTGCTCAGAGGACCATGCACAAGGATGTGATGCTGGAGACCTACAGCAACCTGGCATCCGTGGGTGAGGATGTTTGTCTTTGTAACTCCTGGAAGCATGTGATCACTAGACCACATGCAGCCTCTGTAGAGTTTAGTGATATTTTAGTTTCAGATTCAAGGGTCACACTGGCTGAACAGTTTAGGGCACCAGGAAGAACTGTGTATGTTCTCATCTCCCCAGTGAAAGGTTTAAATGGGCCCCCTTCCTTGTGCAGCGCATGAAGATGCACCTTCCTCCTTCATCAGAGGCCCCAAAGCTCAGACAACTTGGCCCACGTCCTGTGCCATTTCCCATTAACAGGCCTCTGCGTGGCCAAACCAGAGATGATCTTCAAATTGGAGCGAGGAGAAGAACTGTGGATATTAGAGGAGGAATCTTCAGATCATGGTTACTCAGGTGAGTATGTAAGAAACAGACATGTGGAACACAGGGGGAGTGAGATCCCAGGAATTCAGGTCAGAAGGTATCCTTATACAATATGTTCTAAGAATCTCTTTTGCTAGGCCTGAACTCTTTGAAAATAAGGACAGAAGGTTTAACTGCTTTCGATACCTAAATTCCATACCCCAACATCATGCTCACAATTCACTGTTTTTTTATCTTGATTTTTGTCAAGTTATCCAGTACTCTTTTTCTTTTTTTGTACCAGGGATTGAATCTAGGGACACTTACCACTGAGCCACATCCATAGCCCTTTTTTGGGGGGGAGGGGGTGCCAGGGATTGAACTCAGGAGCACTAGGCCACTGAGCCACATCCCCAGCCCTATTTTGTATTTTATTTAGAGATAGGAACTGAATTGCTAAGTGCCTAGTTTTTGCTGAGGCTGGCTTTGAACTCACAATCCTCCTGCCTCAGCCTCCTGAGCCATTGGAATTATAGGCATGTGCCACCATGCCCAGCTCCCTAGCCCTTTTTATGTTTTATTTAGAGATAGGGTCTTGCAAAGTTGCTGAGGACCTCACTAAATTGCTGAGGCTGGCTTTGAACTCACAATCCTCTTGCCTCAGCCTCCCAAGTTGCTGGGATTACAAGTGTGCACCACCACACCTGGCTGAGCCATATGAATTTTGAATATTGTGGGCAGATTGAACCCAGTGCCAAGCTTAGTCTAAGTGACATCTCCTGGGACTTGCAAAAAGGCCAGGGCAAAAGAGGGAAAAATATTGAGAGGTAGTATCAGTGAGTCATCAGGGGGCCAAAATGATATAAATTATAAAGGCTCTGGTGACGAGTTTAATTTTACACTATGACAGAAGCCATTTGAAGGTGTTAGTACCTCAAAGAGTGACAGACTCTGGTTTGTTTTTAAAGGATCTCTCTCGCTACTGTGTGGCAACAGCTCTGTTGGGGCTAATGCCCTCAGGCTGGATAACAGCCTGCTTCAGCATCAGAGTCTTCACAGTTTGAATCAAAACGTTGAATATAATGGATGTGGGAAAGGCTTCCACCAGGAAACCGGCTTCCTTCAACAGAAAAGAACACACACTGGAGATAAAAGCTTTGAATGTCATGAATGTGGGAAGGCATACTGCAGGAAATCAAACCTGGTTGAACATCTGCGAATACACACAGGGGAAAAACCTTATGAATGTGGCGACTGTGCCAAAACCTTCAGTGCCAGATCATACCTCATTGCCCATCAGAAAACTCACACGGGGGAGAAGCCTTTTGAATGCCCTGAATGTGGGAAATCTTTTGGCCGGAAGTCACAACTCATTTTACACAGGAGAACCCACACAGGAGAGAGACCCTATGAATGTACAGAATGTGGGAAAACCTTTTCTGAGAAGGCAACTCTCACCATCCACCAGAGGACCCACACGGGGGAGAAACCCTACAAGTGTAGTGAATGTGGGAAACCATTTCGTGTCAAGATAGCCCTCACCCAGCACCAGAGAACTCACACGGGGGAGAAACCCTATGAATGTGGGGAATGTGGGAAAAATTTCCGGGCAAAGAAATCCCTAAATCAACATCAGAGCATTCACACAGGGGAGAAACCTTATGAATGTGCAGAATGTGGGAAGTTCTTCCGAATGAAGATGACTCTCAATAATCATCAGAGGATCCACACCGGTGAGAAACCCTATCAGTGCAATGAATGTGGGAAAGCTTTCAGTGTGCACTCCTCTCTTGGGGTCCATCAGAGAATTCACACGGGAGAGAAGCCTTACCAATGCAACAAATGTGGTTACGCCTTCTACGTGAAAGCACGTCTCATTGAGCATCAGCGAAGACATTCGGGAGAGAAACCCTATGAATGCACTGAGTGTGGGAAGATCTTTAGCATGAGGAAGTCCCTTCGGCAGCACCGGAGAACGCACACAGGAGAGAAACCGTATGAATGCAGTGAGTGTGGAAATGCCTTCTACGTGAAAGCCCGTCTCATTGAGCATCAGCGAATTCACACGGGGGAGAGACCCTTTGAATGTCAAGAGTGCGGGAAGGCTTTCTGCCGGAAGGCACACCTCACGGAACACCAGAGAACTCACTTAGGCCGGCCCTTGCCATGTGCAATAGAAAAAGCCCCTCCCTAAAGACCCTCCCCACCCCTGGATCAAGCCCCTTGGGGCATCTGATTACCAGAGCACTCAGAATACCCCTGTCATGTTGTGGCACCTAGCTTGGTGGAAAGCTAGTTCTTGACCCCCTTAGGGGGCAGCTCCTTGTTATTTTCATTTGTATTTCCCCAGTTGGTGGTGAAGTTGAATATCTTATCCGTTTGGCTCTTCAGGTTTTTCCTTCCATATATTGACTGTTCACACTCTTTCCTCACTGATTATTTGGTACTGAGAATTGAACCTGTGGGCACTTTACCACTGAGCCACAGCCACAGTCCTTTTTTATTTTGAGACAGTGTTTCACTAGGCTTCTAAGGCTGGCCTTGAACTTGCCTCAGCCTCCAAAGTAGCTGGTGCTCACTGTTTTCTTTTGTCTTTTTAAAAAAATTTTTTTAGTTGTTGATGGATCTTTATTTTATTTATTTGAATGTGGTGCTGAGAATTGAACCCAGTGTGTCATGCATGCTAGGCAAGCATGCTACCACTGAGTCACAACCCCAGCCCCTCTTTTATCTTTTTTTCTGTACCAGGGAATGACCCCAGGGGTGCTTAACCACTAAGCCACATCCCAAGTCCTTTTTATTTTTTTATTTTGACACAGGACCTCACTAAGTTACTGAAGGTGGCTTTAAATTGTGATCCTCCTGCCTCAGACTCATGAGTTGCTGGGATTACATGCAGGTGCCCCTGTGCTTGGTATGCTCACTGTTTTCTAATAGGCTATTCATGTTTTACTTCCTGGTTGAAATGGTGTTTAATATATGAGATTATAAAAATCCTTTTTCGTGTGTTATGTAATGTGTTCTCTCAGTCCGTGACTGATTCATTTTGTTCGTTCTTCTGCTGAAGTTTTTTTTTCTATACTTTCCTCTGCAGTTGAAGTTTTTACCATCATTTAGAATTTCAATCCACTTTGAGATTTCCTTTTGTATAGAATGAAGTCTGCAATGTATAATACTACATGGTCTTGTTAATGTTACACAGATACTGTCACACTATAGATAAAATTTGGTGGGCTGGGGATATAGGTCAGTTGGTAGAGTGCTTGCCTAGATGCACAAGGTCCTGGGTTCAATCTCTAGTACCACCAAAAAAAAAAATAATAAATAAATAAATAAAATAAAATTTGGTAGCTTGCTTTTTTTATGTGATGCTACCTTCTCAATATCTATCCATGTTGATAAAAGTCTAATTTATTTATTCCCCTCTCCATTCCCCTTGTGAAGGACATTGTATTGTTTCTGTGTTTTGTGACCTAGAAGTGGAATTGCTGGTTCATAGGGTGTAGTGATTTGCCAGTTACTAAGCTCTTTTTTTTTTTTTTTGTATTGGAGATTGAACCCAGGGGCACTTTACAACTGAGCTACATCCCCAGTCTTTTTTATGTCTTATTTTGAGGCAAGGTCTCTCAAAGCTGCCTGGATTGCTCTCAAACTTGTGATTTTCCTGCCTCAGCCTCCCAAGCAGCTGGGATTACAGGTGTGTGCCACCTCAGCCAGCAGTTATTAAGCTCTTGTGTCCCAGCTCCATACCCACCTTTCTAGATTGTACTTTGTGGGTCTAAAAACCACATTTCTGTATTGCCAGCTGCTCTCTGCCAAGAAGAGATACTAGATGTAAATTTTAGGACTGGAGAGAGAGGGAAAAAAAGGAACTGGGTCCTTTTGTCCCTTCCTGTTAGCTCCTCCTTCATCTGTGTGTCCAGCCAGCACTGTGTTTTCACTAGGCAGCAGAATTCCTTGTCATAGAAGCAGTTTCGTGCACTTTGAGATTTCCTAGTCCCCCCAGATTCAGCTTTATGGGACTCCACCTGCTTTGAGACATAGGCATCAGCTGGCTGATAAAACCTCCTTAGAGGCCTGAGTCCCAGTTACATGGGACCCCTCTTCCACCTTTCTAATTTTTAATAACTCCAATGGTATCCTTTTGTTACTACCTAGCCTAGCTGCTTTCTACAGTTGCTACCTCCCTGAAAACTTAAATTTGTTTTCTTTTTGTCTCTTAAGTTATATGTGGGAATTCTCCAATTTTATAAGCAATTGTTATTTAAAATAACTTTTCTCTGTGAAAATAATGGGTGTGGTTTCTGTGTCTTACCTGGGCCCTGATTAATCTGCGTCAAAGTTTGTCAACTTTATTGTTTTTTTCCTTTCTGAATTGGATTACTTTATACTGTCAGAAGTTTGAGAAGTTCCTAGCATCACCAGCACTTAATATTAGTCTTCTAATTTTTTTTTTTAGTACTGAGGATTGAACCCAGGGGTGCTTAACCAGTGAGCCACATCCCCAGCCCTTTTTATATTTTATTTACAGACAGGTGTCTTTTACTTAGACAAGGCACTTGTGCCTTGCTAAGTTGCTGAGGCTGGCTTTGAATTCAAGGTCCTCCTGTCTCAGCCTCTCAAGATGCTGGGATTACAGGTGTTGCACCACCTAAAATTTTAACAGCAACTTTGCTCATATGTGTGTGTGTGTGTATGTATATGTGTGTGTGTGTGTGTGTATATATATATATATACACACACACACACACACACACACATATACACACACGTGTATTTAAAAATATAATGAGTTATGGTGTGTGTGTGTGTGTGTGTGTGTGTGGCACACATCACAAACTTTTTTTTCATTTCTGAAAACAAGTTTATTTAAATAAGGGTCTAAATACATTATATAACATTAAAACTGGAAGGGGAAAAAAGAAAACCAGAAAACAGTTTATCACTTCACATAACACTGGGCAGCTGTTGCTAGTGAGTTGCAAGCTCTACAGCTAGCTATGGGACTGATAAAATCAGTTGGTATTTGTTCCTTTCTCAAAAATTTAACTGATATTAAGCTGGCCTCACATTCTGTTGTTTTGGACACCCCTTAGCTAAGATATGTCTAGTCAAAAAAATAAAAAAAGACATTGGTGGCAAGTCAAATGTCGCATCGCCTCACAAGAGGGAAGGTGGCCTCTGAGTTCTGCCCACCTGGTCAGGTTAGACACCAGGGATTCTTTTTAAAAAACAAAACAAAACAAAACAAAAAAAACACCAAAAACCACCAAAACTACCAAAGTCCCCCTCTAGTGGTACCTTACCCCATCCTCCTGATCAGGTCAGAACACTCTTAGGGCAGGGGCCTCTGTTAAGGGAGAGCTGAGAAGCTTCTGGTCAGACACAGCCATCTGATCTTGGGGCTCTGGGCTTTGCTGAAGCATCATGTTATTGCTTTGTTTTAGGTGGACACTGCCAGGCACCGACTGCTTGACCTCTGTTTAAATGAAGGACTTCAAGACTAGACAGCATGGCTCTTTTCAGTTTATTGCATGAAGGAGTTACACTAGTCCAAGTTAAAAGAGGACTCCAAGTGGTTACATTATACAAGCTGTGAGGTTTTTAAACTTGTGACAAGGGACAGAAAGGAAATTCTACTTATTGCAAGGAAATTTTCACTTAAGCTTCAGTGAGCCACAAGCACTTAAAACCCATGAACCTTCAGCTGATTGCCCTTAGCCAGTCCAATCTCTACCAGGAACTGGCATGTTCTTGCACTGGTCGCCCTGTAGCTGAATTACTTCTCCATATTCTGGATGCTCAATTACAGTACTATTGCAGGCAAATTTCTTCCTAAACACCTTCATTCGTTTCTTTTAATCGTAATCACCAGCGACTCCTTGGACAGTAAGTTTCTCTGTTGAATTATTATGTGGATCTAATCCTCAGTGCCAGCAGGAAGCAGGTCATAACCCTTGCTTGCATCAGCAAAAGGGTCAAAAGTGGAGGTTCTGGATACCGGAAATATAGGAAATAGGATAGGATTCCTTTTCTGCGATGGAAACGGTGGAAACGGGGGCTGCAGGAGAAGGGGGGCGGGGCCTCGGGAAGTGCAGGGTGCATGGAGGGGGAGGCTGCTGAGTCCTTGGCAGAGACTCAGTGACTGGGGATTCAGGAACATTTTTATCTTATATTGGCAATATTTCTTTTATTTTGCTCACATATTTGCCATCTTGGTTCCTCTTTGCTTTCTGCACTCCATCCAGGGATCATTTTCCTCTTTGCCTGAAAAATACCCTGTAGAGTGTGCTCTAGTGGGTGTCTGATTGTGGTGAACTTCTCAACTTTGTCTGGGTTTTGTTTTGTTTTTGGTCCTGGAGAATAAACCCAGGGGTACTCTACCACCGAGCTACATCCCCAGCCCTTTTTTATTTTTTATTTTGAGAAATGGTATCTTACATTGCTGAGGGTGTCCTCAAACTTGTGACCTTCCTGCTTAAGCCTCCTGAGCTGCTAGGATTACAGACAAGAGCCATCGCATCCAGTCTGAGACTGTTTCCTTATGACACGTTTTTTAAAGAGTGAATACTTTACCTTTTAGTATTTCGTGGCACTATGCCAGAGTGAATAAATTATTTGCTTTTCCCCTGAATCTCCCATGCTTATGATACACAAGACATTTCAATTGATCCTCAGACACCCACACTACAGCATATACTGAATATATATACTATCCTTCCTGTATTTTCTATACAGCATGCCCTTACTCTGGTTTACTAAGTATTAATTGTATCAAAAAGCCATTTCATCAACTCTTCCAATCTTTATCTCACCCATTTAAAAAAATCAGTTTTGATGATTTAAAATTTTTGGATGTTTTAATAGTTTATTATGGAAAATGTCAAACCTAAATAAAGAGCATATATAGTAACAAAACAGACTAGTGGTTGCCTCTGGAGGTGGATATTAACTCATAAAGGGTAGGAAGGAACTTCTTGGGTTGATGAAAATATTTCATATCTTGATTGGAGTGTGTGTTGATGGGTGTATACAATAATCATCAAATGGGCAGCTTAAAATGTATGCATTGTATTGTATGCAAGTTATGTCTCAATTAAAATGTGAAAACAAAACAATAAAAAGTGTTCTGTTCTCATTCCAGGAGTTAGACTTGGGTTTCCTGAGATGCCTGAAACTGTAGACCATATCAAACTCTCTATATACTGTTTTTTCTTATACATACATACGATAAAGTTTAATTCATAAACACAGTAAGAGATTAACAATAACAATAAAATAGGACACATAACAATAAACTGTAACAAGCAGTACAGTGTAATATTTCATCATTCTACTCAAAATGGCATGCAATTTAAAACTTACAAATTATTATTATTATTTTTTTAAAGAGAGTGAGAGAGGGAGAGAGAGAGAGAGTTTTAATATTTATTTTTTAGTATTTGGTGGTCACAACACCTTTGTATGTATGTGGTGCTGAGGATCGAACCCGGGCCGCACGCATGCCAGGCGAGTGCACTACCGCTTGAGCCACATCCCCAGCCCACTTACAAATTATTTATTTCTGGAATTTTCCATGTACTATTTCCAGACTGTGATTGACTATAGATAACTGAAAATGTGGAAAGTAAAACCATGGATAAAAGGGACTACTGTACCCACTGGATGCAACTGAGGACATTAAACAGCAACTGAGAATTGCAGGCTGTAGAGGGAACACCTTTTTCCCAGTAAGATCCTTGCCACAGGGGAGCAATTTCTATAGAGAGGCTGCCTGCTTCAGAGCCCTGGTGTGGACTCATGGCAGGACATCTGGAGCCCTGGGGTCACTGTTTCCTTCCATTACCCTTTTAGAAAATCCATTAAAGTGAGCGCTCCCCAGCATTCACTGTGTCAGTGTGGAATCTCTGTGATAGCTGAGAGCGTGTGCATGGTGGGGATCACAGGCATAAAAGGTGTGTAGCATGGGATCCATCTCAGTGGGTAACCTCTGTACCAGTCCCCCTTTAAAAATGGGAATCACATCTCTACCCAGTATCCTTCAGACATCTGTGCTAAGATTGGAGGATGACTATGGGATGTCTTTGCTCCTTGGAGATTTTTATTTTTATTTTAAAAAAAATATTTATTTTTTAGTTTTAGGTGGACACAATATCTTTATTTTATATTTATGTGGTGCTGAGGATTGAACCAAGTGCCTCATGCATGCTAGGTGAACACTTTACCTCTGAGCTACAACCCCAGCCCTCCGTGGGTATTTTTAAAACTGAAATATGAAACTCTCACGATAAGAACTTAAATGACAATATTATTAACAGTGATTTAATTTCTAGATACTCAGTGTGGTGTAACAGATAAGAATACTAAAGCCAGATCAGCATTTCAATGCTGGCCCTGAATGGCTTCTTAGATATGATAGCAAAAACACATATCATAAAACAAAAAGTAGGTAAATAGGACTTTTTTTTTTACTTTTTTTAAGAGAATTTTTTTAATATTTATTTTTTAGTTTTGGCAGACACAACATCTTTGTATGTGGTGCTGAGGATCG
Source organism: Urocitellus parryii (assembly GCF_045843805.1). Classification (NCBI taxonomy): domain Eukaryota; kingdom Metazoa; phylum Chordata; class Mammalia; order Rodentia; family Sciuridae; genus Urocitellus; species Urocitellus parryii. Next base: position 92,486,621 of record NC_135547.1, on the reverse strand, counting down.
AACCCGGGCCGCACGCATGCCAGGTGAGCGCGCTACCGCTTGAGCCACATCCCCAGCCCGGTAAATAGGACTTTATCACAAAAACTTTTCTGCTATAAATTTGCAAATCCCATATCTGGTTAAAGATTTGTATCCAGTATACATAAAGAACTCTTAAACTTGGATATAAAAGCATAAATAACCCAATTAAAAAATAGGCAAAGGTTCTAAGTTGATAATTTCCCAAAGATATACAAATGCCCAATAAACACATGAATAGATATGGAACATCACTAGCCATTAGGAGTCATGGCTCGGGATGAAGCTCAGTATAAAGCACTTGCCTTGCATTCCATTCCCAGCACCACAAAAACAAACAAACCAAAACAAAATAAAATGAGATATCACTTTATATCCTCTAGAATGGATAGAATTTTAAAAAATGAGACAATAACAAGTGTTGCCAAGGATTGGAACACTTTAAAAAATTTTTTTTTGTAGTTGCAGATGGCTGATGCTGAGGCTCAAACCTGCCACTGAGTCACAACCCCAGCCCTTTAACACTTTTACATTGTCGATGGGATGTAAAGCAGTGCAGCCATTTTGGAAAACAGTGTGGCAGTTCTTTTCCAGAATGTTAACCATACAATTGTCATGTGATCTAGGAATTCCACTCTTTGGTATCTATCTGAGAGAAAGGAAAACACACACTCAACAAAAACTTGTACACAGATATTCACAGCAGCATTATTCATAGTTGCCAAAAAGTAGAAACGATACAACTGTCCATTAACTGATGAATAGATAAACAGAATGTGGTGTGTGCATACAATAGAATATTAATTAGTGCTATAAAGGAATGATGGCCAGGTATGGAGGTGCAAACCTGGAATACCAGCAACTCAGGAGGCTGAGGCAGGAGAAAGTTCAAGGCCAGCCTTGGCAACATAGTGAGACCCTGTCTCAAAATAAAATAAAAAGGGCTGGGGATGTAGCTGAGTGATACAGCACTTGTCTAGCATGCATGAGATACTTAGTCCCCAGTACCACACACACATGAACAAGGAATGATGTATAAGCTTGGATGATCTTTGAAACATGTTAACTGAAAGAAGCAAAAGACTGCATATTATTTGATTACATTTATATGAAATGTCCAGAGTAAGCAAATCTATAAAGTCAAAATGTAGATTAGTGGTTGTCTAGGGCTGGGGTGGGGAGCAATATAAAAATGGATAGTGATAGGGCTGGGGATGTAGCTCACTGGTTAAGCACCCCTGGGTTCAATCCCCAGTACCAAAAAAAAAAAAAAAAAAAAAATGAAGAGTGACTTCTAATGGGTAAGAGGTTTCCTTTTGGGATGATGAAAATATTCTAAAATTCTATTGTGATGTTTGTACAACTTTGTGAATATACTAAAACTAATAATTGTTATGTTTAATAGGTGAATTTCATTGTGTGTGAATTATGTCTCAATAAAACTGTTTACAAAGAAAGATTATAAAAATAAATATCTAAACTAAGTCAGTATTTTTAAAATTTGAATCTTTGCAAGATTTTTTTGCATTTACTTGTTAATAATTTTGAACATTTTTTCATGTTTCTTGCTATTTCTGGTTTTTTTTTTTTTTTTTTTTTTTTTTTTTTTGTGTGTGTGTGTGTTGCCGGGGATTGAACCCTGGGTCTTGTGCATCTTGCCTATTTGTATTTTTTCAGAGGTATCTGTTCATTCATTTGTTAATTTATTGGGTTACTTGGCGCTTTGGGTGTTTTTTTTTTTAAAGTTCTTTATATATTCTGGATTAATCCTCTGTAAGAAGAGTAGCTTGCAAAGATTTTCTTCCATTCTGTAGGTTCTCTCTTCACATTGTAATTCCCTTTGCTGTGAAGAAGCTTTTTAATTTGATGCCATCCCATTTATTAACTGTTGGTATTATTTCCTGAGCTTTAGGTTTTCTATTGAGAAAGTTGTTTCTTGTGACTCTATGTTGAAATGTTTACCCTACATTTACTTCTAGAAATCGTGAAAGATTTTTTTTTAAACTTTCATTAGTGCCTGCTTAAAATTTGGGGGAAAATCCTGCCCTGGCCTTGCCCTAGTTCTGTGTCTTTGGAAATCATATTAGTGTTCTATGCCTCAGTTTTTGCATCTATAAAATGGGAACAAAAATAATACCTAACTCATAGGGACAATGTGAATTTTTTTTTCAGTTTATTTATTTATTGAAGTACAAAGGATCAAATCCAGGGGTAGTCAGTTTACCACTGAGTTACATCCCAAGTCCTCCATTTTTAAAATTTTGAGACAGGGTCTGGCTAAGTTGCTGAGGCTGGCCTTGAAATTACAATCCTCCTGACTCAGCCTCCCAAGTTGCTAGGATTACAGGTGTGCACCACCACACTGGTGACAAAATGAATATTATATAAAATCATATATGTGAAGAGCTTATAATAATGCTAGACACATAAGCCAGCCCTCTGTGTTAATTATTATTATTATTAGTAGTAGTAGTAATCATAAATATAATTTAATTATTAGTTATAAATCTTATCATTAATGATTCTTTCCAGGATTTTAAGTCATGTTTAAGACTAGGAATGATAATTTACAATATCAGAATAATGTATAGTATTAGCAGCAATAATTTCATGCAGCAATTTCAATTTGACTCATGATTCTGACAATCTCTTCTAGAGGTGTTACAAACAGAATATGCTCATTTGTAAAGTTTTTATTCTCATTTTGAGACTTATACACTGTTTCTAGTGTGAAAACCCCTCACACTGGCAAATACCAACATTTCAAAGTCTTCCATGGACAATCACCCCTCAAGTAATAATGTTCCTCTTCCTATTTCCAAGTAAGGTCATGTTTGGAAGCCTGGTGGTTAGGACTTCAGTGCCTCTTTGGTGGTAGTGAGAGGAAGCAAGCCAACCCATAACAGTTTTCCACTATGCAGTCCTCACTGGGAAAGTCTCCACATTTATAAATATTGATTGTCACCTAGACTATAAATAGCATATCCCTAAAACCTTGTTAACAAATTCCCTTGAAGAGTCCTCTGTCTTGACCCAGTTATCCTACTCCTCTGTTTATACCCAAAGGACTTAAAATCAGCATACTACAGTGATGCAGCCACATCAATGTTTATAGCAGCTCAATTCACAATAGCTAAGCTATGGAACCAACACAGATGCCCTTCAACAGATGAATGGATAAAGAAAATATGGCACATATACACAATAGAATATTACTCAGCCTTAAAGAAGAATGAGATTATGGCATTTGCTGGTAAATGGATGGAACTGGAGATTATCATGCTAAGTGAAATAAGCCAGCTCCAAAAAACCAATGGTTGAATGTACTCTCAGATATATGGATGCTAATCCATAACAAGGGAGTATAAGGAGGGGAAGTATTAAAGTTCTTTGGATTAAACAAATGAGAATAAAGGGAAGGGAGGGGAGATGGGAATAGAAAAGACAGTAGAATGAATGGGACATAACTTTCCTATGCTCATATATGAATACATGACCAGTGTAACTCCACGTCATGTTCAACCACAAGAATGAGATCAAATTTATAATGAATTGCACCCTATGCATGCGTAATAAATCAAAATGCACCCTACTGTCATGCATATCTAAAAACAGCAAACATAAAGTCCTCTGTCTATAATGTGCCATATGCTATCTTTCACAAATACCCACCGGCAAATACTAATGTATTGCTGGGTGCAGTGACACACACCTATAATCCCAGCAATTTGGGAGGCTGAGGCAGGAGGATTGCCAGTTTGAGGCCAGCCTTATCAACTTAGAAAGGCCCTAAGCAACTCAGCAAGACCCTGTCTCGAAATAAAATATAAAAAAGGGCTGAGGATGTGGTTCAGTGGTTAAAAGCCCCAGGGTTCAATCCCTGTTACAAACAATAAAAAAATGTATTCATTTTCTATTGACAGAGAGAGATCTATAACAAATTGCCACAAAATTAGCTTAACATAAATCATCACCTGGGCTTCTTCATCTTCAAAGCCAGCTAGGACATGCAAAATGCTTCTCATACTTCCAATCTCCCTGACTTCCTCTTCTGCTATCAGCAGGAGAAAACTTGTCTTTTTAAAAGGTTCCTGTATTTAGATTAGGCTCGACTGAATAATCTCTCTATTTTAAAATCAACTAATTAATAACCTTAATTAGATCTGCATGATCCCTTTTGCCATATAATGTACTGTAATCACAGCATGAAATCTCACCATACTCAGGTTTTACCCACACTCAAGGAGTTCATACAAGGGCAAAACATATTGTGGTTCATTCTTAGGATTCTGCAAACTGTGATCACTTTTGAGCTATTTCCTCTATTCATGAATATCTTACTGACATTCCCATTGATGACTCCCATTGGGCAATCTCCCTTTTATAGATATTTACTGTTTTAGTTAACATTTTTTATTTGGTGCTGTGCTGAGAATAATTTAAGGAGGAGAAAGTTTATTTTGGGGGCTCACAGTTTCAGAGGTCTCAGTCCATAGATGGCTGACCCCATTCCTCGCGACCTGAGATGAGCCAAAGAGTGTGGTGGAGGAAAGCATTTGGGGACATAGCACTAGGAAGCAGAGAAAGCCTCCCCTCACCATGGACAAAATATACACCACAACAGACACACCTTTAATGACCTACCTCCTCCAGCCACACCGTATCCGCCTTCAGTTACCACCCAGTTAATTCCAATTAGGGGATTAATTCACTGATTAGTTTAAAACTCTCATAACCCAATCATTTCACCTCTAAACTTTCTTGCATTGCCTCATATATGAGCTTTCTGGGGACACCTCATAACTAAACCATAACACCTACCCACTGGCAAATCTTTCATTCATGAGCCTGTTTGGAGAAAAAACCACTCCATCCAAAAATATCCTCAAAGACTTCTGATCCATGACCCCTCTGAATCTTTCTATTTAGAAATAAACACCATTGACAGAGTACCTACAGCTTTCTCTCATGAAAAAGCCTGTTCACAAACACTCACTGGCATATTTCTTATTTATAACCCCTGTTAAAAATTCTTTTTATAAGTATATCATATAACACTGTCTTAGTCTGTTAGGGTTGCTATAAAAATACCATAATTTGGGTGGCTTATAAATAGCAGAAATGTATTTTTCACAATTCAAAAGTCTGAGAAGTCCAAGATCAAGGCACCAACAGATTCATTATCTGGTAGGCCCTGTTTCCTGGTTCACAGATGGAGCCTTTTATCTGTGTTTTCACATGGTAAAATGGCAGCAGCGATTTTTTATTTTTTATTTTTTTATTATTTTTTTTTTTTACTGGGGATTAAAGCCAGGGGCACTTAATCACTGATCCCCCTCCCCAGTCGTTTTTTTTTTTATTTTTTATTTTGAGACAGGGCTTGCTAAGTTACTTAGGGCCTCACTAAGTTGCTGAGCCTGTTCTACAACTTGGAATTTTCCTGTCTCAGCCTCCCAGGTTGCTAGGATTACAGGTGCCTTCTGGGTCTGGGGCTTCTTTCCAAAGGACACTAATTTCTTTTATGAAGGGCTCTGCCATAAGGATGTAATCATGTTCCAAAGGCCCCATCTCCTACTGCCAGCACATTTTAGATTACGTTTTTGTAAAGCAGAAAAGGGCACAAGAGGCCAGGAACCATGGAACAAGAATAAGCCACCAAAAGGAGTTTTATTGGGAAGGGGGGGCTGGGGGCACACGTCTGCATCTGTGTAGGTCACTAGAGGTAGGAGGACTTAGGCCAACTAAATTATTACTACTCTTGGCAGTTTGGTTGAGCGGGATTTAGGGGCCAAGTTTAAGGGCCTGGTCTCTTCAGCCAGATGAAAAGTTCCTGCCCATGGCCTGGATGGGATGGGGAGGGGAAGGGAAAGCTGCCAGCCCAACAGTTTCAACATATGAATTTTGAGGGGACATAAACATTCAGATTGTAACAAATACATACGCCATTGCTGCTTGCCATTTAAAAATCTCTACATTCTTAAATAATCAGCTAATGCTATAATCCATTTTGTTTAGTGGTACTGGGATTGAACCAGGGCCTTGTGAATGCTAGGCAAGCACCCTGCCAACTGAGCTATATCCTCAGCCATTCTATAACCCATTTATGACCTTCAATGACAAATTGCTTTTTTATTCTTTCTACATTTTTAAAAGGTGCATTATAGTTGTACATAATGATGGGATTTGTTGTTACATATTCATACATGCACACAATATAACAATGTAATTTGGCCAATATTGTAAGGTCAGGCACTGGTGATCAAACAAGGCAGATTAAAAGCAGCTAAACAAGGCTTTATTGAGATTCACTTTTGGTCGACCCTCCAGTCCAACAGAGTGGGTTGGGGAATCACACTCAGGCTCAGCTGGATTAGAATTTTATTGGGCTTGGGACAGGAAAGTGAGGTTTTTAGAGTCCCTTGTCCTGCTGGGGTTGGTTGGGGGATCTTGATGAGCTTCATGTCCTTCCAGGATTAGTCAGGAGACCCTGCTGATTGATAGGTGGTTATGAGGCACCATCACTGCTTGTCTGTCGATGTCTGATTGGTCTTTCGTGCATCCGGGTTGCCTGGTGCTTTGTTCCCTTAGCACCTCAAACCCACCTAACAAATATTACTCCCCAGTGCTTCCCACCTCTCACCTCCTGGTCCTTTCCCTCCACTCTCTTTAATTTTCTTGAGATCTCCGCCACATCACCTTTCTTTTCCTTTTTCCTCTTTAGCTTCCACACATGAGAAATCATGACTTTCTGAGTTTGGCTTATTTCACTTCCACCCACTTTCCTGTAAATAATATGATTTTATTTTTCTTATGGCCAAATAAAACATCTGTGTGTACACACACACACACACACACATACACACACACACACTTTTTAAATTCTATTCATCAATTGATGGATAGCCTGGTTATTGTGAATTGTGCTGCTATAAACATGGGTGTGCATGTATCACTAAAGTATGTTGACTTTCTTTTGTTTTCTCTTGCTTTTTTTTTTTTTTTTTTTGGTACCAGAGATTGAATCCAGAGGTGCTTCTTCACCACCGAGCCTCATCCCCAGCCCTTTCATAATTATTTATTGTTTTGAGACATGGTCTTGCCAAGTTGCTTAGGGCTTCGTTAGGTTGCTGAAGATGGTTTTGAACTTGTGATCCTCCTGCCTTAGCCTCCCAAACCACTAGGATTACAGGCATGTACCGCTGCACCCAGGTACATTTTTTAGGAAAAATACTGGGGAGTGATATATCTGGGTCACATGGTGGTTCCATGCCTAGTCTTTTTTTTTGGGGGGGGGACCAGGAATTGAACTCAGGGCACTCAACCCCTGAGCCACATCCTTAGCCCTATTTTGTATTCTATTTAGAGACAGGGTCTCACTGAGTTGCTTAGCACCTCACTTTTGCAGAGGCTGGCTTTGAACTCACGATTCTCCTGCCTCAGCCCCCCCCAGACACTGGGATTACCGGTGTGCATCACCACACCTGGCACCATGTCTAGTCTTTTGAGGAACCTCCATACTGATTTCCACAGTGGTTGTACCAATTTAGAGTTTCACCAACAGTGTAAAAGCATTCCTTTTTCTTCACATCATCTTAAGCAACAAATTGCTTTATTTTTAAAGTATCTGCCTACTGGCATCTCTCCTATTGTTCATCTCAATTTGCAACATGTGGACATCACCAAAGAAAGTCTTTATTGGCTGCTTTTTCCCTTTCCCCAGAGACTCACAACTCCTCTATGTGTTTGTGGATTGCTTTGCATGTCTCATAATTGTTAAAGACTTGACATTGGTAGCGAATGTCAAGTTTTAGCAAATCTGCATTTCTGGATTATGATCCCTCCTTTATTATTAATGTTGCTCTTGTCTTCCTTCCTTCCTTCCTTCCTTCCTTCCTTCCTTCCTTCCTTCCTTCCTTCCTTCCTTTCCTCCTTCTCCTCCTCCTCCTCCTCTTGGTGTGTGTTTGTTTAGGGACTTGTGGGAACTAATTTGGTAGGATTTATCTTCAGTGTGCAGCTGACTGATGTCTCTTGTCCATTTTATTTTATTTTGGTACTGGGATTTTGAATCCAGGGGTGCCTTTTACTGAGCTACATCCCCAGCCACTTAAACAATATTTTTTTTTGGTGGGAGGCACAGGGTCTTGCCAAGTTACTGAGGCTGGCCTTCAACTTGTGTTACTCTTGCCTCAGCCTCCTTAGTTCTGGTTCTTTTTGATTCAGGGATTGAATCCAGGGTTGCAGGGTCTTTCTGCATTGCTTATGGCCTCACTAAGTTGCTGATGCTGGCTTTGAACTCATGATCCTCCTGCCTCAGCTTCCTGGGCTGCTGGAATTACATGCATGTGCCACTGAGCCTGACTCTTTGCTCAGAATTCTTTTAATTTTTATCCCTAGCTTCCTTGCAGTCACTGGTGGGTCAGTATAGTTTAGTGTCAATCAGTGATTCAGAAGCTGTGGTTATACATGTTGAATCAGTTTGGCTTCCATTAAGGAAGTAAATGTATGAGTTTGGGAACATAAGTTCAGGCTGTTTATAAGTCTGTGCTGACACACATTTCTGCTTGTGTAGGTCTCATATTCATCCAGGAATGAGTCAACATCAGGCCCCTTCTATATTTTGTGGTCATGCCCACAGCCTTCCACATTCCCAGAAACAGGAAAGCTTATCAATACTCACCTTTGCTGTCTCATTTTCCATATCTCCCTGTTAAGTTTTGTCAGGTGTGCTTACCCAAACAGTGTTGCAGTTCCAGGAAGCTCTGATTGTGGCCTTCCCCAAATAATTGCTACCAATTTTGTTATTGTCTTTGACAGTATCCCTAAACATAGAGCTTTTCTATGGTGCTCCAAGTCAGGCCAACCCTCTCCAGTTTCAGTGAGGTTTCCATTTCTCATAGCTACTATTATGGTTTTGATTTTAAATATTCCTGAAAGGGCTGTGTCAAAAGATCTGGTTGCCAACCTGTGGTACTACTGGAAGGTGATGGAACCTGCAGGAGGTGGGGCCTGGTAGGAGGTTAAGTCATTGTGGTTGTAGTCTGGAAAGGGATATTAGGACCCTGGTCCCTTCATACACCTCTGTTGCTTCCCAGCTGCCATAATGTGAATGGGCCTGCTCAGCCATGAACTTGCCATGATGTACTATGCTGCCACAGGCCCAAGCAATAGTCAAATGACCATAAACTGGAACCTCTGAAACCAAGCCAAAATAAACCTTTCCTCTTTTAAGATTTTTTTTAAAAATCTGAGATAGTTTGTCACATTGATAGAAAGATGACTTAACATAGGTACCATACACACAGAGATGAGGATGGTAGCATTTCCAAGTTTAAATGCCACTGGTCTTACTAATATTTGGTTTTCCAGTCAATAAACAGTTTCCAATTTGATATGCCTCTGGTGAATTTCCAGTGTTCTAAAATGCTTTTACAGTTAAAAATTGCTTTTACAGTTCTGTAGCTGCTTTGGGGGGAGGAGATTTGATGAGTTTGTTATGGTTTGGATAAGAGATTTGATGAGTTTGTTATGGTTTAGATAATTAATACCTTCTGTATTAATTCAGGAGTGTTCAGAAATTAAATGATTAGATTACAAGTGCTGTGACCTAATCAGTCCATCCTAGATTGAATGGACTAACTGGGTGGTAAATGTAGGCAGGTGGGACATGGCTGAAGGAGGTGGTCACTGGAGGCATTCTCTGGAAGGATTTATCTTCCATGCAGCCTCTTCCCCTCTCTCTGCTTCCTGGCCACCACGAGTGGAACAGCTTTCCTCTGCCACACCTTTCTGCCATGATGTTCTGTCTCCATTCAGGCCCAAAGCAATGAAATCAGCAGACTATGGACTGAACCTCTGGAACCATGAGCCAAAATAAACTTTTCTTCCTCTAAGTGGTCTTGCCATGTATTTTAGTCACAGCAATGAAAAGCTAACACAAACTCCTTACTTCACCATTCCAGAACTTCTGTGAACAAGTGATTTTTTTGAAAAAGTGAAATATGGAGAAAGAATACTGAATTAAACAAATTCTGTGGAAACATTTGGTTTTATATTCATATGCAAAATAAAACAAAAGAATTTGGATTCATATGTCATACTATATTAAACATTAACTAAAAATGGATCATAGACCTAGGTATGAAACCTAAAACTGTAAAACTTCTAGAAGAAAACACAGGAAAAAAAGTCATTGTGATCTTTGTTTAGGCAAAGATTTCTTAGGTACAACACCAAAAGTGCAACTCATAAAAGAACAAATTGAAATGTAGGACTTCAACAAAATAAGAAGTTCTGACCTTTTGGGCTGGGGCTGGAGCTCAGTGGTGAGTGCTTGCCTAGCATGTGTGGAGCACTGGGTTTGATCCTCAGCACCACATAAGAATAAGCAAATGAAACAAAGGCATTCTGTCCAAAAAAAAGTTCTGATCTTCAAAATACACCACCATTAAGAGAATGAAAAGGCTGTCCAGTGACTGAAAGAAAACTTTTGAAAGGATAATGGACTGATGATGGACTTATATGCAGAATATGTAAATGCTCCAAAAGAAGGAAAAAACTTCACCAAATTAATAATAGGTGAAAGTTCTGAACAGATAATTATATGTATTCAAAAGATATCTAACATTATTAATCATTAGAGCAACGTAAAATTAATGTCACAATATCACTTTGTATGTACTGCAATAAAAGACTGATATGGCCTAAGAGAGTATCTCAGTGGTTAGATCACTCGCTGAGAATGCACAAAGCCCTTGGATTGATTTTTTGATTTTGTGGTTACTACAAAAAAAACTAATAAAAATAAGAGTTAATGATGTGTGGAGAAACTGGAACCCTCATGCATTAATACAGGAAATGTAAAAGGGTGTAGTCATATGAGGAATATACCTGGGTTTCAGGTCTCAGACATAGCTTGTCTGCATATACTGGGAAGGTACGATCATGATTTGGAGAATAATGAAATGAAAACTCAAATCATACTAAGATACGCTATACGCCAACTGTAATGGCCACAGTAAAAAAAAAAAAAAGAGAGAGAGAAAATGAAAATGAAAAAAGAAAAAGAAAATATTAAGGGTTGACATGAACGTGGAGCACCTAAAACTCACATACTATATTGGGGGTTGTTGGAAACTGGTTTTATAATGTTGAGTATACGAATACATACCTGGCAGTTCAATTTCTAAGTATATACCTAAAGGACGTGCATACATATGTTCACCAATAGATAGCAGTTGTATTCCTAAGAGCCCCAAGCTGAAAATAACCCAAATGTCTACCAACAGTAGAATGGATAAATATATTGAAGCATATTCACACAATAGAACACAACATGATAATGAGTTATTTACAAGTATATGCAACAATATGGATAAATCTCACATTCATAATGTTAATGATAAAAGAAAGACACTAAAGAGTCTATAACTCATATGAAATATCAATTTATATAAAATACAAAGCAGGTGAAATGAATCCATGCTGTTAAAGTCAGGATAGTGTTTACTCTTGGTATATGTGGAGGTCCTGGGAGGAAGTACACAAGAGAGCTTCTAGAGTGCTGGTCATGTTGTTTCTTGATCTGAGTATGTTCCATTTGTCAGAATTCATTGAGCTGTACACTTACATATAAGTGCATTTTCTGTATGCATTATACTTTAATAAAAATATTTTAAAAATAAATAATATGCTAGGAAGAAAGCCTTTTTTCTTATGAGTATTGTGAAAAATGTTTAAGGGAAAGTGGGAAAGTGTCTATATATCAGTGCTTTAAAAAAAGCAGCATTTGCTTGGCACTGTGGCACACACCTGTAATCCCAGCAGCTTGGGAGGTTGAGGCAGGAGAATTGCGAGTTCAAAGCCAGCCTCAGCAATAGAGCACGGCCCTGTCTCAGAATAATTTTTTTTTAAAAGGCTGGGGATGTGGCTCAGTGGTTAAGCATCTGAGTTCAGTCTTCAATCCCCAGTTTAAAAAGAAAAAGAAAAAGCGGTGTTCTTTCTAGAGAAATCTCCCAGTTATTCAACAATAAGAAACTGTATCTTGGAACAACCAATTGCAATGCAATATGACTGTATCACACAGTAATTTACACAAAACCACCCTTAATGTGCATGTAGGAAATGAATATATATTTACCAAATTGGAAGGAAAATACAATTTTGTGTATTGAAATCCAGTTTCTCAACAATTCTTTTTCAAAAAGGAATTCTAAGGCAGGCAGGGACATCCATGGATGAGGCTGAAAATCCATAGTGCTGTGGCTCAGTCTCATTGTCTTGGGGTCAATTGGGTAATAAGAGGATAAGGAGTCTTTGTTCTGTAGCTTATATAGATGATAGCTTTGGGGGAACGGGTTAGAAAGCATGTAGGGTATGATTCACCTGTGGCCAGAGGAGAGAATTAATAAGGGAACAATTGCCATCTTTAGATGTCTATAACCTTTAATGACTATATTCTTGTAACACAGGATAAAGCTGTGCCTAATTTTCCAATTCTTTGGGGGTGGGTACTGGGGATTGAACTCAGGGGCACTTAACCACTGAGTCACATCCCCAGCCTTATTTTGTATTTTATTTAGAGACAGGGTCTCACTGAGTTGCTTAGCACCTCGCTTTTGCTGAGGCTGGCTTTGAACTCGCAATCCTCCTGTCTCAGCCTCCCAAGCTGCTGGGATTATAGGTGTGCACCAGCACACACAGCTAATTTTCCAGTTCTTAAGGTCAAAATTTAAGTCTAAAAATTCTCTTTCATTTAGAAAGAGTAGTTCTTCATGGGAATCTTTCTGTGTCTCAATTATCAAGGATCACAAACTCTTCTGGTTCTACTGACAGATCTGCATTTTCAATAAATTTTTAGCCTTAACTTCAGGGCCCTTCAACTGGACAATGGAAAACTTCTCCTCACCCTAGAAATGTGAAACAATTTGGGCCAATACTGAGTACTTTTATGTCCCAGGATACAAAGAACTAATGAGTGCTGAAATGTATAAGTCCTTCATCCCAAAAATGGAACATAAGAGATGATGAGTCATCTCGTGTCTTTATTTCTACCATTTTCAGGAGTTGACAGCCTCAGTATCAATCATGTAACCAAACATAACTGTTGCTCAGATATTCCATCTAAATGGTCTTCCTGTGCATTTAAGAGTCTGTCAGTTGTGGTGATGCTGGAACTTTTATTTCTAGTTGAGTGAAGGCTATTTGGCTTTGCCTGGCTTCTGCTCCCTCAGGTCACACTGCCTCTCATTTCTACTTCCCCCTGCACAGTGATTGCAGCATCAGGCATTCCTCTTTACCACTAGGACCTATCTGATGGACGTGTTGTGATTTCCAGTTCTGAAACAGCCTTCAGTCACTGGCTTTGTAGTGTTTTTCTCCACTGTGTGTTTTCTGGTGTTTAATAAGATTCGATCTGTCAGTGAAACCTCTCTGACATTGTGTACAAGCATAAGGTTTCTTTCCTGTATGAATTATCTGATGCATGCTGAGTGTTGCTTTTTGGATAAATGCTTTCCCACATTTACCGCATTCATAGTGTCTCTCTCCAGTATGGGATTTCTGATGTATATTGAGGCGTGACTTCCAGGTAAAGGTTTTTCCACAGTCACTGCATTTATAGGGTTTCTCCCTTGTATGGATTTTCTGGTGTGTTATGAGATTTGACCGATCCGTGAAGGCCTTTCCACATTCAGCACATATATTGGGCTTCTCGCCTGTGTGAATTTTCTGATGTACCCGGAGCTGTGACTTCTTAGTGAAGCATTTTCCACAGTCACCACATTCATAAGGCTTTTCTCCAGTATGAATTCTATGGTGTGCAATGAAATGTGATTTCTGGATGAAAGCCTTCCCACATTCAGGACAAACATAGGGTTTCTCCCCTGTGTGAATTCTCTGATGCACTCTTAGTGTTGATTTCTGGATAAAGGCTTTCCCACATTCCTTGCACACATAGTGTCTCTCTCCAATATGAGATTTCTGATGGATTTTGAGGCGTGACTTCCATATGAAAGCTTTCCCACAGCCATTGCATTTATAGGGTTTCTCTCCAGTATGAGTTTTTTGGTGTTTGATGAGATTAGACTGATCAGTAAAAGCCTTCCCACATTCAGCACACATATAAGGCTTCTCCCCAGTGTGAGTCTTCTGATGTGTGGTGAGATTTGTCCTATGAGTGAAGACCTTTCCACACTCTGTACATATGTAGGGTTTCTCTCCTGTGTGAATTCGCTGATGCACATGGAGCTGCGACTTCTTAGTGAATGATTTCCCACAATCTCTGCATTCATAAGGTTTCTCTCCAGTGTGAATTCTCTGATGTGTATTGAAGTGTGATTTCTGGATGAAGGCCTTCCCACACTCAGTACACACATAAGGTTTCTCTCCTGTGTGAATTCTCTGATGCATCCTGAGGGCAGATTTTCTTGTGAAGGCTTTTCCACATTCGCTGCATTCATAGTGTTTCTCTCCGGTATGAGTTTTCTGATGTATACTGAGGTCTGAATTCTGGGAGAAGCCTTTTCCACACTCACTACATTCATAAGGTTTTTCTCCTGTATGAATTCGCAGATGTCTAAAGAGATCTGATTTCTGGAAAAAGGCTTTCCCACATTCACTGCATTTATAGGGCTTCTGCCCAGTATGAATTTTCTGGTGTGTAATGAGGTTTGACTTGAAGGTAAAGGCCTTCCCACATTGAGTACATACATAGGGTTTCTCTCCTATCTGAACACTCTGATGTCTATCAAGTTTTGGCTTCTGAGTGAAGACTTTCTCACTTTTGTTGCATCCATGGGATTTTTCTCCAGCATGAATTTTCTGATGTCCAAAGAGATCCAACTTCTGACTGAAGCCCTTTACACATTTACTACATCCATGAAGTTTCTCCCCAGTAAGAATTTTCTGATGATCAATGAGAGTTTGTTTGTGATTGACGTGTTCTTCACACTGATTATGTCCATGGGAATTCGCTCTTGTGTTAGTATTCTCATTCTTAGTAGAGAAAGAACTGTCAGCGAAATTGTTACCATTTCCAAATATCCTCTCAAGGCTCTTTGTTGCAGTGCTTTGGTTATAATTATGTAAGTTTAAAGTATGCTTCAAACTCTTTCCAAATGTGTCATATTTATGGAGTCTTTTAATTGAAGGAACAAGCTTGGTAGTCATGTGAATTATTCTTTCAAGGTTTTGACATTCGTAGCCCCTCTCCTTAATTAATATTTTGACAAGACTTAAAGGGTTCATCTGGTTTTCCTGATATCTCTCTAGTTGGTCATTCTCTTGCCACAGTTCTTCCAAAATGGAACACAGTGAATCTTCTCCTGTGGGTTGATCAAATCTCTCACAGTGGAATGAAACTTCTCCAGAAATTTCCTGTTGTTGAGTTTTCCTACTATCTTCACCTAAAAAGAAAAGTAAAAATGAGAATGACAGGGCTGGGGTTGTGGCTCAGTGGTAGAGTGCTTGCGTAGCACATATGAGGCACTGGGTTTGATCCTTAGCACCACATAAAAACAAATAAATAAAATGAAGGTATTGTGTCCATCTACAACTAAAAATATTTTTTAAAATGAGAATGACACAAAGAACAATTAGCAAAGGATGGGAGAGGATCCAAGTAGTTCATAAAGGATGAACACACAGAAATGGAAGTGTCTATATGACAAAAATAATAACAGCAATGTAATAATAAAAAATTCTTACAGGACACTTAAAAGATGCAAATGATTCTATATCATTTATGACACACCAAACTGTTCCAAGTGCTTTCCACACAGTAACTCACGGACTCTTCAATGAAGCCTATGAGGTGGTTGCCATTATGAATGGTGTTTTATAGAAAAGAAAATGGAGGCACACCGAAGTTATGTAAGTTGCTAAAGATCAAATCACTAAGTGGGAGAGATGGGATTTGAAGCTTCAGAATTTGGCTCTGCTAGGATATCTGGATAGTGAACAGAGTAAACAGAAGAAACTGAAGTCTGTTAAGAAGAAGCCTGGGGGTTGGGGTTGTAGCTCAGTGGTAGCTTGGCTAGCATGTGTGGGTCACTGGGTTAGATTCTTAGCACCACATAAAATAAATGAATAAATAAAATAAAGGTATTGTTTTCATTTACAACTAAAAATATATTTTAAAAAAGAGGAAGCTGGGCTTGGAAGAAGTATTCCAAAATGCATTTTCTTATTACATATCAGCTCAAAACCTTTGTGAGATCTCTGCTCCCTCTTGCTTCTCCCGCTGAGCTATTAGCAACAATATTACATTTCTATGTGACAAGCACCACCACCTTTATATCAGTAGGAAAACTGTAACCCTGCCATTCTGACACAATGGTAAATACATGTCTATGCTCCAGCTCTAAAACCAGCTGCAAGTTTTTCTTGGATTCAGGAACACAGGCTTCTAATAAGAAGTATAAAATAGAAGAGGGAAAACCATATGAGGCAGAAACTGCAAGCCTTCCACCAAGATCTCTTCTTTCTTTAGTAGTAACAGAATGTAAATTCACCAGCCTCACTTTCTTCTTACCAATGGGATTTGAGCTGAAGCAATATATATTGCCTAGGAAGGCCTAGACAGTGGGCAAATCTCCTCTTTTCTCTTTCCCCTTCCTACTCGATTCCACAGTAATCAATGCAGCTGACAATGCCTAGGAAATGGCAGAGCAATGACTTCGAACATAGTCCCTGAATGATGGATCAGGATCAGCATGATATTAAGCTTTGTCCATGGAAATTGCTGGAGAGGCACTGCAAGCCAAAGTGGGTTTGCTTCCTGGTTCGAGGAGTTCACTCAGCAGAACTTGTTGAACTGAACCAATTCATCTCAGAATTCTAAGATAATTTTGTTTAGCTTGTAGTTTTGTTCTTCTGTGCATTTTCAAATATTATTCAAAATAATAGCTCCAATTTCACTACTCTAGGGATGTTATATTTGCTATTAATTTTTTTTGGAGGTACTAGGGATTGAACCTAAGGGTATTCTACCATCAAGTTATATTCCAACCCCCCCCCCCCTTTTTTGAGAAAGGGTGCTAAGTTGCTGAGGTTGACCTTGAACTTGTGATCCTCCGGCCTCAACTCCCAAGTTACTGGGATTACAGATGTATGCCACCACACCCAGCTGCCAGCATTTAATAAAGCAGACACTGTGCCACTCATGTTTTTTTGGTGTGTGTTTGTGGTACTGAGGATTATGTCTCTGAGCTACATCCCCATCCCTTTTTCGTTTTAATTTTATTTTGAGATAAGATCTCACTAAATTGCCAAGACTGTTCTCAAACTTGTGATCCTCTTGCGTTGCTGGCATTACAGATGTGTGCCAGTGCACCTGGCAGTACCACTCATATTGATACTTGATTTGTCACTGTTTAATGTTGTAAGCAAAAGAACTATTACAAAAAGGCTGAGTGTGTTAATGTTCATGCAGTTGTCTTTCCTTTTAAAATATAGTGTACAGTCCTCTGAATTTTTCTGAAGAGATGCTTAAAAATGCTTCTCAAAGAGCATATAATGTCTGTTTCTATCTCCAAAATTCAATAAATTTAAGTTTACTACATATATTCTACATATTTTACTTCAGGAAAATGAAGATTAAGGGTGCCAGTTATGAATCAATTGCCTCTCAGCTCCAGGTTCACCCTTTACAAAAATGGATCTGGGTTTTTCCTTAAGTACTTTTTTTCCCTTTCAAGCAACCATGATATTAAACTTTGTTCATGGAAGTTGCTGGAGAGGCACTGAAAGCCAAGGTGGGTTTCCTTCCTGGTTCCAGGAGTTCACTCAGCAGGCTCCTCCAGCCAGGGCAGCTTGTCTAGCATTCCTGCAGCATGGGTGGCTTTACCATCTGGCACCTGATGCACACACAGCATCCCTGGAACCCAGGTCTTGCAGTATGGATGGCTTCTCTGAGCTTAGTGCCTACAGCATGGATGACTTTTCAGAACCCAGTTCTAGCAGCTCAAATGGCTTCCCAAGCAACCAGCTCACACAGCACCAATAGCTTCTCCAGCTCCAAGCTCATGCAGTGCGTTTTGGTCAGTAGTACCCAGCACCTAATACCTTACTCTGTACCTCTCTCAGATGATTTGTAGTAGACTCCCTCCAGTGAGACACCTCCCTATGAAGAGTTTTCTCTGGAACCTCAGAGTGAAGATTTCCAGCAAGTTCTGGCAGTGTGGTACTACAGCAATTCTTTCACCAGGCCATAAGCCACAGCTATACCCTCCTTACAAGGTCTGGATCTCATCCCTGGGAAGTAAAGGAGCCTCTTCCCTGGGTACTTTACCTCAGACTGCTATGGGCTTGGATACTGTTTATGTGGAAGGTGACTGGGTCTCTGGGAGCACTGACCTTGGAAGGGATTAATATAGTTTTTATGTGATCCAACTTAGTTCTCAAGAGAAGATTGGTATAAACAAGTGAGACTGGCCCCTGTCTGATCTTTCTCTGGCTTCCTGTCTTTTCATGTGCTTTCTCTCTCTCACACATGCTCACATCCTGATGCTATCTGCCATGTGGTGATCCAGTGAAGGGGGCCCTGACCAGAGGTCAAATCCATCGGATGGCCTGATCTTGGACTTTGTCTCCAAAACTGTGAAATAAATAACATCTTTTCTTTCTAAATTATCCCACCTCAATATTTTGTTACAGGGCTGGGGATATAGCTCAGTTGGTAGAGTGCTTGCCTCGCATACACAAATCCCTGGGTTCAATCCCCAGTACCACACACGCAAAAAAAAAAAAAAAAAAAAAAAAAAAAATTATTACAGTAACAGGAAATAGATTAACACACAGCCCTGGAGGAATTGGCTTTGCCTTGTATCTGCTATTCCTTTATTTTTAGGATTCTCTTTACTAGTTAATATCTCATTTTTTCAATTGCATTACAGCTAAAAATCTTCATGTTAAACTTTCTCTGTTCAAATTAGTGTGTGGTTTTTCTCTCTTGATCAGACCCTGCATCATACAATATGAACTAGGCTTCTAATGTACACAGATTTTAAAACATCATGCATATGATATAAACAATTTTTATTTGTCAATTTAAAATTTAATACTTAAAAAACAACAATCATCCAGGCATGGTGGCACTGGGAATGCTGAGGCAGGAGGATTGCAAGTACAATACTAGCTTTGATAGTGGAACCTTGTTTCAAAATCAAAAATAAAAAGAGATGGGAAGGTTTCTCAGTGATAAAGCATTTCTGGGTTCTATCCCTGGTACAAAAATAAAATAAATAAGGCAAAGCTGGCTCCTAAATCTGGATACTTTCTAAAACAGAATTAAAAGCCACATAGTCTAAAATTCTGTACTTTCCTCTGAGTTGCTGTGAAATAGGAGATGGAAAAATGGAGTGAGACATACATGTGCTAGAGTAATTAAGAGCTATTGCCTGGCTGGGGTATGGCTTAGTGGGAGAATGAGCTTAGCATACATGAAATCTTGGGTTCATTTCCCAGCACCACAAAAAAGTCATTACATGGGACAGGTGAACTCTGATCACAAGATGGAAAATGTGTCATTGGGATAGACAGAGTCCAGGATGAAGACTCAGATGTTCTTGGAAGACTAACAAATATTGTTGGGAGCCACTCTGGATAGGAGCTATGTACACACCTTTAAGTCCTGAGTAAAGAGATATTGAACTGGTATTGCACCACTGCAATGCAATTGAACCTTTCCTCCACTCAGATAAGAGAAGTGCATCTCCAGGAGTGGGTGTCACCCAATGGGGTTGGATTGCACTCACTTGTTTGTTGTAACCCTACCCTTGCCTCAATTTAAATGGCTTCTCCCCAATAAAACCCGGGTTGGAGGCATGCTCCTTCTCTTTCTTGCCTGCCTTGCCCGCTTTGTGGGAGCTGTGGCTGAGGAGTAGTCACTGAGCCCAATGAAAACAATACTTTCTGTGTCTGTGTCTTTATTTAGTTAGCCCAAATTCACTTGGAGTGTCCCTGATTGATTTAGTTGCATATCCCCACAAAATATGATAAACATTAAGAAAATATTAAAAGTGGATTTAAGCAGAGGTTATAAAAATATACAGATACAATTCTGAATTGGAAATATGTTGTTTATCTCTTTGGAAGAAGAGTTTCATTGTCACATACTAGACAAGAGGGAGAAACTGTAGCTTTGTCTTAGCTCATGACAAGATAAACAGAGTGTTTTAGGTAATGAAATCTGTCATTAGCATTTAAAATGAACTTATAAGAGAATGAAATCAAACTGGTCACAGTGGCACATGCCAAACTCCAGTGATTCAGGAGGCTGAGGCAGAAGGATTATAAGTTTGAGGCCAGCCTCAGCAATTTAGTGAGATCCTATTTCAATACAAAGAGTCAAAAGGTCTAGGGATGTAGCTCACCAGAAAAATGCCCCTAGGTTCCATCTATAATACTAATATTACTACTACCAGGACGACGACTACGACTACTACTACTACTAGTAATACTAAAATAAAAAATAAAGCACCAGACCGAGGATATCAAAGGAGGAGCCATCAGAATA
Source organism: Urocitellus parryii (assembly GCF_045843805.1). Classification (NCBI taxonomy): domain Eukaryota; kingdom Metazoa; phylum Chordata; class Mammalia; order Rodentia; family Sciuridae; genus Urocitellus; species Urocitellus parryii. Next base: position 92,466,091 of record NC_135547.1, on the reverse strand, counting down.
TCAATATGTTTAGGCCACTGGATGAACATGAAGAAAAGGCTGATGAACATTAGACAGGGTTTCCGGGGCAACCCAATTTATGGGAAAAATGGTAGAAAAGGCTAGAGAAAAAGGCAAATAATGAACTGGATACAAATCAGTAAGAAACAGACAGTTGAAGATATTCAATTGAGGGCTGGGGATGTGGCTCAAGCGGTAGCGCGCTCGCCTGGCATGCGTGCGGCCCGGGTTCGATCCTCAGCACCACATACCAACAAAGATATTGTGTCTGCCGAAAACCAAAAAATAAATATTAAAATTCTCTCTCTCTCTCTCTCTCTCTCTCTCTCTCTCTCTCTCAAAAAAAAAAAGATATTCAATTGAAACAATGAAAATATTATGAACATTCCCATAGAAACCAAACTTGAAGAGATATCAGGTAAATTCTGAAATGCTCAAATGAGGTACTAGAAAAAATGCAAAATTTGAAAATGAGATATCACATTGGATGTAGCAGCACACACCTACAATCCCAGCAGCTGGGAAGGCTGAGGCAGGAGGATTGCAAATTTGATACTAGCTTCAGCAACTTAGTGAGACCCTGTCTTAAAATAAAAAATAAAAGGATTGGGGATGTAGCTTAGTGGTAAAGTGCCACTGGGTTTGATCTCAAGTACAGCAAAAAAAGGGGGGGGGTTGGGAAAAATGCAGCTTAGTGGTAGAATGCTTGCCTAACAAGATTGAGGCCCTGGGTTCAATCCTAGCTCCACAAAGACAGAAAGAGACATATGGGCCACTTTATACCCACTGTTGGACCAAAAAAAAAAAAAAAAAAAAAACAAAACGAGACACTATTAGTACTATTAGACACTATGGTTACTATTACTTGTTAGCAGATACACTGGGATAACAAGAGCCCTTATACTCTGTTGTGGGGAGTATAATTAGTGCAGACAATCGATGAATAATATGTGGTACTTAGTCAAATTCAGGATGAGGGACTGGTAATTTAGTTCAGTAGTATAGCACACGCGTAATGTGCACAAGGCCCTGGGTTCCATCCACAGTATCAAAAGAAAAAAAAGACAAGGAAAGAAAGAAAGAAAAAGAAAAAAATTCAGGCTGAGCATACACAATATTTAGGCAACCTCTCTTTTTCACACATCCTTGAGAAATTTTCATACTCCATAAAGGAAAATTTGTATGTACATTTATTGTGGAATTTGCATTAACTGGAAGTTCAGTGTCCACTGGATGAATGGTTAAGTAAGGTGTGGTCTTGGCCCACTGTAGAATACTATGCAGCAATCTGTAGAACAAAGCCAGATGAACACACTATAGTTACGAACATCCCTTAGGGAGGAGTGGGAAAAAAGAATAGAATTAAGATATATAGAATAATATAACTTGTATATACTATAAATATATACTCATAAACCAATACTTCAGGGTTTATGAGAATATCACATAAATTCATGGATCATATCATTAATTGCCATCATAGAATAAGGGATGGATATGGGGAATGGAAACAAAACAAAATAGAAATTTTAAAAGCATCTGATGTACAAGGGAAGAATCTAAACTCGGGGATAGGAATGGAGTAGGAAGAGTGAAAAGGTCCTAGCTAGGTGCAGTGGCACATGCCTATAATCCCAGCAACTCAAGAAGCTGAGCAAGAGAAGTTCAAGGCCAGCCTCAGCAACTTAGTGAGGCCCTAAGCAATTTAGTGAGATCCTGTCTCAAAAAAAAAAAAAAAATATATATATATATATATATATGACTGGAGATGTAGCTCAGAGGTAAAGCACCACTGGGTTCAATTCTTAGCAACAAAAAGAAAATGTTGCTTAGGGTCTCACTAAATTGCTGAGGCTGGCCTCAAACTTGCAATCTTTCTCCCTCAGCCTCCTGAGTTGCTGGGATTACAGGCATGTGCCACCATACCCAGCCCCAAAATTTAGAACTTTCAAGATCAAATTATCTTCACAACCTTTCTCAGGCATTGGCCTCTTCTAAGAAAAGTGGGATTTACTTTTATATACAAAATACATTATGCCCCCATCTGCTGGGTCACACACCTGAACAGCTTTGACATGGGGCTTCCCCCTCCAGTGTCCATGGCCTCTCTCCTTGCTCCAACTTGTAGATGGCTTCTAATTTGGGAACTTGATATCCTATTAACAGAATATAATACAGGGTTGGGTCTAGCCAATCAGGTTTCAGGGACCTTTCAATGAAGCTTCCCATTTGCTCTTCAGGAAAGTCCCCAGGTTTGATGGAACAAAGAAATAAATAGAGGTGAAAGGGACTGAAGAATCACAGTCAAATCAAGGGTGACACCATCACACACTTGGGATGCCTCAGAGCACTCAGTGGCTGAGAATAGAAATGTCATACTGAGGCCCCTAGCCGACTCATGAGCACCAGTGCTTACCCACTGAGATCAGATGATGGTAGTTCTCCAGTGTCACATCCCAGTACAGGCGTCTCTGAACAGGGTCCAAATGCTGCCATTCCTCCCTGCTGAAGTTCACAGTCACATCCTCAAATGATATGGATACCTGTAACAACACAACCCTGTTCAAGGTGACATGGTCAGCACAGGGGGATGGCAGAAGATAGAGAAGAAATTGTTTTTTAATGCTCTTTTACCATAATGTAACATATAGGGTTTTTGCTAGATTTACATTTTATGATATGATAAGTAAAAACTTAACTAAAAGTATTTTGACATTCCTTGTGTACTACATTTATTCATTTATCCATTATGTCATTCTACTTTAAAAATGGGGATTTAAATGGGCTTTCTTTCTTTCTTTCTTTTTTTTTTTTTTTGAATACCAAGGATTAAACTCAGGGGCCTTCAACCACTGAGCTGCATGCCCAGTCCTATTTTGTATTTTATTTAGAGACAGGGTCTTACTGAGTTGCTTAGTGCCTTACTTTTGCTGAGGCTAGCTTTGAACTCATGATCCTTCTGCCTCAGCCTCCCAAGTGGCTGGGATTAAATGTATATGCCACCATGCCTGGATAAATGGGCCTTCTTTAAATTCTCTAGTTAACTTAGGAACTAGACACAATATATTTAATAATCAGTTATGTGCTGGATGTGTTAGGCAATGGCAATATAGAGTTGAATAAAATATAAAATGACTTAAAGACTTGACTAACCAACAAAGGAAGACAGAAGGGGGTAATGGATGATTTAGATTAGGTTACACAGAGATGATACGGTTAGAGTTATCTAGAAAGGATATGAACAAATGTATGAATAAAGGTATGGAATAAGGAAACAATTAAAATAAATGATTTATTCAGGAAATTTCAAATAATTTTATAAAAGGGGAGGAATTTATGTAATAGATTGAGAAGCAGTTGTGAGGAAAACTGTAGAGATATATTAGGGTTAGAACAAGGAACAATCCTTTTTTTCCTCATGGAGAATGGACTGCCATTTAAACACAGGAAAAGACAGAATCATAATAGTGTGCTTTAAAACAGTAGTCAAGGTACATCATAGGAATGTTTGAAATGGTTGAGACTTGATGATCAGTGTGGAGATGCACTATAGAGTTCATGTGAGAGAAAAGAAAAGCTGGACTTAACAATGGAATGGAGAAGTTGAGGATGTAGAAGACAGTTTTAAAAAAATATTTATTTTTTAGTTGTAGTTGGACACAATACCTTTGTTTTATTTATTTATTTTTATGTGGTATTGAGGATCAAATCCAGGGCCTCCCATGCACTAGGCAAGTGCTCTACCACTGAGCCACAACCCAAACCTCTAGAAGACAGTTTTTTTTTTAAGTTGCTGATGGACCTTTAATTAATTGGTTAATTAATTTATATGTGGTACAACTCCAGCCCCTTAGAAGATAGTTTTGATGCAATGTTTTAAGGAGGCTGAATTGTGGGAGCAGGATGCAGTGGCACACATCTATAATCCCTGTGACATGGGAGGCTGAGGTACAAGGATCACAAGTTAGAGGCCAGCCTCAGCAACTTAGTGAGACCCTGTCTCAAAATAAAAAAAAAAATATAGTTCAGTGGTTAAAGTTCCCTGGGTTCAATCCCAGTACCAAAAAAAAAAAAAAAAAAAAAAAAAAAAAAAAAAAAAAAGAAGGAGGAGGCTGAATTGCAGGGTGAGAAAAATAATGAATCTAAGGCAATATTCAGTGATTGGTTTTACATAAACATGTAGATCATAAACTGAGAGGTTAACAGAATAGGAGGGGGTGGGGAAGAGGATGAAACATAATGTCACATTTTGAAATTAAGGTGATAAAACTTATATGGGATTGTATGACATGGACTAGGATAGAAGTTTTGATTTGGAAGTTCTCACTACAGAGTAGGGAATCAGTTGAGACTGCTCAGGAGGAGCATACAGACAGACAAGACACGAAAGCCTACCATACAGACCATCTTTAAACATAGTGCAACTAAGTCAAAAAACATTAATAGGCTTGGGATATGCTCAGTTGGTAGAGTGTTTGCCTCGCATGCACAAGGCCCTGGGTTCAATCCCCAGCATCTCTCTCTCTCTCTCTCTCTCTCTCACACACACACACACACACACACACACACACAAACATTAATAAATGGGATCTTTTCAAAAACCACAATTTTAAAGTTTTAAAAACATAGTTCAGTTGGGCACAGAGGGGCATGTCTATAATCCCGTGACTCAAGAAGCTGAGGAAGGAAGATTGCAGATTGAGGCCAGCCTCAGCAACTTAGTGAGACCCTGTCTCAAAATTAAAAAAAAAACATAATATAATATAACAAACATAAAAAGGCTGGAGATGTGGCTCAGCGATTAAGCACCCTGCGTTCAATACCCAGTACCAAAAACAAAACAAAATAAAACAAAACCCTAAAAAACATAGTTCAAAATAACTGATGGTCTTAAGAAGATACAGTTGACCCTCTCTGTTAATGGCAAATTCCATTCCTGTGGATTCAACCACCTGTGGATTGAAAAAAAAATGCTTCTGTACTGAACATGTACAGATCTTTTGTCATTATTCCTTAAACAATGCAGCATAACTATTTATACAGAATCAGGTATTATAAGTCATTTACATATGATTTAAAGAACACCAGAGGATGTGCAAAGGTTGACTCAAGCATCCAAGGATTTTGGTATCAGTAGTGGGTTCTAGAGTCAGTCCCCTGTGGATACTGAGAGACAACTATAGTATAGTCTAAGAAAATACACTAGATATACCTAGAGCCAACACTAATGAAATTAGTACTGTAAGAATTTATAGGATGGCCTGGGGATGTGGCTCAAGCGGTAGCGTGCTCGCCTGCCGTGCATGCGGCCCAGGTTCGATCCTCAGCACCACATACAAACAAAGATGTTGTCTGTAGAGAACTAAAAAATAAATATTAAAATTCTCTCTCTCGGGGCTGGGGATGTGGTTCAAGCGGTAGCGCGTTCGCATGGCATGCATGCGGCCCGGGTTCGATCCTCAGCACCACATACAAACAAAGATGTTGTGTCCGCCAAATACTAAAAAATAAATATTAAAAAATTTAAAAAAAAATTTCTCTCTCTCTCTCTCTCTCCAAAAAAAAAGAATTTATAGGATATATCACAACTCAATTTCATGGACTCTGATAAGCCATTTCTAAAATTTCTGTGGAGATGCAAATGGCCAAGACTAGCCATGAGACTCCTGATTAGTATAAACAAGGTGGGAGGACAAGGTTTACAAGACTTTAATTTACAAAGCAATGGAAATTTATGATATTGTGGTACTGGTGCTCAGATAATCCATTGGAACAGAACAGAGAGGACAGAAACACACCCACATATATGATCATGTGATTTAAGCCAAAGCTGTTCAATCAGATAGTGAGAACATTTTCAATAAATGATGCCATAAAAAAACTTTGTGTACAATCAGGGACTTGAAAAACTGTGCTCTATATGTGTAATATGAAATGAATTGCATTCTGCCATCGTGTATAACAAATTAGAATAAACAAATAATTTAATTAAAAAATAAATAAATGGTGCCATGACAGGTACATACAGGAAGAGATTAATTTTTTTTAATATTTATTTTTTAGTTTTAGGTAGACACAATATCTTTATTTTACACTTATGTGGTGCTGAGGCTTGAACCCAATGCCTCTAAGGATTGAACCTAGTGCCTCATGCATGTTAGGCAAGCCCGCTACCACTGCTCCACAACCCCAGCTCAGGAAGAAGTACAATTTGATCCCTACTCCACATCATATGCAAAAAAAAAAAAAAAAATCAACTCCAGATAAATTATACACCTAAAAGTGAAAGGCAAAAACTTTTAGAAGACTATCTTCATGATTGTAGATCAGAAAAATAATTCCCAATGGGAAGAAGACAACATTAACCATAAAAAAAGACTGATGGGGCTGGTATGTAACTCAGTGTCTAGAGTGTTGCTTAGCATGTGCAAGGCTCTGGGTTCAATTCCTAGTACCAAAATAAAAAGAAAGAATCCTGGCACAGTGGTACACACCCATAATCTCAGCTACTCAGGAGGTTGAGGCAAGAGATCAGCTGGGACAACTTTGGCAAGACACTGTCTTAAAATAAAATAAAATAAAATAATAGGGCTCAGGATATAGCTTAGTGGTAGAGCATCACTGGGTTCAATCCCCAGTTCCATACACAAAACATGACTGATGAGAGTATGTTTACAATGAAGTTTAGCACTTCTAGTCATTTAAAAGACAGTATTTAAAAAGGAAGAAAGGCCAGATGCGGTGGTGCATGCCTATAATTCTAGCAACTTGGGAGGCTGAGGCAGGAAGATCCACAAGTTCCAGGTCAGCCTCCATAATTTAGCAAGACCCTGTCTCACAATATAA